>NC_083242.1:2363949-2663949 GCF_032191835.1 Heteronotia binoei
CTGAAGGGCAGGGGGGGGCTCCCAGGAGGCTGTTATCGGAAACGGGAACAAACACCCCTCCTAAATCCCTCCCGGAGAAAACCGGCCACATCCTCTTTTGTGGCGCAGCTGAGGCCCGTCCGTTGGTTGCCGATGTATTCAGAAGTCCCCGTTTCTTTCTCCCCTCCCTCTGATGTGGCAAGTTAAACGTGCTGAGTGAAACTTTGCTCTTAGCTAGTTTGTGCAGTGAAACTCTGTACAGTGAATTGGTTCTTGTCTGTACCTGTCCAAGGGTATTTTATATATATACACTATAAAACAAAATGGGGGGGGGGGGAATCCAAGTCCAGAAATGGCCCCAGTGTTCTCTCTAAATGTAAAACTCCAGGAAGGTCGCTACTCCCAATCTTGTGAGCTTCAGGCCGGGGGGGTGGGTGTTTTGCCGCAAACGAAAACTGGCCACAAAGCCGGCTAGCCAGACGAGCGAACGACTCATCTTGTGCTTCCAGGGGTCAGCCCAGAATGTGGCTTCCGTGAGCTCTGCTCTCCACCGTTGGGCTGTTCCCCGCTTTTGGTTCCTTCGCTGCCCTAGAAAAGGGCCATCCGAGGAACGTGCCAAATTTGAACGCCCCAAATCAGGACCGCTTTATGTTCATGTTGCTGCGCACACATGGTGCGAAATGCCGGCAAGTCCCAACTGACTTATGGCAACCTCTAGTGGAGTTTTCAAGGCAAGGGACGTTCAGAGGTGGTTTGCCGTCTCCTGCCCTTACGTCACGGCCCTGGTCTTCCTTGGAGGTTGCCTACCCGAATACTAGCCGAATACTAGCCCAGCGTAGCTTCCGAGAGCTGACAAGATTGGGCTAGCCTGGGATCTCCAGGTCAGGGCCGTGCACACATATTTAGATTTACCTTAGGGAAAGAATGCACAGACCACCTTTGCAGTGGCTCCGGCGGGGGTTATTCAAGAGCGCTCTGAAGTGGAAAGTATTTCATGCTGCTTTAGAGTCAAAGGAAGCTGTCGCTGTCTGAAAAAGAGGCAGAGTGATGTGGTTAAAGAGGGCCTCTTAGAAGTGTGCGAAAGGGGTGGGAGGGCTGGTTAAAAAAAATAAGGTGGGTTAGCAGCTGACAGGGCCCTAGAAGTTCACCTGCCGACTGCAGGGGAGTGGCTTGGTGGCAACACCTCCAATGCCAGAAGGTAAAAGCCACGGAGGGATAGGGGTGTGAGCTGCGAGACAAGGTGGAGTGGACAGAGACAGTGAGTGGCAAGGATAGCGGGGTAGAAGTGTGGACTTCACTGCCTGGCTCATTTCCATAGGGGGTGCGCCGTCTCTTCGAAATGGGAACAAATCCCCTCTCCCTTATTTATTTAAACTTAACTTAATTTTCGTTATTTATTACTTAGTTAGTCAAAACTATTTATTAGCCACCTTTCTACCTTGCAGAACTGAAAAAAGATATTTTTGCATCTTACTTTCAGGCCTGATACTTTTTTGAAAAGCCCCAAGCCATCATAGCTCACCTTGTTTGGATTTAGGCGCTGCGTCTTGTTACCGCAAAGGAAATTTCCGGGCAAGAAGTAGCACTTCGTAGAGGTGACTGAGAGTGTGGCCACAAAAGGTCAGGAACAAACCCAGGGGATGGAGCTCAGGAAATGGGTCCCGATCCGGGGGCAAAGGCCCACATGCAGTGTCTCTCTCTCAGGCCCGGCTGACCAGCTTCCCTTGAGACTGGCTGCCTGCTGCTGCCCCCTTGTGGCTGCCTTGAGCGTTTTCACTTAGTCAACCTTGGGCCGCCTTTCGACACAGTGCCGGGCCCGACTTCAAAATGGCTGCCGCAGGAGGCGGGGCCAACCACAGAAGGGCAGGGAGTGAGGTTATGTGGACTGTAACTCTCAGCGGAAGCCATTTAATCTGTACAGCCAACTGCTTTGTGCCCACTGTTCCCGATCCAGCAAGTGACGCATGCGCCCCCAACCTGTTCACCCGGGTGGAAGCTTTTTAGGGCCGTTGGAGCTCTTCCAGAGGACCAGGGTGAGAAACTGTTTGCTTGCTAAATTTAAAGTCTGAAACCTTCCGTTCCGTTTTGCAGTCCCAGAGGTGTTACGCTTTCCCCATCAAGAGAAGCCTTTGCATTGTCACAACGTGCCTTGAAATATTTTCAGTGGCGGTTCAATTGACGGATGCAAGGTCTCTCTTCGGCCTCAAGAGTTTCAAAGGCGGCAAATAAATTTGTCCCCGCGCCCCCGTCCTCACCCGAGATACGCCCAGTTAATACCGTTTTAATACAGGGTAGAAGCAGAACTGTAGCAATATTTTTTTTTCCTTAGAGGGAACACTGGTGCGTTAGCAGCACAACAAAATACGGATTTTAAAAAAGAATTGTGTTTCAGTATTTTAGGGGAAGGGGGGGGGGTGGAGTCTATAATTAAATTTAAATGTTTCCTTAAACGGATTGTACATGTGAAATATATGTCTCTTGGGTACAGTGTATTTTTTCTAAACTATAAAGGAATCCATTCCAGAATATCCTTGTACTAACTGTAAAAAAAAAAAAAAAGAGGGGGAAAAAGGGGGGGGGGAGGGTTAAGAGGGAAGACTGCATTTCATCTAACTGGTTTTTAAAAAACAATGTCTTGGTCAGTGGTGTCAATGTGTTATATATTACAATTCTGAATGTATGCACCTCATTCCTACATATGTATTCTCTTATTTCTCCCAACTTGATCCTGAAACCTCCCTAGACTTGACGGCGCAACGAGGGAAGTGGCGCTTTCTGCAAAAGAAAATGAGAGCTGGGAGTTAGCCCCCCCCCTCCCCTTCCCAGTGAGTTCTAGAGCTCCGCCCTAGAATACTAGAGTTGGAAGGGACCTCCGGGGTCATTTAGTCCAGCCCCCTGCACCATGCAGGAAATTCACAAGCACCTCCCAGCCCCTGCCCAGAGTCCCTTCTTGGCAGAAGCAAATGCCCCCATTGGAGTCCCGTTCTAGCTGGCCGAAGCGAATGCTCCAACTGTGACCTGTGTCTTCCCTTCCTCGTTCCAGGGAGGGGAAAGGAGCTTGTCAGCCGCTCTGGGACTCCTTCGAGTATGAAGGGTGGGGTGCGAATCCACTCTCGTCTTCCTCTTTGGACAATTCTGCAAGGAGCTAGGCTGGGATTGGCCGGGGTCTCTCTCTTTCACAGAACAGGCCCCCGTGGGGACAAACAAAGTTGCCTTGTCCTGTTGGGATGGACCCGGTGAGTTCAGTACTGTCTGCTTCACCTGGGATTAAGCCGTACTGCTACCTGTTCTGCTGAGCCCCCCAAAAGCCAGCGGTGGAGAGGGCTCGTGGAGACCCGGCTGACTTACGGCGACCCCTCATGGGGTTTTTAAGGCAAGAGACGTTCTCTGAGGTGGTTTTGCCATCGCCTGCCTCTGCGTAGCGGCCCTGGACTTCCTTGGGGGTCTCCCATTTGAGGACTGACCGGGGGCGGCCCCGCTTGGCTTCTGAGACCTGAGAAGTCAGGGGAAGGAAGCTTGCAAGACTCCGCTGCCGACGCACAAAAATTACAAGACAGGCTATTGGCGGAAGTCCTTATAGCCCTTCCAATGCCTTTTAGAATAGTAATTCCCAAATGGGAGTCCAGGAAAAGAGAAGGGCTGGATTTCAGGCACAGAAGATACTGCAGAGCCGCTTCCCGGCTGCCCGTCCTCAGAGAGGAGCCCCCTGTTGCTTCTCTGCCTGAGTTGCTGTTCTGGGATGACATGCCTCTTTGGGTTTGGTGGCTTGTAGGGAACAGGCTTCTCCGAGGACGGCAGCTCTCCCATTGGGCACTGCCTGGCTGCAGAGCACCATCCCTACTGTAGAGCCGCTTCCCGGTTGCCCATCCTCACAGAGGAGCCCCCTGTTGCGCCTCTGCCTGAGTTGCTGTTCTGGGATGACATGCCTCTGTGGGTTTGGTGGCTTGTAGGGAAGAGGCTTCTCCGAGGACAGCAGCTCTCCCACGGGCACAGCCTGTCCATGGTGGCTACAGGGCCCGGTGCTAACAGTGAAGAATTTGCAACTGCCAAAACAGTGAGAGTCCTGCCGATGGGGAGAGAGAAGTGGGGCACAACTGATTCCGTGTGGTCTCCAACCCCTCTTTGAGACGCACGTGACCAGGGAACAGTGAACTCTACAGAACCAGGCAACCCAAAGACAGCCGCATTTCCCCTCAGGAAGCCTGACACAGCTCAACGGAGGGCATTCAAAGCCCCCGACCGCGGCCAGTCGACGTCCCTGGGGCTCGGTGGGCTGCAGAGCAAACTGGCTTAAAGTCTCTCACCGGCCAGCAGCAAAACTTTGCCAAGGGATTAAAAAGAGCAAACTGGCTCGGGTTTATGTGCCAACCATGGGCATTTTTTAAAAAGGCCCTTCCTAAGCGTTGCGACCCCGGGGTAAATGCAAGAACCCACACAGAGCTCTCCTCTTTCAGAACGTTCTTAAAGTTTGTGGGGTAATGCTAGATTACAGCTAAGAGTGGACCAAACGTTCCCTTCCCGCCATCTCATAACGGTGCTGAATTCTTTCCCTCCCCTTCAACCTTCTGCGGGCGTCCCAGCCGTTGTAGCCGCCACAGGTAGTGGGCCACTGTGGTAAAGATACCCAGCCCCCCCCCTTCTGACGCTGGTGCATTCCTGCGGCCTTCGGCACCTATGCCAAGGTGTCTCCCTGGGGCGCCTCGCTCCGCACGACTGAAGCGTGCTTGTGCTTCTCCTCACCACAACCCTGCGAGGTGGGTTAGGCTGAGAAGCACATGACTGGCCCAAGAGCGCCCAGCGCGTTTCCTTGGCACGAGTGGAGATTTGAACCTGGGCCTCCCAGATGCTACTTTGGCATTCTGAACAGCTACACCTGAGGTGTACGACACAGGCTCTGGTGAGGCCACGTTCCCCTGTCGTCCGCAGTGTGCTTCTCCTGTGCCAAAAACCACCCCCCAGCTCTGCGCTGCTCTGGGCCAGAAGTCGATTCTACGGGGGTGAATGGCAAGTAACCTCTCTCCTTACGGGGTGGGGCACAGCCCCTCACTAAAGCTCCCTCCCGCCCCACGCCAAGTGGACTGGGCGGATGTAGCCAATGCAAAGAATGAGATTTGCCTGAGGTTCTCTTTAAACAAATTAAATGCTTCTTTCCCCCTTCCCGCACCCTGAAGCTGACTTAAGACCCCGAGGAAGAGCCCAGCGGCTTCCATGAAATTATACAGCAAAAGAGAAGGGGGGGGGGGGAGAGACCCAGCTCTTTCGCCCCTCCCACGTGCTGGCTGTTCTCTCGCACCATAGAATCATAGAGTTGGAAGGGACCTCCGGGGTCATCTAGTCCAACCCCCTGCACAATGCAGGAAACCCACAAACGCCTCCCCCTAAATTCACAGGATCTTCATTGCCATCAGATGGCCATCTAGCCTCTGTTGAAAAACCTCCAAGGAAGGAGAGCCCACCCCCTCCCCAGGAGGAAGCCTGTTCCACTGAGGAACCGCTCTAAACTCACAAACACCTCCCCCTAAATTCACAGGATCTTCATCGCTGTCAGGTGGCCATCTGGCCTCTGTTTCAAAACCTCCAAGGAAGGAGAGCCCACCACCTCCCCAGGAGGAAGCCTGTTCCACTGAGGAACCGCTCTAAACTCACAAACACCTCCCCCTAAATTCACAGGATCTTCATCGCTGTCAGATGGCCATCTAGCCTCTGTTGAAAAACCTCCAAGGAAGGAGAGCCCACCCCCTCCCCAGGAGGAAGCCTGTTCCACTGAGGAACCGCTCTAAACTCACAAACACCTCCCCCTAAATTCACAGGATCCTCATTGCTGTCAGGTGGCCACCTAGCCTCTGTTTTGAAACCTCCAAGGGAGGAGAGCCCACCACCGTGTTCTTGCTCACGTGCACGGAAAAGATCAAGATAGACAAGCTGTGTTAGTTTGTCTGTCCCAGCAGAAAGAAAAGCTACAGGCCAGCAGCAGCTTAAAAACTCACGTCTGTGGCAGGGGCAGTACCCTGCCACAAATGCTGTTAGTCTTTTAGGGTGCTGGAGGGCTCTGGTTTTCTTCTACAGTGTAGAAAGGGGACCGTCGGTTGTGGAAAAGCCCGTCGCTTCTGCAGAATGCAGCGGCTGCCCCTGCGGAGCCTTCAGCGAACGAGGGGCAGGCCAAAGACCATTTCTCCCATTTAGAAAGCCCAACCGGTTACAGCACAGGGGGGCCCAAACTGCAGCTCGGGAGTCACGCGTGGCTCTTTCATGCCTTTCCAGTGGCTCTTGAAGCCCCCACATGGCCAGCTTGGAGAAGGCGTCTGTCTCTTTCGATCGCTTCTCCAAGCCAAGCCAGCCGGCAGGTCAGGGAAGGTATTTAAAGTCGCTTTCTTTCCACCTCCCCTCCCCAACGATTTGCCTCCCTCCCTGTCCTGCGGCTCTTGAACATCGGACATTCACGTCTTGCAGCTCTCAAACGCCTGATGTTTCTTTTACGCGGCTCTTACGTTACGCGAGTTCAGCCACCCCTGTTGTAGCGCTTCCCTTTCCCCCCCAAACTACAGACCTTTTCATCCCATCGGGGATCTCCAAACAGCTTCCCTGGTTTCCCTGCATTTGTCCTCATCGCAACTCTGCAAGATAGGCCAGGACATCCAGCCAGCTTCTGTAACCCAAGGGAAGATTCAAACCCAGGCCCCCCACCAGATCCTCGTCCAAGACTAACCATGACACCGTGCTGGTTCTCCAGGTGGCGCTTCTCTCTGCTCCCCACCCCACAGCTGTTCCAGAAAGGAAGACTAGAACAGTCTAGATCGAGGAAAGATTTTGGGTCGAATGTTTGGAGAGCTTTGCTTCCAGTGAGAGCTGCTCAAGGACAGAACAACTTTTCCTCAAGATCGTAGTGCGGGGGGGGGGGGGGGTCCAGCGAGCAGACTGGGGGGGTGGACTAGGTGACCTCTAGAGATCCTCTAACTCTAGCCCTCAGTCTCTTTGCCCCCCCCTTGTCATATACCCCCCCAACCTGCCACTCCAGAATGGCAATATTCCCCCCCCCCCCGCTCTGTGTGTTTGCCAAGTCTCTATGCTGCAGGAGTAGAAACAGGTTAACGTTCTTTTCAAGAGAAAAGTCCAGCTATGCCTCCCCTTTTCCCCGCTCCTCCAGTTATTCCAATACAGCTTCTTAAGAAATGAAGAAGGGGAAAGGGGAGAGAAAACCCCTCCCCCCAGCAATAGCGAGACCGGGAAACCTGTTCTCGTTTTCGCGTCACCTTAATGGATCGGTCGGAGACCAAAAAAAAAAAAAAAAAGGTTCCCATTCCGGCCGCCTGCGGTTTGGATTTCATCTCGTCTTCTTTTTTGTAGTTCCGAATATACCAAACGTGCAGATTACCTCTCTTTCGAAAGCGAACCTTCTTCACAATACAGAACGCGACGACAACAGCAAAAAGCTGCAGTTGCTAGCAGCTCCCCCGCCCCCACCCCGTGTGTTGTCGTAGAAAAAGTGGACTGTGTGAAAAGTTGTTCAGTTTTTAAAGACGTTTTACAATCTTTTTTTTTGTATGTACATGAACGATAAGCAAGAGATACAGGACGCCGGACGCTACAGAGCGCTTCTCTCCACTGAGACGAGCCTTCCTTGCACGGGAGTGGTGTGTGTGTGTGGGGGGGATGACGACTCTGTGGGGCGCAACCCTGATACCTTTCGGAGCGAGCACTCTCGACCGATCTGTGATTGTGTTCCTTTAATTGTCTCGTGTGCCAACTGCAGCGATTATTTTCCAATAAACAATTTCAAACAAAATTCTCTTAAAGCTTCCATCAATAGTGGGTGGGTGTGTGGCTGGGGGGCGGGGAGGGAGGGAGAGGGAAAGAGGAGGCGGGACCCCAGAGAAGGAGGCGCAGGGCCCCTTTGAGTGGCTCTAAGGGCCTGGGAACAACCTGTCTACTAAGCATCGTGACTTGTCCAGGGAACTTTGCAGAGGCCAAAGTGTGAAGAGCTCGCAATCCCATGGTGGTGGGGGGGGGGAGGGAGAGGTTATTTTAGGGGAGGAAAAGAATCCTAGAATAAGGGGAGGCAGAGGGGTCATGATCCAGCTCCAGTAGCTGCCGGAGTCCCCTTTTATCAAAAATCTGGGTGAGAAACCTATGCCCACTTTCTCTGCCGGCTCCTCAAAGCGACAAAATATGGATTGTGGCATTTATCTGGCATGAGGTGAACAGGGACAAAAATATACCCCCCCCCACCCTGTCTTGAACACAGAATAATTTTTCAGGGTCAAGAGATCTAACTCCACTTTGAAAAAACTGGATTTCCTTGTGCGGATTTTTTTGGGGAGGGGGGGTGTCACTTTAAGATTTAAAACAAACGCATGCAACCGTTCCACCTTCTCCGACTGAGCTGTCCCGCCTAGCAAGAGTGGTGTATTAACAAAAAGCTTCCACGGCATTCGCTGATGCTGAAGATGTCGACTTCTCCGGGGGGCCCCCTCCGAGAGAGCCCCTCCCGGCTCCACGTGTGTTTGTGGGGGGGGGAAGGGGGGACTCTGAACGCTCTGGAGGTTTCCTACGCGCAGTTCTAATGGAAAACAAATCTGGGTTTCTTTACGGGAGGGAGGGAATCTTAAATTCTAGGTGCAAAAGCTCCTGTAGGATGGGGGGGGTAGGCAAGTTTTTTGGGCCTGGAGGAGGGTCCATCTGGGGTCTCGCCTGCTTTGGAGGGCTATGACTGTGTGGGTGGCGGGTAGATGCCCAACTGCACCCCTCCTGGTCCCCTGCTCTTAACAGCCCTCGAGGTCTTGCCATTTCCTGGCTGAATCGGCCGTGTTCGTGAGGTGACACCCCCAGCAAAAAGCGGGAGGGCTGTGTTAAGGGTCCTGGTGAGCTGCCTCCCCTGCCCGCTTCTGCGCTACGGAGTTCCAGAAAGGGAGGGGGGCGAGGAGAAGGGAAGAGAAAGGCCCTCGGCTACAGCAGTGCCTTCGCTGCCCGGCTCTGCGTCCCCAGATCCCTTCGCTCGCCGCCGGCCTCTCAACCACTGGGAAACTCCCCGGGTGACAAAAAAATAAACCAACGAACCAACCAACCACACCTCCCTAGTTCTCTACCGGTGCCTGAAAGTCAGAAACGAGTTCAAGTCGCAGACGCTCCCTGCGATCCCAGCCACCCCCTGGGGGCTCACGACACTCACCGCAATGCCCTCCTTTGCAGCCTCCGTGGATCTGGCCGCTTTCTCTCTCTCTCTCCCCGCCTCTCTCCTATCTGCCCGGACCCCGCCTCCCAAGACGTGCGAGGAGCCCTGGAACGGAGACTGGGTTTATTGCTCGCCACGGGGGCGGCTAGCTGATGACCCGGCTGACGGCCTGGAGGGAGGGGAACTCCTCGTCCTCCCGGTGGAGGGCTCTGTGGGCCGTCAGATCCCGCGGGGTCAGCACCTGCCGGCACTGGGGGCAGACGCAGCAGTCGAGGTCTGGGCCGGTGTCCGCCTGCCACGCGTTCTTCCGGTTCTTCTTGAGTTTGCTGGAGGACGGGCAACCCGCCGGCTTCTCCTTGGCCTTCGAGTCGGTGTAGGCGGCCAGCAGCTCCTGCTGCTTCCCCGTATCCGGCAGCAGCACCAGGAGTTCGTGGAAGATCTTCTGGAAGTTCTCGCCCAGGAGCTCCTGGCAGCTGCGGTAATACTGAGCGGCCGAAATCAGGCCCTGGGCGGGAGAAAAGGAAGGAGGTGCTCAGAGACAGGTGAAAAGCGGGAGGCCCAAAGGATAACCAAGAGCTCCCCTGCCTACTGTTTGCAGATGTTCTCTCTCACACCCCTGCACTGCGGGACAGAGATGGGGCTCCCTTGCTGCCTCTTTCTCTGTCATGCCATATTCCACAGATGGTGGGGTGGGGAGAGAGGCCAGGTTGGTGTGGTGGTGAAGTGCGCGGACTCTTATCTGAGAGAACCGGGTTTGATTCCCCACTCCTCCGCTTGCACCTGCTGGAATGGCCTTGGGTCAGCCAGAGCTCTCTTATTTGGGAGAACCAGGTTTGATTCCCCACTCCTCCACCTGCACCTGCTGGAATGGCCTTGGGTCAGCCAGAGCTCTCTTATTTGGGAGAACCGGGTTTGATTCCCCACTCCTCCACTTGCAGGTGCTGGAATGGCCTTGGGTCAGCCATAGCTCTCTTATCTGGGAGAACCGGGTTTGATTCCCCACTCCTCCGCTTGCACCTGCTGGAATGGCCTTGGGTCAGCCACAGCCCTCGTAGAGTTGTCCTTAAAAGGGCAGCTTCTGGGAGAGCTCTCTCAGCCCCACCTACCTTACAGGGTGTCTGTTGTGGGGGAGGAAGATAAAGAAGATTCTGAGGTGCTCTGAGACTCTGATTGAGAGAGGAGGATCATAGAATCATAGACTTGGAAAAGGGTCATCTAGTCCAACCCCCTGCACAATGCAGGAAACTCACGAACACTTCCCCCTAAATTCACAGGATCTTCATTGCTGTCAGATGGCCATCTAGCCTCTGTTTAAAAACTTCCAAGGAAGGAAAGCCCACCACCTCCTGAGGAAGCCTCTTCCACTACGGAACTGCTCTAACGGTCAGGAAGTTCTTCCTGATGTTGAGTCGGAAACTCTTCTGATTTAATTTCAACCCATTGGTTCTGGTCCTACCTTCCAGGGCCACAGAAAATAATTCCACCCCATCATCTATATGACAGCCCTTCAAGTCCTTGAAGATGGTGATCCTATCACCTCTCAGCCGTCTCCTCTCCAGGCTAAACATGCCCAGCTCCTTCAACCTTTCCTCGTAGGACTTGGTCTCCAGACCCCTCACCATCTTTGTCGTCCTCCTCCTCTGGACCCGTTCCAGCTTGTCTATATCCTTCTTAAAATGTGGTGCGCCAAACTGAACACAATACTCCAGGTGAGGTCTTACCAGAGCAGAGTAAAGCGATACCATCACATCACGTGATCTGGACACTAGACTTCTGTTGATACAGCCCAAAACTGCATTTGCTTTTTTAGCCACCGCATCACACTGTTGACACACTGGATAGGGTATTAAATCTACAATCTTCTTCAGATATCTTATCCTTTCATTTGGGGGGTATTTTTTTAAATGTGGGTGTGTGCACACGTGAGTGTGTGTGCACACACACCTGGAAGTCATGGCAACCTCTGTGACTGAGCCCTTCTGGTGGGGCCTGGAGGAGATTCAGAGAAGTGGTGGAAGAAAGCCTGCCCCTGCCTCCCGGCTTTGGTATTCCAAAGAGGTCTCCCATCAAAGGACTGGCCAGGGTCGACACTGCTTGGTTTCCGAGATCTGACAAGACTGGAGTTGCCTGGGCTGGGCAGGTCAGGCCTGCCTTTCTTCTTGAAGGGACTGGGCGGAGCTTAGCCCAGGCTTGGGCAACGGTAGCTCTCCAGAAGTTTTCTGCCTACAACTCCCATCAGCCGCAGCCAGCATGCCCAAGGGCTGGGGCTGATGGGAGTTGTAGGCAACAAACATCTGGAGAGCCACTGTTCCCCACCCCTGGACTAGCCGGTGTAGACTTTTATTCGTTACAGGGATCCCTGCGGGGTGCTGAATCCGAATGGACCGAGTTTAGAGGTTAGTGCAGTGGGGAACTCTGAACTTGAGATCAATGCCATGCCGGGAATTATTAGGAAGGGAATTGAAAACAAATCAGCCAGTATCATAATGCCCCTGTATAAATCGATGGTGTGGTCTCATTTGGAATACTGTGTGCAATTCTGGTCACCGCACCTCAAAAAGGATATTATAGCACGGGAAAAAGTCCAGAAAAGAGCAACTAGAATGATTCAAGGTTTGGAACACTTTCCCATTGAAGAAAGGTTAAAACACTTGGGGCTCTTTAGCTTGGAGAAACGTCGACTGTGGGGTGACATGATAGAGGTTTACAAGATTATGCATGGGATAGAGAAGGTAGAGAAAGAAGTCCTTTTCTCCCTTTCTCACAATACAAGAACTCGTGGGCATTCAATGAAATTGCTGGGCAGTCGGGTTAGAACGGATAAAAGGAAGTCCTTCTTCACCCAAAGGGTGATTAACATGTGGAATTCACAGCCACAGGAGGTGGTGGCGGCTGCAAGCACAGCCAGCTTTAAGAGGGGATTGGATAAAAATATGGAGCAGAGGTCCATCAGTGGCTATTAGCCACTATATATATATGTGTGTGTGTGTGTGTGTGTGTGTATTGGCCTTATATTGGCCACTGTGTGACACAGAGTGTTGGACTGGAGGGGTCATTGGCCTGATCCAACAGGGCTTCTCTTATGTTCTTATGTGACACAGAGTGTTGGACTGGATAGGCCACTGGCCTGATCCAACATGGCTTCTCTTATGTTCTTATGTGACACAGAGTGTTGGACTGGATGAGCCATTGGCCTGATCCAACATGGCTTCTCTTATGTGACACAGAGTGTTGGACTGGATGGGCCATTGGCCTGATCCCACATGGCTTCTCTTATGTGACACAGAGTGTTGGACTGGAGGGGCCATTGGCCTGATCCAACATGGCTTCCCTTATGTTCTTATGTGACACAGAGTGTTGGACTGGAGGGGCCATTGGCCTGCTCCCACATGGCTTCTCTTATGTTCTTATGTGACACAGAGGGTTGGACTTGAGGGGCCACTGGCCTGATCCAACATGGCTTCCCTTATGTTCTTATGTGACACAGAGTGTTGGACTGGATGGGCCACTGGCCTGCCCCAACATGGCTTCTCTTATGTTCTTATGTGACACAGAGGGTTGGACTGGATGGGCCACTGGCCTGATCCAACATGGCTTCCCTTATGTTCTTATGTGACACAGAGTGTTGGACTGGATGGGCCATTGGCCTGATCCAACAGGGCTTCTCTTATGTTCTTATGTGACACAGAGGGTTGGACTGGAGGGGCCATTGGCCTGATCCAACATGGCTTCTCTTATGTTCTTATGTGACACAGAGTGTTGGACTGGATGGGCCACTGGCCTGCCCCAACATGGCTTCTCTTATGTTCTTATGTGACACAGAATGTTGGACTGGAGGGGCCATTGGCCTGATCCAACATGGCTTCTCTTATGTTCTTATGTGACACAGAGTGTTGGACTGGATGGGCCACTGGCCTGCCCCAACATGGCTTCTCTTATGTTCTTATGTGACACAGAGGGTTGGACTGGAGGGGCCATTGGCCTGATCCAACATGGCTTCTCTTATGTTCTTATGTGACACAGAGTGTTGGACTGGATGGGCCACTGGCCTGCCCCAACATGGCTTCTCTTATGTTCTTATGTGACACAGAGGGTTGGACTGGAGGGGCCATTGGCCTGATCCAACATGGCTTCTCTTATGTTCTTATGTGACACAGAGTGTTGGACTGGATGGGCCATTGGCCTGATCCAACATGGCTTCTCTTATGTTCTTATGTGACACAGAGGGTTGGACTGGAGGGGCCACTGGCCTGATCCAACATGGCTTCTCTTATGTTCTTATGTGACACAGAGTGTTGGACTGGAGGGGCCACTGGCCTGATCCAACATGGCTTCTCTTATGTTCTTATGTGACACAGAGGGTTGGACTGGATGGGCCACTGGCCTGATCCAACATGGCTTCTCTTATGTTCTTATGTGACACAGAGTGTTGGACTGGATGGGCCACTGGCCTGATCCAACAGGGCTTCTCTTATGTTCTTATGTGACACAGAGTGTTGGACTGGATGGGCCACTGGCCTGATCCAACAGGGCTTCTCTTATGTTCTTATGTGACACAGAGTGTTGGACTGGAGGGGCCACTGGCCTGATCCAACATGGCTTCTCTTACGTTCTTATGTTCTGATTCCACCCTGGCCGCAGACTCCGTCGGGGTCACAATGCTGCTTTCAGCCCTCAGGCTTTCGTCAGAGGAGGATCCTGGGAAGGGTGAACGAAGCCTACAGGAGGCCAAGGCGGCAGAGGCCGGTGGGGTCAGGGGTTTCTGGGGAGACTCACCTGCCTGAACTGTCCCGAGTAAGTCTTGAACTTGTTGAACTGCGACTCGTCGTTGTGCAGGAAGTCCTTGATCGACTGGATGAGCTGGGTGTTCCGCTGCTGGAAGTTCTCCAGGATCAAGTAGGGCCCCTGACATGGCTTGCCCCTGGCGGGCAGAGGAGGAGAAGGTAAAACCCCAGAGTTCCACGCGTGTGTGCGGGGGGAGTACTCTTGGCACGTGCACGTGGACAGGTGAGCCTATAACGAATGCTGTTCTGACCCCAGATCCTGTCTTCCTTTCCCCTCTCCCCCACGCTTTCATTCGCCTCCTGCAAAGCCATGCGAAGGAGGTTTCCTGCTGCACCTCTCCATGCTTAAAAGCTCTGCTTCCGCCTCTTTCCTTCCAACTGCATCTGCATTATCCTGTAGCCGCTGAGGCAAAAATGGAGGAGGGGTGTACGTGTGCATGGCAGGGGGGGGCCTCTCCGAAGGTGGGTGGTTTGTATTCATACTCTCCAAGTTCACCTTTGGAGGGGGGAAGAGAGCCTCTTATTTGTGTTCTGTTTCTGCCAGCCGTTTGGAGGGACGGGGCTTCCTCCCCCTTCTCACGTTCAGGGGAGCACGGGAGCTGACCGCAACTCAACACGTAAGGGCTGCCTAAAATGATCTACTCACTCTTTTGCAGGGGCGAGTTCTGAGACGGACGGAATCGGGGTGAAGCCGGGAGGTGGTTTGCTGAGAGGCACCGCCAGCCCTGGTGGTGGGGGGGGGCTGCTCAGAAGGACCATAGAGTTGAAACCTGGAAGGGGGAAGGAAGGCAAGCCGTGAACACCAAAGAGCAGCAGAGTTAAAGAAGAGGAAGATATTGGATTTATATCCCACCCTTCACGCCGAATCTCAGAGCGGCTCACAATCTCCTTTACCTTCCTCCTGACAACAGACACCCTGTGAGGGGGTGGGGCTGAGAGAGCTCTGGCAGAAGCTGCCCTTTCAAGGACAACTCCTGCGAGAGCTACAGCTGACCCAAGGCCATGCCAGCAGCTGCACGTGGAGGAGTGGGGAATCAAACCCGGTTCTCCCAGATAAGAGAGCTCTGGCTGACCCAAGGCCATTCCAGCAGGTGCAAGTGGAGGAGGGGGGAATCAAACCCGGTTCTCCCAGATAAGAGAGCTATGGCTGACCCAAGGCCATTCCAGCAGGTGCAAGTGGAGGAGTGGAGAATCAAACCCGGTTCTCCCAGATAAGAGAGCTCTGGCTGACCCAAGGCCATGCCAGTAGCTGCACGTGGAGGAGTGGGGAATCAAACCCGGTTCTCCCAGATAAGAGAGCTATGGCTGACCCAAAGCCATTCCAGCAGGTGCAAGTGGAGGAGTGGAGAATCAAACCCGGTTCTCCCAGATAAGAGAGGTCTGGCTGACCCAAGGCCATGCCAGCAGCTGCACGTGGAGGAGTGGAAAATCAAACCCGGTTCTCCCAGATAAGAGAGCTATGGCTGACCCAAGGCCATGCCAGCAGCTGCACGTGGAGGAGTGGAGAATCAAACCCGGTTCTCCCAGATAAGAGAGCTATGGCTGACCCAAGGCCATTCCAGCAGGTGCAAGTGGAGGAGTGGGGAATCAAACCCAGTTCTCCCAGATAAGAGAGCTCTGGCTGACCCAAGGCCATTCCAGCAGCTGCAAGTGGAGGAGTGGAGAATCAAACCCGGTTCTCCCAGATAAGAGAGCTCTGGCTGACCCAAGGCCATGCCAGTAGCTGCACGTGGAGGAGTGGGGAATCAAACCCGGTTCTCCCAGATAAGAGAGCTATGGCTGACCCAAGGCCATTCCAGCAGGTGCAAGTGGAGGAGTGGAGAATCAAACCCGGTTCTCCCAGATAAGAGAGGTCTGGCTGACCCAAGGCCATGCCAGCAGCTGCACGTGGAGGAGTGGAAAATCAAACCCGGTTCTCCCAGATAAGAGAGCTATGGCTGACCCAAGGCCATGCCAGCAGCTGCACGTGGAGGAGTGGAGAATCCAACCCGGTTCTCCCAGATAAGAGAGCTATGGCTGACCCAAGGCCATGCCAGCAGCTGCACGTGGAGGAGTGGAGAATCCAACCCAGTTCTCCCAGGTAAGAGAGCTGGGCTGACCCAAGGCCATTCCAGCAGGTGCACGTGGAGGAGTGGGGAATCAAACCCAGTTCTCCCAGATAAGAGTCTGCACACTTCACCAAACTGGCTCTCAACTGCACCAAACTGGCTCTCACTACTCCAAACTGGCATCCGGCCTATGTTTTAGCGATCACGCTTTCACAGGGATCGCAAGTTTTGGGATTGTGGATTTGTGTCGTCACGTGTCACAGGTGAGCCGGATTCAGTACCCATAAAACATCTCTGTCCTGATGTGACACGGCTCAGTGGTAAAGGACAGGTTTGGCTCCAGGCCTGCTGCTGTGGGAGCAGGGCCACTGTGAAGATGAAAAAGCGGAATCCCCCCACAAAAGCCACCCTGCGCTCCTCGACAGGCAAAAGGAAGCACAGCTTCGCACCTGTGGAACTCACTGTCACAAGCAAAACTCCCTCCAAGCTGCGGAGTCTTGTGAGCGAAAATTTGCTTTGTGAGCTACCGGCTTTAAAGTTGTGAGCTGCTGCATAGATTCTTGTGCTCTGGGGTCGTCCTTCCTGAGCTAAGACAAAAAGGCGTGAGCCGGAGGCTAAAAAGCTGTGAGCCAGCTCACGCTAACTCAGCTTAGAGGGAGCACTGGTCACAAGCTGTGAGAACTGCTGGCTGAGACAGATTTAATAGGGCGTTGGACAGATTCAGGAATGGGAAGGTAGAACAAGAAGGGAGCCTGAGAGTCATGTAGTCCAACCACCAGCACAATGCAGGAATTCACAAATATCTTCCCCCCACTCCCCCAGTGACCTCCCTGCTCTATGCTCTGAGGCAGACAAAAAACCTCCATGATCTCTAGACCAAGCTGGCCGGGAGGAAAATTCCTTCCTGACCCCAAAGTGGCAACTGCCACTGCCCTGGGCATGTAAGAAAAAGCCACAGGAGTCGAGCAATGGCTCAGCCCTTTGCCTAAATTCACGGTGAGTCACACAATCAGCAATGGTGTCAAATGGCCTTCTAGCCTCTGCTTTAAAAAAATTTGAGGATTAAAAAATTCTAGGGTGGGCTGTTGACTACGAGAATCAAATGGTCTCTCTGTGTTCCCAGGCAGAACGCCTCCAGTTATCTGATAAGAGCAACAGAGGAGCCCTGCTGGGTCAAACCAGGGGAGTCCATCTAGTCCAGCCTCCTGTCTCACTCAATGGACAGCCAGTTCCTCCGGAGCGCCAACAACAAGGCAGAGAGGCCGAGGCCTTCCTCTCAGAGGAACCTCAGAAGAGCCCTGCTGGGTCAGACCAGTGAGGGTCCATCTGATCCAGCCTCCTGTCTCACACAGGGGCCACCCAGTTTCCCTGGAGGGCCAACAACAGGGCAGAGAGGCTGAGGGCTCCCCTGATGTTGCCTCCTGGCTCTGGGATTCTGAGGCTTAGTGCCTCTAAATGTGGAGGTTCCCCTTACCCACCAAAGCTAGTAGCCATTGACAGACCTCTCCTTCACATAAGAACATAAGAGAAGCCATGCTGGATCAGGCCAATGGCCCCTCCAGTCCAACACTCTGAGTCACATAAGAACATAAGAGAAGCCATGTTGGATCAGGCCAATGGCCCCTCCAGTCCAACACTCTGAGTCACATAAGAACATAAGAGAAGCCATGTTGGATCAGGCCAGTGGCCCCTCCAGTCCAACACTCTGTGTCACATAAGAACATAAGAGAAGCCATGTTGGATCAGGCCAATGGCCCCTCCAGTCCAACACTCTGAGTCACATAAGAACATAAGAGAAGCCATGTTGGATCAGGCCAGTGGCCCCTCCAGTCCAACACTCTGTGTCACATAAGAAGAGAAGCCATGTTGGATCAGGCCAATGGCCCCTCCAGTCCAACACTCTGAGTCACATAAGAACATAAGAGAAGCCATGTTGGATCAGGCCAGTGGCCCCTCCAGTCCAACACTCTGTGTCACATAAGAACATAAGAGAAGCCATGTTGGATCAGGCCAATGGCCTCTCCAGTCCAACACTCTGAGTCACATAAGAACATAAGAGAAGCCATGTTGGATCAGGCCAGTGGCCCCTCCAGTCCAACACTCTGTGTCACATAACAACATAAGAGAAGCCATGTTGGATCAGGCCAATGGCCCCTCCAGTCCAACACTGTGTCACATAAGAACATAAGAGAAGCCCTGTTGGATCAAGCCAGTGGCCCATCCAGCCCAACACTCTGTGTCACACTGCCCTGGGCCTCTGCTCCACATTTTTATCCAATCCCCTCTTAAAGCTGGCTATGCTCGTAGCCACCACCACCTCCTGTGGCATGAATTCCCAACACTCTGTGTCACACAGTGGCCAAAAAACCCAGGTGCCATCAGGAGGTCCATCAGTGGGACCAGGACACTAGAAGCCCTCCCACTGTGCCCTCCAAGCACCAAGAATGCAGAGCATCCATGCCCCAGACAGAGTTCCAACAATGCACTGCGGCTAAGAGCCACTGATGGACCTCTGCTCCAGATGCTTATCCATTCCCCTCTTGAAGCTGTCTATGCTTGTAGCCGCTGCCCGCCACCTCCCGTGGCAGTGAATTCCATGTGTTAATTGCTCTTTGGGTGAAGGACTTCCTTTTATCTGTTTTAACCTGACTGCTCAGCAATTTCATTGAATGCCCACGAGTTCTTCTATTGTGAGAAAGGGAGAAAAGTACTTCTTTCTCTACTTTCTCCATCCCACACATCATCTCGTCAACCCCTATCATGTCACCCCGCAGTCGACGTTTCTCCAAGCTAAAGAGCCCCAAGCGTTTTAACCTTTCTTCATAGGGAAAGTGTTCCAACCCTTTAATCATTCTAGTTGCCCTTTTCTGCACTTTTCCGAATGCTATAGTATCCTTTTTGAGGTGCGCTGACCAGAATTGCACACAGTATTCCAAACGAGACCGCACCATCGATTTAGACAGGGTTCACGGATCTACCCGATCCCCTTTTACAGCTGTTTATTCCAGCGGCCACCGCAACGACCTCCGGCAGCAAATCCCACCCTTCCATCATTCTCTGTGTAGTGCAATATCTCCTTTTGTCCGTCCTAAACCTCCTGCCCGTCAGCTTCAACGAATGCCCTCGAGTTCTCGTCTTTTGAGAGAGGGAGAAAAAGCGCGCTCCGTCCTCTCTCTCCACCCCAGGCATAATTTTGTGAACCTCTTTCATGTCCCCTCCCCCCGCCCCTTAGTGGTCTCTTTCCCAGCAGCCTCTTCAGCCTTTCCTCCTAGGGAAGGTGCTCCAACCCCCAAATCCTCTGGGTTGATGGCGGGGAGGGGGCTGCCCTGCTTTTGGGGGTGGGGGTTCCTCTATGGCATCTGACTGGCCGCTCTTGGAAGCCAGACGCCGGAGTGGATAGACCTGTGGTCTCATCCAGTGCAGCCGGCCTCACGTGATGTTCGGGACACGCCTCGGCCCCCTTACCTGGCGGAGGAGGCATCCGAGGTGGTCCGGAGCTGCCAAGGGCTGGGAAGTCTTCCTGAGGCAAGAGGGGCTGGGCAGCCGCGGGGGGCTTCCTGAGGCCAGGCGGCTCCTTAGAAGCTACGCAAGAGGCGGGCTTTTCCGAGTAGCCATTCACGACTGCTGCAGATTTCTCAACGACGGCGGTACTTGTGGGAGCGCTCGGCAGGGGATCGGCCTCCGGTGCCCCCTCTCCAGAAGGGGCGGGGGGAGGCACCTCCTGCAGCGGCACTGAGGGGGGCGATGCCCTCTGCTTCTCCGCCCCAACTTTCTTCTTCTTGCCCACTTTCACAAACGTCTGAGAGCTCGGGGCCACCAGCAAGGAAGACACGTCCACCATCGTCGGGGCGCTGCGGGTCTCCTGACTCGTGCCGCCGCCAACGCTGTCATCCTCGTCGAGGGCGGCCTTGGCCTTCTTGTTCCCTCTGCTGACGCCGAGCAGCACCGGCTTTTTGGCAGGCTGTCCGGCACCCGTGGCTTTGACGGCGTTTTTGCTGGAGCCGTTGCTCCAGGCGGAAGCGAGGGTTGACAAGGTCTTGTGGTTTGGCTGGACTTTGGACACCAGGGCGGGGAAGTCCTCCTCTTGAAAGGATGTCTTCTTGGCAGTAGCTGTGTAGGTCAGGGGCATTGCAGAGGGGGTGGCGATGGGGGCCGAGGAGGAGAGGCTGGGGAAGTCCTCTTCCTTCAGTTTCACTGGGGCTGGCTGGGCAAGGCTGGGAAGAAGAAGATATTGGATTTATATCCCACCCTCCACTCCGAAGAGTCTCAGAGCGGCTCACAATCTCCTTTCCCACCCCGCCCCCCCCACAACAGACACCCTGTGAGGTAGATGAAGATATTGGATTTATATCCCGCCCTACACTCCGAAGAGTCTCAGAGTAGCTCACAATCTCCTTTCCCTTCCTTCCCCACAACAGTCACCCTGTGAGGTAGATGAAGATATTGGATTTATATCCCGCCCTCCACTCCGAAGAGTCTCAGAGCGGCTCACAATCTCCTTTCCCTTCCTCCCCCACAACAGACACCCTGTGAGGTGGGTGGGGCTGGAGAGGGCTCTCACAGCAGCTGCCCTTTCAAGGACAACCTCTGCCAGAGCTATGGCTGACCCAAGGCCATTCCAGCAGCTGCAAGCGGAGGAGTGGGGAATCGAACCCGGTTCTCCCAGATAAGAGTCCGCACACTTAACCACTACACCACACTGGCTCATCCCTGGGAGGAAGAGAGTAGTCAGGAAGAGAAAGTCACACCACACCATGCAAGTATCGTCTGCACAGAAAGTCTACACCGTGTTAGCTTTCTGATTTGTGAAGGGATACAGGACAGGAAGAAGCCTGCTTTGGAAGCAAGACTGGGGACGAGGCTTTTCCCTTGCAGGGATTGTATAGGCCAAATAGCAAACCAACTCTGGAAGAAGGAAGGACGGAGCCGCCCGAGTGGTCAGTCCAAGGTTTGGTGCTACAGAGGAATGGCCAGAGGGGAGCCTTCCCCATGCCCAGTCGGCAAGAGGATGGTCCCCGAGTGCTCTCTGCAGTTGGCGGAAGGAAGCAGCCGTGACTCAGCATAATCACAGAGATGGAAGGTGCCATAGAGGTCATCTAGTCCAACCCCCCTGCAAGATCAGCCTAAAACATCCCTGAGTAGTGTTTGTGCAGCTGAGTTTGAAGACTGCCAGTGAGGGTGGGGGTGGGGAAGAGACGTTTCATCTGGGCTTCACCAGAAGCCGCCCAAAAACTTCTTACGCTGTCGTTACTGGGAGGGACAGCTGGACCCAGAAACGCGTTTCATTCAGGGAGAAGGAAGAGAGAGCCCACTGTGACATCCCACCAGAAAAGACCAGAAGGCTGCCCTCGGGGCCACTCCCCTGGGCAAAACTAGAGAGCCAAGCTGGAGAGGAGTTTGGTGCAGACTCTGGCATTGGTTCCCAGGTCTTTTCTAGACAGATCATTCCCAGGGCCACCAGGACTCACCTCTGCGTCGAGCCCGTTGCGAGCGAGCCGAAAGCAGGGAAATCCTCTTGGCTTAGCACAGCCTTCGCGGCCGCTTCTTTGAGCACTGGGGGTGGAAAAGAGAGTTGCAGCTCTGGCCCCAAGTGCTCCGCAACAGGACAAACCCGCCCTCCTCCTGCTGGGCCCGCTGCTGCCCTTCTGGCTCACCTGGGGCTTCCGAGGGCAGATTTAGCGCCCGCTTCGAGGCGCTCGCCTCCACGTCCCTCGCCTCTTCCTTTTTGGCCCGGGCCCCGTCCTCCTTGTCCTCGCCCCGTTTTTTCTCCTCCTGCCTTTTGGCAGCCACCGATGCCCTGACGGCCGCAGCGATGTCTCGGTCTTCTTCCTCCCTGTGAAGGATTCAACCGAAGAACTCAGTGATCCAAGGAGTGTTTTCTCCCTTACCTGTCTGTGCCCCTCCGAAGCATCTGGGACTCCCAGCAAGAGGGGCTATGCAGTTTCCAGGAGGGAAAAACCAACAACCCGGGATCACAGTTCATATGACAGGCAATACAAGACACAAACGCTGGGATGTACTAGCTAACAACGTCTAGTAAAACCTTTTAAAGAATCATATAATCTTTTTGTACATTACAGTATTACAAGAAAGGTCCATTCAATGAGCATCTGGATACAGGCTCAGTGAGTCCAAAAACTCCCTCAGGAGTATTCCTTCCTATTTCCTTCAGGTGCTACTCAGATCAAAGGTTTGCTCAATTTGTTAATTTGACTGCATACTGCTGTTTTGTTGCTTTCGCATGCTCATGCTACTCAGATCAAAGGTTTGCTCAATTTGTTAATTTTACTGTTCTGTCATTGTACCATTCTAAACCCCTGCCTACCAGATAATTTTACTTCACTGTCATTGGTTCTTAAATCTGTACCATGTTGCATTCTGGGCCACTGCCTACCAGCTCTGTATGGCTTTGCTCACTGTGCTGGATTCCTCGTCTGAGGAAGTGTGCTTAAGAGCACATGAAAGCTTACGTTCTAAATAAAAACTGGTTGGTCTTAAAGGTGCAAATTGCTGGCAAAAGGCTCTCTACAATATTTATATTAGGAGCAAACCATTTCTTTTACTGGCAAAATGCTCTCAATTCACATACGAATGTGAGCAAGCCAATCCTGACCCTAGGAACGTAAGAGAATATAAGAGAAGCCACGTTGGATCGGGCCAGTGGCCCATCCAGTCCAACGCTCTGTGTCACACAGTGGCCAAAAAACCAGGCGCCATCAGGAGGTCCACCAGTGGGGCCAGGACACTAGAAGCCCTTCCACTGTGCCCCCCCCCCCCAAAAAAAGCATCAAGAATACAGAACATCACTGCCCCAGATATAACATCATAAGAGAAACCATGCTGGATCAGACCAGTGGCCCATCCAGTCCAACACTCTGTGTCACACAGTGGCCAAAAAATACAGGAGGTCCATCAGTGGGGCCAGGACACTAGAAGCTCTCCCACTGTGCCCCCCTCTTCTCTAACCAGATGCACAAGCCTCCCCCCAGAATATGCTCAGCCATGCAGCACAGGGCCTGTAAGGCAGAGGTGTTCTGCCAGGCTATTGGTCGAGAGCAGCAACGGTCTTCCCATTGGCTGGCACACCTTCTTCCCTCCCCCCCACAATATAATCCAATTGTATATTCAATTATAAAAGTCTGTATATTGTTAGTTATGGCATTACGTCCCTCGGACACTGCCCAGAGCCCGGCGCAAGCTGGGACAGGGCGACTGACAAATCAAATCAATAGTAATGACGCAGCTCTGAGATCTGAGCAGGGCCTCCCCCAGGCCTCCCGCAACAGGAAACTGCAAGTTAGCAGTGATTCCTTTTCCCTCCAGAAGCCAGGCATGATCCCACCCCTGGGGGGAGCTGCCGATTTGGGTTTCTCCTCCTTCTTATATGCAGATGGCATCTGTTTCACACACGGCACCATGCGGGAGACTCCTCTCTAGGGGGGGATACAGAAGCCTCTTGCCAAATTGTCTTATGGACATTTTAGTCAGGAAACTCACTATCAAAGGCCTGACATCATAGGCCAGTGTGTCATTGTTCTTAGCTACACGCTGCTTGGAGTTCTTTTAGGATTTGGGGTGGGAGACAGCTGACGGAACAAAACAGCAAGCCTCTTCCTTCGCACCCATCTTTCTCCCCTGGATCTGAGCACTTTTGTTCCCTAGCGGTGTGTGTTGATCGGCCAAGAGGCCACACCTTGCTTCCCAATTTAATTTAATCTGCGATTTATACCCCGCCCTATCCCGCAAAGCGGGCTCAGGGCGGCTTACAACGTTAAAACATTACAGCAACAATAAATAAAACTTACCAAATTAAACACAACGAATTTAAGATATCTCATAAATACGATACATACGGATTAAAATAAGGAGATAAAATAAGAAGACCGTAGCTCAATCTGCACCTCCAAACAGCTTCTAAACCTGCCCATCCTGCCCACGCCCCCCCCCCTGCCCAAGCAGACGCTGCCCCTTACCTCTTATACCTCCAGCTTCCTCTTCTGTTCTGCTGCCCTCCCCGTGGTCCTGACCGGCCTCCTCTCACCTGCCGGTTGTACCTTTCGACCTCTTCGTAGTCTTCCCCGCTGACGACACCTGGGAGGGGAAAATGCGTGGCTGATTGGTGGCCTCCGTCGATTCTTATCCCTCCCCACTTAGGCAGAAGCAGCCAGGCCTGGAGCTGAAGGGCCCAGGGAACGGCTGAGGTGAGCCCCGCAGGGCGACTGAGGAAGAGCACAGCCTGCCTAGGGATGCGGTGGGATCTGCCTTCTCAGAGAGATGTGGTTCAGCGGCAGGGCATCTGCTGTGCACGCAGGAGGTCCCGGGTTCAATCCCTGGCTTCTCCAGTTAAAAAGGACCAAGCGGTGAGTGAAGCGGAAAGCCGGAGAGCCTGGAGAGCGGCTGCCAGGCTGAGCAGACAAGACTGAACTTGATGGACCCCTGAGGGGCTTGTCAGTTTAGAAAAGAAACAACTAAGGGGGTACAATGATAGGTACCAACTCATTTGTTATGAGGGCTGGATCTGACATAAATGAGACCTTGCTGGGCTGGGCAGTGTCGGGCCGGCCCGTGCGTGCCTATTTAAGATTAGGTAGCAGAGATATAAACTTTAAAAAGGACACAAACAAACACGACTAAATTTAAAAAAAAAAAACCCTAAAAATAAAACATGCTTAAAACATTAGCACTTGTTGGTCTTAACAGTGCTTTCTTTGTATTTCTCCCAGGGGATCCAGGGAACTGGGCAAAGGAAGCTCGGGCTCTTTCCCTCCCTCCTCAGGGGACCAGGAGGGGGAGGAGCCTCAGCCAATGGAGAAAATTGAGGTTTTGCTCTGTAGCTTCCGTGCAATTGAGCAAGCCTGGCAAAGCAAGCTGCGATGCAGATGGAAGGAAGAGAGGGGGAGAAGGAAGAGGACAAAAGCCAGTTGCTCAGAGGCCTGATTTGGCCCCTGGGCTGGATGTTTTGACACCCCTGTGATAGAGGTTAACAAATTATGTATGTGGTGCAGAAAGCTGATGGAATTTTTCTCCCACTCCCAAAATACTAAAACTCCAGGGCATCCAACAAAGCTGATGGGCGCTAGGTTCGGGACAGACAAAAGGAAATACTGGTTTACACAGAAAGATTAAAATGTGGAATTTGCTGCCAGTGGATATGGTGTAATGGCCCCAGAAATAAGCATCTTTAAAAGGGGATTAAACAGATTCATGGAGGAGAGAGAGATCTACCAGTGGCTACTAGTTATGGCGGTTGAGGAGAACCTCCACATTCAGAGGCAATCAGCCTCTGAATTCCAGAGCCAGGAGGCAACACTGGGGAAGGCTTCACCCTCTATGCCCTTTTATTGACCCTCTGGAAAAACTGGTTGGCTGCTGTGTGAGACAGGAGGCTGGACTACATGGACCCTCTCTGGTCTGACCCAGCAGGGCTCTTTTGATGTTCTTCTCAGGGGAAAGGCCTCGGCCTCTCTGCTCTGTTGTTGGCCCTCCAGAGGAACTGGCTGGCCACTGTGTGAGAAAGGAGGCTGGAATAGGTGGAACCTCTCTGGTCTGACCCAGCAGGGCTCTTCTGATGTTTTAATGAAGGCCTCGGCCTCTCTGCCCTGTTGCTGGCCCTCCTGAGGAACTGGTTGGCCACTGTCCGAGACAGGAGGCTGGACTAGATGGACCCTCTCTGGTCTGACCCAGCAGGGCTCTTCTAAGGTTCTTCTCAGGGGAAGGCCCTGACCTCTCTGCCCTGTTGTTGGCCGTTCAGAGGAACTGGGTGGCCACTGTGTGAGACAGGAGGCTGGACTGGATGGACCCTCCCTGGTCTGACCCAGCAGGGCTCTTCTGAGGTTCTCCTCAGGGGAAGGCCTCAACCTCTGTGTCCTGTTACTGGGCCTTCAGAGGAACTGGTTGGCCCCTGTGTGAATCAGGAGGCTGGACTGGATGGACCCTCCCTGGTCTGACCCAGCAGGGCTCTTCTGAGGTTCTTAGGGGTCTGATTCAGTCATGCGTTCGTGAGGCAGTTCCAGAAAACGGTATCCAATCTCTCTGTCTCGTTCCTGACACCAACAAGGAACCCCTCCTCCCCCCCAGTCTTTCAAACCGCTGAAAGGGGACCTGCGGCCTGCCCTGGGAAGAATGTATTCTGAGCCAAAGGCGAACTTAGTTTAATTCATAGCTTAACTCCCCCATCGCCTCCCACCTCTGCCAGCCCTACAGACCCTCATTCCTCCGCTGATGCCTGGAGGCGTAGTTGAACTGCAGGTCGATCTGCCGGTTCTGTCTGGCTTCCGCCCGGTTCTTGCTGTGGCAGGCGGTTTTGTGCGCTTTGTAGTCGATTTCGGTCCGGAACGCGTGAGTGAACTGCTCGGTACTGCAGCGGCCTTCTTCGCAGAGGAAATGCTTCTCGCGAAAGTGTTCCCGGAGATACTCGTAATCGCTGAGGGAAAGGCAGAAAAGCAAAAAAAGGGGGGAGAGGGAAGAGAAAAGGTGTTTCCTCATCTGCATATGGAGCTTTTTAGGAGACGGGAGTTCACTGCGGCAAAATGGCGGGCTGAAAACCAAGAGGGAAGTTTGGCCCGGAGCTGGCTTCTGTCGGCTGTATCCCGGGGGACCCCAAACTTTTCGAGCCTGTGGGCACCTTTGGAATTCTGACACGGCGTGGTGAGCACAGCCACGGCTCATCTTCAGTTCCACAGTGTAGAGCCTTGTGCCAAAGCGACATTTTTAAAAAAGATCTGCATAACCAATCAGAAGCCTTACTGGGCAAAACCCCCACAAGGCCCCACCCACATTCTAAAAAACACTTGGGTGTCATGGTTCTCATGGGACCCAAGCTCTTCCTAGCCCCTCAAAAAAAATCCACTGAACTTTGTTTGATCAGGACTTCCCACCTGACCCCCACAGCAAGATCCGAATATCAACCGTGCACTCACACAGGATCCGAATATCAACCGTGCACTCGCATAAGATCCGAATATCAACCGTGCACTAGCACAAGATCCGAATATCAACCGTGCACTAGCACAAGATCCAAATATCAACCGTGCACTAGCCATCCCCTTGGCATTCAAAGTCCATCAGTGGACTAGGGCAGTGGTCCCCAACCTTTTTGGCACCAGGGACTGGTTTTGTGGAAGACAATTTTTCCAGGGACTGGGATGTGTGTGTGTGATGGTTTTGGGATGATACAATTGTGAACTTTATTTCTATTAGTTTGGCATGGTGGTTCAGTGTGCAGACTCCTATGTGGGAGAACTGGGTTTGATTCCCCACTCCTCCACCTGCAGCTGCAGCTGCTGGAATGATCTTGGATCAGCCATACCTCTCACAGAGTTGTCCTTGAAACGGCAGCTGCTGGGAGAGCTCTCTTAGCCCCACCCACTTCACAGGATGTGTGCTTTGGGAGAGCAAGGTAAAGGAGATTGTGAGCTGCTCTGAGACTCTGAAATCTGGAATAGAGGACAGAATATAAATCCAATGTCGTTGTCTTCTTCTTATTACCTCATTGTAATATATAATGAAATGATTATAGAAGAAGAAAACATTGGATTTATAGTCCACCCTCCACTCAGAGTCTCAGAGCAGCTTACAATCTCCTCTACTTTCCTCCCCCACAACAGGTGGGTGGGGCTAAGAGAGTTCTCCCCAGAAGCTGTTCTTTCAAGGACAACCTCTGCCAGAGCTCTGGCTGACCCAAGGCCATTCCGGCAGCTGCAAATGGAAGAGTGGAGGAATCAAACCCGGTTCTCCCAGATAAGAGAGTTCTGGCTGACCCAAGGCCATTCCAGCAGCTGCAAGTGGTGGAGTGGGGAATCAAACCCGGTTCTCCCAGATAAGAGAGCTCTGGCTGACCCAAGGCCATTCCAGCAGCTGCAAGGGGAGGAGTGGGGAATCAAATCCGGTTCTCCCAGATAAGAGTCTGCGCACTTCACCACTACACCAAACTGGCTCTCAGGGCTCTTTTTCTAGTAGGAGCTCCTCTGCATATTAGGCCACACGCCCCCTGATGCAGCCAATCATCCTGGAGCTTACAGTAGGCCCTGTACTAAGAGCCCTCTAAGCCAGGGGTCGCCAACGGTAGCTCTCCAGGTATTTTTTTTTTGCCTACAACTCTCATCAGCCCCAGCCATTGGCCATGCTGGCTGGGGCTGATGGGAGTTGTAGGCAAAAGAAAACATCTGGAGAGATACCGTTGGCCACCCCTGCTCTCTTGGAGGATCGGCTACATCAGGGGGGCGTGGCCTAACATGCAGAGGAGCTCCTGCTAGAAAAATAGCCCTGCTGGCTCTCCTACACCAAACTGGCTCTCACGGCCCAGCTGCTCAAAAGCCATGGCCCAGTAGTGGTTAATGGCCCGAGGGTTGGGGACCCCTGGACTAGGAGGATCCTGGGACTCAACAGACCGCTAAGTGCAACGGGGAACAGAATCTCAATTCAACTACCGGGTGTGGGGTGGGGGTAAAGAGGCTTAAAGCAGGGGTGGCCAACGGTAGCTCTCCAGATGTTTTTTGGGACCGTCTTTCCCCATACGAACCCCAGAGAGCACTGAGGTCAACCGGGAAAAACCTAATGACTGCCCCTGGGCCGAAGGAAATTAAATATCAGAGTACCAGAGCACGGGCCTTTTCGATCGCGGCCCCTACCCTGTGGAACCGACTCCCAGAGGAGGTGCGGGCCCTGAGGAACCTTGAACAGTTCCGCAGGGCCTGCAAGACCACCCTTTTTAAATTAGCATACTCGGACTGCTAGGAAAAACGGTAACCAAGGGTCCGCCAATGCGGTCTAAAGATCTATACCGCATCACAACTGTATTACTGGATTGGTTTTAAGTTAATATTTTAATGTTTTATTGCTCTATATTGTAATTTTAAGGTTTTACTTGTTATTGTATGATTGTAGAATGTTGTTAGCCGCCCTGAGCCTGCCGTGGTGGGGGAGGGCGGGATATAAATGAAATAAATAAATAATAAATAAATAAATTTTGCCTACAACTCTCGTCAGCCCCAGCCAGCATGGCCGATGGCTGGGGCTGATGGGAGTTGTAGGCAAAAAACAACTGGAGGGCTACCGTTGGCCACCCCCGGGTGAAAGGATTTGAGAAGGGGCAGCCCGTTCCTGAAGCTCCTCTCCCGGCCCCCCACCTGTAATACTCCTGGGCCCCCTCCGAGTCGCAGAAGTGGCAGAAGTAGTGATCCCTCCTCAGGTGTTTCAGCAGCTCGTCGTTGTCCAAGTAGCGCTCGTCGCAGAACTTGCAGAGGGGGTGCCCGCGGTGGGAGGTGTCGTCGGGGTCCCCGTGGATCCGGTGCCGGGCGAGGTCCTTGCGCGAATACCACTTGCGCTCGTACGTGAAGATCTGAAAGAGAAGGCAGGGCCCTTCGGTTACGTGCCGGGGAGGAGGGGCTTGCGGAGGCCCCCGGGGAGGAGGAGACCTGCGGCTGGCCACTTGCCTTCAGGTGTTTCACGCACAGCCTGCAACAGAAGAGCTCGTGCTGCTTCCTCATGTGCTGCTCCAGCTCCACGACGGTGGCAAAAGGCCTGGCATCCGGGCACAGCGGGCATTCGTGCTGTAAGAGTTTCCTAGGAGAAAAGGGGGGGGGAAAGACAAAGGTTGGCACGGCAGGACACCCCCCCCCCTCATGTGCAAGCCTCAGGGGTTACTCACAACCTCCCATTCTGGGGCATGACTAGCTCGCTTCCTTCCATCCCACGTACAAGTTGGTTTCTGGGCAGAGTCTGGACAAAACCAGGCAGCCTTTGTCCACTTGGAACTCCTTGGCTGCTGTGTGAGGCAGGAGGCTGCCCTAGATGGACCCTCCCTGGTCTGACCAGCAGGGTTCTTCTGATGTTTTTCTCAGGGGAAGACCTCGGCCTCTCTGCCCTGTTGTTGACCCTCCAGAGGAACTGGTTGGCCACTGTGTGAGGCAGGACTAGATGGACCCTCCCTGGTCTGATCCAGCAGGGCTCTTCTGATGCTCTTCTCAGAGGAAGGCCTCAGCCTCTCTGCCCTGTTGTTGACCCTTCAGAGGAACTGGTTGGCCACTGGGTGAGACAGGAGGCTGGACTAGATGGACCCTCCCTGGTCTGATCCAGCAGGGCTCTTCTGATGTTCTCCTCAGGGGAAGGCCTCAGCCTCTCTGCCCTGTTGTTGACCCTTCAGAGGAACTGGTTGGCCCCTGTGTGAGACAGGAGGCTGGACTGGATGGACCCTCCCTGGTCTGATCCAGCAGGGATCTTCTGATGGTCTTCTCAGGGCCTTGGCCTCTCTGCCCTGTTGTTGGCCCTTCATAGGAACTGGGTGGCCCCTGTGTGAGACAGAATGCTGACCTAGATGGACTACTGGTCTGATTCAGCAGGGCTCTGCTTATGTCCTTCTGGGGTAAGCCCTACAAACCAGCACTGGGCAATAGAGTTACGTCCAGAGGAAAATGTAACCCCCCTCCGCCCACTCCCTAACCCCAACCCAGAATACCCAAGGGAAGTAGCCAAAGTGTGTGTGTGTGTGGGGGGGCGTTTACCTATAGAGAGCATAAACTTTTGCATCAGTAAAATAGATGTCATATTTCTTTTCATGCTGCAGTTGATTGAGGGGTATCGTTGAAAAGGACGTCAGCTTCCTCCCAAAGACCACCTACGAAGAATACCGAGAGGGGAGTTAGAGAAACGATCACACCAACTTCACGGGAAACATTCCCTGGCCGAACAGCTTTTCAAGGCAAGCGGGAAGCTGCCTGCCGTCCCAGACAAAGCCAAAAGTCTGAAGACAGGTTGGCATGAAGGCGAAAAGGCTCAACCGGGGCACCGATCAAACAACCGGCCCTCTCAAGTCTCATTCTCTTCTATCTCACTGCCTGGCCAGTTTCGGGGCATTGAGGAGGGCGGCCGTTGGCTATTGTACACCGGGATGTTCCCATCATTCACAGCGAGGGCTAAGGAGCGTGCCCCGTGGAAACCAAGGGTCCTGTTCCCAGGCACTTCTCCTAGACATTCAACGTCAGATGGAATTAATGGAAAACACAGGTCTTTCCCCTCCTAGCACACTCAAGAGAGCCGCAGCTCAGCCGCGCTGAGATTTCAGCCTCCGGCTAGCGACACGCAGCTCCAAGAATAAATGGAGGACGTCACTTAACTTGGACAGGAGGAGGGGAGAAAATATCACCAGGTCCAGTGGCAGGATTGTGGTACTTCCTGCCTGCCGCGGAACGAAGAGCCTATGGGGACAAGCTGAGTCACAGAAGAGGAAGCCAGCTGAAGCAGAAACGCGGCGACAGGCTGCTCCGGCAGTCGCCTGCGCCAAGCGATTGACGCCAGGTGCTACCAGAAATTTTCTGCAGGCTCCTATCCCTCTTTGTCACCGGGAAGGGCAGACCCGTGCTCTGCCTGAAAAACACTCGTCCCCAAAAACCACGCCTAGTGAGCGCAAGCTACAGGCTCTGGGCTTTGCCGAGGCCTTCCACATGTGTTTCTCATTTGGAACACTCAAGGCTGCTTTCTGCGCACCAGCCAAGTGGCCCAAGAGGCTGCGACAGGACAACGGAGCTCGGAAAGGCCTGTGCCATTCAGGATTTCACAGACGGTGCCCGACACGCCCTGAGCTGATGCCAGCTACAGATAGGCCAGGGTGGAAAGGTTGCTGCCCTCGCTCAACGATTTCCGATCCTGCCAGCCTTTTCTGATCGCTTCCACATTCCTACCGGAAAGTGCCATTTCTCGGGAGCGGCTAGAGCGATGACATAACGGGATCTCGGCGACCCGGCTCTGGTACTTTGCAAACAAGGAGCCGGACGGTCCAGGTCTAAATGCAAACTCACAATTGCGTCTCAGAGGGAGAGGGCGGGCTGTGAGGCATGGCAGAAGCTAGTTTGACTCTTTCCAGTGTCCTGAAGGGAACTCAGACAAGTCCCCATGTTGGTCTGAAGCAGCAGAACCCCGAAGACCAACGCTTCTTTCGAAGCCTGAGTGCACACAAAAGCTTATACGTGGAATAAAACTTTGCTAGGCTTAAAAGGTGTCGCTGGACTCAAAGTATAGCAAAGATGGGAAACTGCCAGTGCCCCGGAAGAGGGGAAATGCCCGGTGCGATGACTCACGTTAATACTTATTGATGGAAATCTAGCTTGCGTGCTTGCAAGACACAAACTCCCTGAAGTGTTTTATGAGCTGGATTTTCCGGCTGCTGGAAACAAGAAATCTCATCTTGAGCAGCCCAATGCAAGGATCTCCTCTCCCCGCCCCCCAGATTTAGAGATCCCCTGCAGCGCAACACAGCCAGTGGGGTGGAGGAAAAGGCTTTAACCCCCCGCGGGGTTTTCAAGGCAAGAGGCGTTCAGAGGGGGTTGGCCGTTGCCTGCCAGTGTTCCCTCTAAGCTGAGCTAAGTGTGAGCTAGCTCATAGGTTTTTTTGCCTCTGGCTCACACATTTATGTCTTAGCGCAGGAAAAATGGCCTCGGAGCAAACTAATTTATGCAGCAGCTCCCTCTTTCTATGCAGCAGGACACTCTTTCCAGTGTCCTGAAGGGAACTCAGACAGGTCCCCATGTTGGTCTGAAGCAGCAGAAACAAGTTTAAGCTCAGGGCACCCTGAAGACCAACGCTTCTTTAAAAGCCTGCGTGCACACGGAAGCTTCGACGCGGAATAAAACTTTGCTAGGCTTAAAAGATGCCACTGGATTCAAAGTATAGCAAAGACGGGAAACTGCCAGTGCCCCGGAAGAGGGGAGATGCCCAGCGCGATGACTCACGTTAATACTTATTGATGGAAATCCAGCGTGCGTGTTTGCAAGACACAAACTCGACACATTTTTCCTGCGCTAAAACATAAATGTGTGACGTCGACTGCGGGGTGACATGATAGAGGTTTACGAGATTATGCGTGGGATGGAGAAAGCAGAGAAAGAAGTCCTTTTCTCCCTTTCTCACAATACAAGAACTCGTGGGCATTCGATGAAATTGCTGAGCAGTCGGGTTAGAACGGATAAAAGGAAGTACTTCTTCACCCAAAGGGGGATTAACATGTGGAATTCACTGCCACAGGAGGTGGCGGCGGCTACAAGCATAGACAGCTTTCAGAGGGGATTGGATAAAAATATGGAGCAGAGGTCCATCAGTGGCTATTAGCCACAGTTTGTGTGTGTGTGTGTATGAACACACACATATATTGGCCACTGTGTGACATAGAGTGTTGGACTGGAGGGGCCATTGGCCTGATCCAACATGGCTTCTCTTGTGTTCTTATGTGACACAGAGTGTTGGACTGGATGGGCCATTGGCCTGACCAACAGGGCTTCTCTTATGTTTTTATCTGACAAAGAGTGTTGGACTGGATGGGTCATTGGCCTGATCAAACTTGGCTTCTCTTATGTTCTTATGTGATACAAAGTGTTGGACTGGAGGGGCCACTGGCCTGACCCAACAGGGCTTCTCCTGTGTTCTTTTGTGACACAGAGTGTTGGACTGGATGAGCCATTGGCCTGATCCAACATGGCTTCTCTTATGTTCTTCTGTGACACAGAGTGTTGCATTGGATGGGCTATTGGCCTGATCCAACAGGGCTTCTCTTCTGTTCTTATGTGACACAGAGTGTTGGAATGGATGGGCCATTGGCCTGATCCAACATGGCTTCTCTTATGTTCTTATGTGACACAGAGTGTTGGACTGGAGGGGCCACTGGCCTGATCCAACAGGGCTTCTCTTCTGTTCTTATGTGACACAGAGTGTTGGACTGGAGGGGCCATTGGCCTGATCCAACAGGGCTTCTCTTATGTTCTTATGTGACACAGAGTGTTGGACTGGATGGGCCAGTGGCCTGATCCAACAGGGCTTCTCTTCTGTTCTTATGTGACACAGAATGTTGGACTGGAGGGGCCACTGGCCTGATCCAACAGGGCTTCTCTTATGTTCTCACAACTTTTAAACCCGGTAGCTCACAAAGCAAAATTTTTGCTCATAAGACTCCACAGCTTAGAGGGAGTATTGCCTGCCTTTGCATAGCGACCCTGGCTTCCAAACACTAACCAGGGCTGACCCTGATAAGCTTCTGAGATGGGGCTAGCCTGAGCTGCCCAGGTCAGGGTACAGCACCAAAACCTTTGCACTGGGAAGGGAAGACCCAAGCAAGCCAGCAATAAATACCCAGGCATCAGGCTTTCTCAACCTTTACTCAGATAAGGAAGGTCGTAGACGAGCTTTGATTCCATGCTGCTGCATACTGAACAAGTGTGACATCATTCCGTATGGCGGCCGCAGGAAGGGCAAAGGAAACGACCATTCGTGCCAAGGAAGCTGGCACAATCCCAAGCCGCCTCGTGTGCACGCCCAGGCAGAAACTTCCCCATTGGCACCCCTGCCGGAAGCGACTAAAGAGAACGCCTGAAGGCTTGCTGGGCCCGAGAGTGGATTTGGAGAAGACGCTGTGCCCCGTTGTGAGATGACTCGGCGCAGAGCAGCCCACACTACGACCTCCCTCCCTCCCTCCCTCCGGTGACCTTCTCTTGCGATTCCTCGCCCAAAGAAATGGGGGCTCAAACGCAGCACGGTGAAACAGGAATCAAATCAGAGGAGACATCTCTGCTGGAACTGCCCGCAAAAGAGTCAGAACGGGCCTCAGCAAGCTCAGGGCCGAGAGCTGAAGGAAATGGTGGATTACTTGACAAAACCAAATTTCTTTTGAGATTCCCAACTTTCACGGCATGCAAACACTTAAAAGATAGGGCTGCCATCTCTGGGGTGGGAAATATCAGGAGATTTTTTTTGGGGGGGGGGCAGAGTTTAGGGTTGCCAAGTCCAATTCAGAAATATCTGGGGACTCTGGGGGTGGAGCCAGGAGACTTTGAGGGTGGAGCCAAGAGTCACTGGGGTTGGAGCCAGGAGCAAGGTTCTGATAACCATAATTGAACTCCAAAGGGAGTTCTGGCCATCACATTTCAAGGGACGGCACAACTTTTCAATGCCTTCCTTCCATAGGAAATAATGAAGGATAGGGGCACCTTCTTTGGGGGCTCATAGAACTGGACCCCCTGGTCCAATCTACTTGAAACCTGGAGGGTGTTTTGAGGAAAGGCACCAGATGCTATGCTGAAAATCTGGTGCCTCTATCTCAAGAAACAGCCCCCCCCAGCCCCACGAGTCAACCCTCCATTATCCCCTATGGGAATCGGTCTCCATAGGGAATACTGCAGTGCCCGGGAGACATCCCCACCCCCGCTTTCTGATGACCCTCCAAGCTGGGGGATCCCCTGCCCCCACCTGGGGATTGGCAAGCCTAGAAGAGTTTGAAGAGGTGAGGGACCACCTCAGAGTACAGTGCCCCAGAGTCCACCGAAGCAGCCGCTTTCTCCTTGTCGTCTGGATATCAGTTGCAATAGCGGGGGGGGGGGATCTCCAGATGCTCCTGGGAGGTTGGCAACCCCGTCTGCTAACGCTAAGGCGAGACTGCACTGCCAGGGAGCAGGAGGGCAGCTGCTCTGAGAAGAGGCCAAAAACATGATTTGCAAAGCGGCACACCAAGAGAAACACCTCCCAGTTTAGGCCCTCGGGGAGAGGCTGTCTTCCCCACACCAGGAAGAGGGCAGGTGCTGCGTACTCCAGCCCCGAATGATGCAGACGGCCCCGTGGGGATTGTGACAGGCAAACCGGCTGCGCTGCAGAGAGAGGTTCGCCCGGTCAGGCTGCACCGCCACCCCTGTCCACGCACAGGAAACAATGGCTTAACTCGTCTGCCCTAATGGAAGCCCTGAGCCCCAGGGGGCCAATGCGCTTTGCAAACGACAGCAACAAAAAGAGAAGAAGAAGAATTGCAGATTTATACCCCACCCTTCTCCCTGAATCAGAGACTCAGAGTGGCTTACAGTCTCCTATATCTTCTCCCCCCACAACAGACACCCTGTGGGGTGGATGGGGCTGAGAGGGCTCTCACAGCAGCTGCCCTTTCAAGGACAACCTCTGCCAGAGCTATGGCTCACCCAAGGCCATTCCGGCAGGTGCAAGTGGAGGAGTGGGGTATCAAACCCGGTTCTCCCAGATAAGAGTCCACACACTTAACCACTACACCAAAGTGGCTCTCTATTAGAGCTATGGCTGACCCAAGGCCATTCCAGCAGGTGCAAGTGGAGGAGTGGGATATCAAACCCGGTTCTCCCAGATAAGAGTCCACACACTTAACCACTGACCGGGACACACGCCATGTTTCAAGGCAAACGCTCTCCTCTTCTTGCAAGAGTCCTTGTTTCACAAGTACGAGAAGTTTCAGCTGGCGCTGAACGTGAGCCGCCAGGGTTACAAATTTCCAGCTAGCGTCTGAGTCCCTTCTTCGAAGGGAAAAGGGATGGGGAGAACAGCAGGACTAGAACAAGACTCTACCAGAGACACTGCCCTCCAGCTGTCTCCCTTCTGCCCATCCTTCTGCCAGGTCTGGGAATCAGGATTCCTGGTTTTCACCCAGGGGGCCTGAGTTCGACTCCCGGTATGGGAACCATACGTCAGATCTGGGAACTACCTTCAATAACAGCGGCTCTCCACGGGTTCGGGATAAGCGTTCTTTGTAAGATAGGACCGATGCCACCGGCCTGAGCCAATGTCAGAAACTGCGGTACGGTTGTAGGTGCATCAGATACCGGTGCACCTTTTGCTCCAGGCGCGAGATTAATCCGAAAGCCAAAGCCGCTGCGATATACTTCGTTTCTTTCTCACACTACAAAGCCGCGTCTGAAATCACCACGAGATAGAGTATTAAGGAGAACTGTTTTAGGATGATGTATAGGTGGTATATGACTCCGAAAAAGATGGCTAGGATGAGTTAAAAAGATGTCGGATAGATGTTGGAAATGTAGAAAACACAAAGGTTCTTTCTTTCATATGTGGTGGACTTGTGAAAAAGCGAAAGAGTTTTGGAAGATGATACAACAAGAAATCTCCAAAATTTTGGGTTATTATTTTAAGAAAACTGCAGAGACTTTTTTGCTTGGATTACAATTAGAAAAATTTCCAAAGGAAGACAGGACGTTAATTTGGTATTTGCTCTCAGCTGCTAGGACATTGTATGCGCAGCTGTGGAAACAGGGAAAAATACCAGAGAAATGGATTGTGAAAGTTTTATCGTGGAGTGAGATGGACAAATTAACTAAAATTTTAAGAGACTATGATTTAGATATATTCAAAAAGGAGTGGAAGAAATTTAAAGGATATATGGAGAAAGAGTGGAATGTAAAAAGACATTGGACAATTTTTTAGTATTAATGAGAAAAGAAAAGTATTGAACTTTGATTGGTTAGTGGTACCTTATAATTGAATTTAAATTTATAACTTCAGGGAAGCCAAATATTGGAGGGAGGGGGGGTTGAAATATCATATGGGCTAGTATAGAAAAGAGACAATTAAATATTGTAACCATATGTTATTAATAAATTGTTAAAACCCTGAAATCACCACGAGATAACAGGTTGCAATAACCTTGAAGGCCAAGCTGGGAAGGAGTAATCTGGCCTCCCTCACGGAGGCGTTAGACTTTCGGTTTCTTCTAGACATGGCAAGTAATACAACAAAACAGAAGCAACGGCAAGGGATCTTGACACTTTGCTGACTGATGCTCGGCCGGAGACTAGCGGGTGGTTTCCAGTTTCTCATGCATGAATCCAACCGCCAAGACTGGGTGGTATTTGGAATGCTTTACACCTCGAGGCAAGCCTCGGGACCCCACATTTAGGGGACTCAAGCCTTCATGCAGTTACCTGATTTAAAATGGGGGTACTGCACAAATCGTCCCAAAGCCAAGTGCCCCTCCCCTGGAGAAATGCCGATCAAGAACCGGGTGGCACCAACTTTCCAAGCACTTCGATACTTGTGGCTGGAATCACGAATAAGGAACTGGGAACCACGATAAGCCTCTCCCAGGCCTTTTGAGAGAGGAAGAGAGCTGTCTGGAAGCCCCTGGCAGTGGATTCCACCCCCCTCCCCGCCCGCAATCAGTTAGCTCGCAGGTCTGGCTGAACTACCATCAGCCGACTCGTGTGGCAAAGGCAGGGAAAGGTATTCCGTCTCGGGCCTTTGGCCTGCCTGACACGCGGAGCATTATCAGAGAATGAGGAAGCAAGCTGACATCACCAAGTGGTTTCCTTGTTAGAGGGCTAAATTGTTGGCACCGGCTGGCAATGAGTCAGTCCCAGAGCGTGACTGGAAAGCTGGTGACACCCCAAATCCATTTTGAAAACTTTCAACAGGAGGAGGACACCCTCATGTACTCAAAGCACAGAGGATGCAGGCAAGAGAACACTGCTTCATGTGATTCTAGCTACTCCAAATTGAAAGCCAGTGTGGTGTAGTGGTTACGTGTGCGGACTCTAATCTGGGAGACCCGGGTTTTGATTCCCCACTTCTCCACTTGCACCTGCTGGAATGGCCTTGGGTCAGCCAGAGCTCTCGCAGGAGTTTTCCTTGAAAGGGCAGCTGCTGTGAGAGCTCTCTCAGCCCTACCCACCTCACAGGGTGCCTGTTGTGGGGGGAGAAGATGTAGGAGATTGTGAACCGCTCTGAGTCTCTGATTCAGAGAGAAGGGCGGGGTATAAATCTTCAGCCTTCATATATGGCTTTGCTTTGGACAGGCACACAGCTTCCCATAACCTCAGCCCAATCTTGCGCCCATCAACTTGGAAATAACCCCCAGTGAAGTTCCTTTCCAAGTGCGCTCACATAGGATGCTGGTCAAAGAGGAGATCCCAGCTGGGCTAAATGCAGTTCCACAACCCCAGCAGTTGGCACTCAGAGGTGGACTGCCGGTGGACATGGGGGCTCCACTCAGCTGAAAGCAGAATAGGATGCTCGAGTACCCAAAGTGCAATCTGAACAGGGGCCAAAGAGGAAGATAAGACTTCCAAGCAGCTGTGGAACCTGGTAGCTCTTCTCAGCCCGCCCCCCCAAGAATAACATTAATACTGCAACCACAGCAACAGGCAAATACTGCAACCACACCAATAGGCACATGGTGACAAACCCCACAGTGAAGTAGATGACTGTTAGGGGAGGGACGGTGGCTCAGTGGTAGAGCATCTCCTTGGTAAGCAGAGGACCCAGGTTCAATCCCCGGCATCTCCAAAAAAGGGTCCAGGCAAACAGGTGTGAAAAACCTCAGCTTGAGACCCTGGAGAGCCGCTGCCAGTCTGAGTAGACAAGACTGACTTTGATGGACCCAGGGTCTGATTCAGTAGAAGGCAGCTTCATATGTTCATGACTGGGGAAGGCAATGGCAAACTACCTCGTAAAAAGTCTGCCATGAAAACGTGAAAGCTTGCACAGGGGACTACCGTTACCTTTTTAATATTGTTAGTAACAGTACCCACAGTTGTCAAGAAGAAGACGACTGCAGATTTATACCCCGCCCTTCTCTCTGAATCAGAGTCTCAGAGCGGCTTACAATCTCCTGTATCTTCTCCCCCCACAACAGACTCTGTGAGGTGGGTTGAGAGGGCTCTCACAGCAGCAGCTGCCCTTTCAAGGACAACCTCTGCCAGAGCTCTGGCTGACCCAAGGCCATTCCAGCAGGTGCAAGTGGAGGAGCGGGGAATCAAACCCGGTACCCCCAGATAAGAGTCCGCACACTTAAATAGTTCAATTTTTTACTTTATTTATTTATTACGTTAAGCTTATATCCCGCCCTCTCCACAAGCGGACTCAGGGCGGCTCACAACTTTACTTAGCTCCTTCATTCATACCTCCCCCTTCTTGCCAAGAATTAAGGTATGTGTGTGCGTGTGTGTGTAATCAGCATAAGGCATTCAACAAACAACAGAGATAACACACAAACAACCTGTAATACACAATATAATAAATTCAGCAATTATAATATGTGGGTGTCATAGCTCAGGTTAGCTCAATCTCGTCAGATCTCAGGTCACCCCTGGTTAGTGAACATATATGAACATATGAAGCTGCCTTCTACTGAATCAGACCCTCGGTCCATCAAAGTCAGTCTTGTCTGCTCAGACTGGCAGCCGCTCTCCAGGGTCTCAAGCTGCAGTTTTTCATGCCTATTTGCCTGGACCCTTTTGAGTTGGAGATGCCGGAGACTGAACCTGGGACCTCTGCTTACCAAGCAGATGCTCTACCACCGAGCCACCATCCCTGCTTCGATGGGAGACCACCCAAGGAAGACCAAGGTAGCTACGCAGAGGCAGGCAATGGTCAACCGCCTCTCTCTGACCCTGAAAGCCCCACGGGGTCACTGTAAGTCAGCTGTGATTTGATGGCGCTCTCCACCACCGTCAGAGGTTACCCTGACCTGGAAGCTAAGCAGGTTAGTACATGCATGGGAAACCACACAGGAAGACCAGGGTTGCTACGCAGAGGAAGGCAATAGCAAACCGCCTCTGTTTGTCTCTTGCCTTGAACTGGATGGCCCAGGATCTCAGAAGTTAAACGGGGACAGCGTCCTGCTTACAACTTGGATGAGAGACGGCCAAAGTAGTTTTCAGGATTGCTTTGCAGGGGCAGGCAACAGAAAACCACTTCTGAGCCTCTCTTACCTTGAAAGCCCTTTTGGGGTTGCCAGTAAGTCGACTACCAAATGACATCGAATAACAGTTACAGCCACAGTGAATGGAAAATATGTAAAAGCGGACTATTTGCAGAGATTCAGTAGCGGCAGCGTACCCATGAAACTGACAGAGCAATGCCAATATGGCAGCAATAAGGTAAGGACGGCAACAATATTTTAAAACACCCAAAATGTCGGCACCTGAAAGTCTTTGATAGCATTCAATGACTCAAAAGGAGCACCACCCTGGAGGAAGAAGACCCTCTGAAGAGATTCAGGAGGGCAGCTGTACTGGTCGAAAGCAGCAGAACAAAGTGTGAGTCCACTGGCACCTCTAAAGCCAACAAAATTCAGATCTGAGTATATGGTTTAAAACCAACCAAGTTTTATTCTGGGTATCAGCTTTTGTGTGAATGCTCACGAAAGCTTACACCCTCAGAACAAAACTTGGTCTTAAAGGATTCTGGATGCAAACTTTGTTCCGCTTAATAATTTCATGCACCTACATTACTATTATTATCGCAGACCGCCGTGCTGTAACATGCATGAAGTAAGCCAATCTCCCTCTTTTTTGGAAAATCATGTAAAAATTCCTCCCTCCTTTAGATATGCCATCCCAAAGTGGGGGCTGGGCTCAAATCCACATACAAGCTCCAGTCCCTTCCAATGATCAACATCCTATTGGCTACAACCAGGGTGTTTTTTTTTTAATGGGGGGGGGGAGTTGTCTCCCATTCTAGCGGTCCTCCTCTAGAGTAAACCCAACTAGAGCCTTGCATTTCACAGTCAGCCTTTTCGGCCTCCCCCTGTTTCGCTTTCCTGGTGCACTCTTAGGCACCCACACGAATATTATTCTTGGACAGGGCTGTGCTGTTAACTTGCATAAAGTAAGACCTCCCTCCTTTTTTGGAAAATCCCGTGAAGATTCCCCCTGCATTTCCTCAAATGCAAACTGATCTCCCCTTAGATATGCCATCCCAAAGTGGAGGTTGGTCTCAAATCCGCATACAGTTCCTTCCAATAATAAACATCTTCTTGACTACAAACAGGGTATTTTTAAAAAAAAAAGATTGGGGGGGTGTCACCTCCTATTCAGGTTGTTCCTCCTCTCGAGTAAACCCAACTAGAGCCTTGCCTTTCGCAGCCAGCCTTTTCGGCCTTCCCCCTGCGGTTTCTGTTTCGCTTTCCTGGTGCACTCTTAGGAAAAGGAAAGGTCCCCTGAGCAAGCACCAGTGGTTTCCGACTCTGGGGTGACGTTGCTTTCACAACGTTTTCACGGCAGACTTTTGACGGGGTGGTTTGCCATTGCCTTCCCCAGTCATCTACACTTTCCCCCCCAGCAAGCTGGGGACTCATCTGACCCACCTCGGAAGGATGGAAGGCTGAGTCAACCTCGAGCCGGCTACCTGAAAACCCAGCTTCTGCCGGGGATCAAACTCAGGTCGTGAGCAGAGCTTTAACACTCTTATTCACTCTTAGGCACTCACACGAATATTATTCTTGGACAGGGCTGTGCTGTTAACTTGCATAAAGTAAGACGACCTCCCTCTTTTTTTGGGGGGGGGGAATCCTGGGAAAATTCCTCCTGCATGTACTCAAATGCAAGTTGACACCCCCCCCCCCTTTAAACATGCCATCTAAAAAATGGGGGTTGGTCTCCTATCGGCATACAGGTTGCAAATCCTTCCAAGGATAACCAACAACCAGGTTTTCTTTACTGGGGGGAGGGGGGGTGTCATCTCTCATTCAGATTGATCCTCCTCTCGAGTAAACGCAACCAGAGCCCTGCATTTCGCAGCAAGCCTTCCTCCCTTGGGGGTTTCTGTTTCGCTTTCTTGGCGACACCCGGGGCCAAGCAGCCTCGAGAAACGAAACTCGCCATTCTCCCTCTTCCTCGGCTTGCCAATCTCCCGGCGGGACCAGGAGATCTCCCGGGATGGCTCCCCCCGGCCTAGAGGGGGTGGGCTCCTCACCCTCACCCCATTGCCTCACCTGCCAGCTCCTCCCGGCAGAACTGAAACCCGCCATCTCCCACCCTCTCGGGTTGCCACCCTCCAGGCGGGGCCAGGAGATCTCCCGGGATGGCTCCCCCAGCCTAGAGAAGAGGGGCTCCTCGCCCCCAGGGGTCTCCTCCCCGTCGCCTCACTTGGCCAGCTCCTTCCGGCAGAACCGAACCGCGCCATTCCCCCTCCCTCTCGGGTTGCCACCTCCCGGTGCGGCCAGGAGATCTCCCGCAATGGCTCCCTGGCCTAGAGGGGATGGGCTCCTCGCCCCTAGGGGTCTCCTTCCCTGGCCAGCTCCTTCCGGCAGAACCGAACCCCGCCACCCCTCCCCTGGGGTTGCCACCCTCCCAGCGCGGCCAGGAGATCTCCTGGAATGGCTCCCGGGCCTAGAGGGGATGGGCTCCTCGCCCCCAGGGGTCTCCTTCCCTGGCCAGCTCCTTCCGGCAGAACCGAACCCCGCCACCCCTCCCCTGGGGTTGCCACCCTCCCGGCGCGGCCAGGAGATCTCCTGGAATGGCTCCCGGGCCTAGAGGGGATGGGCTCCTCGCCCCCAGGGGTCTCCTCCCGGCAGAACCGAACCCCGCCACCCCTCCCCTGGGGTTGCCACCCTCCCGGTGCGGCCAGGAGATCTCCCGCAATGGCTCCCTGGCCTAGAGGAGATGGGCTCCTCGCCCCCAAGGGTCCTCCCCTGGCCAGCTCCTTCCGGCAGAACCGAACCCCGCCATTCCCCTCCCCTGGGGTTGCCACCCTCCCGGCGCGGCCAGGAGATCTCCCGGAATGGCTCCCGGGCCTAGAGGGGATGGGCTCCTCGCCCGCAGGGGTCTCCTCCCGGCAGACCCGAACCCCGCCATCCCCCCTCCCCTGGGGTTGCCACCCTCCCGGCGTGGCCAGGAGATCTCCCGCAATGGCTCCCTGGCCTAGAGGGGATGGGCTCCTTGCCCCCAGGGGTCTCCTTCCCTGGCCAGCTCCTCCCGGCAGAACCGAACCCCGCCATTCCCCTCCCCTGGGGTTGCCACCCTCCCGGCGCGGCCAGGAGATCTCCCGGAATGGCTCCCGGGCCTAGAGGGGATGGGCTCCTCGCCCGCAGGGGTCTCCTCCCGGCAGACCCGAACCCCGCCATCCCCCCTCCCCTGGGGTTGCCACCCTCCCGGCGTGGCCAGGAGATCTCCCGCAATGGCTCCCTGGCCTAGAGGGGATGGGCTCCTTGCCCCCAGGGGTCTCCTTCCCTGGCCAGCTCCTCCCGGCAGAACCGAACCCCGCCACCCCTCCCCTGGGGTTGCCACCCTCCCGGCGCGGCCAGGAGATCTCCCGGAATGGCTCCCGGGCCTAGAGGGGATGGGCTCCTCGCCCGCAGGGGTCTCCTCCCGGCAGAACCGAACCCCGCCATCCCCCTCCCCTGGGGTTGCCACCCTCCCGGCGCGGCCAGGAGACCTCCCGGGACGGCGGCCAGGCTGGCTCCCCGGGCCTCCTCACCTGGGCCAGCTCCTCCCGGCAGACGGCGCAGTAGCGGACCCCGCAGAGCGCCCTCATGCGCACGGAGCAGCGGTAGCAGATGGGGTGCTCGCAGCGGCCCAGCGCCACCACCTCCAGCTCCCCGCAGCACAGCACGCAGCACGGGCCCTCCGAGCCCCGCGACGGAGCGGGAGAAGGCGGCGGCGGCGGCGGAGACGCCATCCCTGCCGGCCTGACGGGTCGCGCCGCCCCTGCGGCCTACTAGGCCCCAGCGCAGCCTAGCAACCGCCCCTGCGCCCCCCACAGAGACCGCCGCCTAGAGCGCCGCCGATGCCCACCGCTCTAGGACGGCCCGCCAATCAGCTGCCGGGAAGGAGGCGCCGCGGCAGGACGCTCCTCCGCAGGGGACTCTGGGAACTGTAGTCCAAGGGCGGCTCTGGCCCTGCTCGGCGGCGCCCTGACTCACTCCTGCTCTGCGCATGCTCGAAGGACGGCTGCCGACACGTGTGCGGTGGAAGGGATGCGAGTTAAAGGTTCGATGGCCAAAGGTGTGTGTGTGTGTGTTTGTTTGTGTTTGTGCTTATTTATTTATTTGTATGCGTGTGTGTATATATATGCATGTATATATGCATGTATATATGTAGTTTCCGTATATTTTTATATATGTGTATGCACACACACACAAACCTGTGGGTTTGTTCCATCAAAACGTTGGAAGCGACCCAGACAAATGCTCCACGAAGTGTTTGTTTTTTAAATCACATCTCTGAAGCTGGATGCAGATCAAAGGTGCACGTGGTGAAATAGGGCCGCCTGAAGGTGTGGTTGCCAACTTCCAGGTGGGACCTGCAGGTCTCCTGTGATTACAGTGGGTCACCAGACGACAGAGTTCACTTTCCCCTGGAGGAGATGGCTGCTATAGAGGGTGGGATCTCTGGCATGGGGGTCCCTCCCCAGGCTCTGCTTCCAAGTCTCCAGGAATTTCCAACACAGGACCTGGCACCCAAGCCTGAAGGTGTATTATTATTATTATTATTATGCAAAGCATGGAGGCACACCATCCACCAGGCTGTCTCTTCCTTTGAGGACGCACGCATAGCTGGTCTTGAGGACAAAAGGAGATGGAGGAAGAATCGCACTGCTACAGCACCTAAATCAGACTTTTCCCTGCAGCCACTGTGGCTGGATCTGCCTGTCCCGCATTGGTCTTGTCAGCCACCAGCGAGCCTGCAGCAGACATGGACTACTACACCCTTCTTAAATCGTTCACGAAGTCAAGCCGAGAGAGAGAGAGAGAGAGAGAGAGATTATTATTATTATTATATGAAGGCATATATTAGCTGCCTTTCTCCCTTATGGGGCTAACACCAGCATACAACAGAGAAAAAGCCCATAAAATACATTAAAATATGTGCCGGTCATTTCGTATAGGTAACCGCAGGTGACTCTGTTGCGCTGTGGGGAGAGACCCCACCGTGGTGTGGTGGTTAGATCTGGGAGACATGGGTTTGGATTCCAGCTCTGCCCTTGGGTCAGTCACACCGTCTCAGCCTGCCTACCTCACAGGGTGAGGATACAATGCAAAAGAGGAGGAGCTTTGGGTCTCCCCTCTGGAGAAAGGCGGGGTATAAATGTAGTAAATAAATTGACGCAATCAATGAGAGCACCTAAAGGTGCATTAGAGAGCATCGGGTGGTCATTTCACGTGGGCAACTGCAGGTGGCGCTAGTCAGACTGCCAAAAGGGGTCTGGGCAGTTTTCTCTGTGATCGATCCCTTCCTCAGGTTCTGATGCGCACGCCTGCTGGAGTGGCACGTGAAATCTGCTTGCCCCTGGCTCGTTGGCTGTCCTTTGAAGGAGGAAGTGAACTCCATGAAGCTGCCTTAAACTGAATCAGACCCTGGGTCCAACAAGGTCAGTATTGTCTACTCAGGCTGCCAGGTGCTCTCCAGGGTCTCAAACAGGTCTTTTTGCATCACCTACTGTCTGCTCCTTTGGAGTGGAGATGCTGGGGATTGAACCTGGGTCCTTCTGCATACCAAGCAGATGCTCTCCCTCTGAGCCATGGCCCCTCCTTAGCCACAAGATTCACCCATGCACATGTGAACCAGCCTGAGAATGGAATCTGTCTGCTGCGTCCCTTCTGTGGGAGTCCTTGCCTTTGGAAATTCGCTGAGCATCTATGGGGAGGCCAGGTCTTTCCAGTGGTGGCACCTTGGTTTCGGAACTCACTCCTCGAAAATTCCATTCCTCCTTATCCAGGCGCCGGAATGAGCCACGTTCAGACAAGTTTGGAATGAGAACCAGCTCTTACACCTTTGCGGTTGCTAATTTTTGGAGCTATTTTTTAATTGCCAACGGCCTTGATTTTATTGCTTCTCGGGGTCTTTGAAGTTGTTTTGGATGGTCTTCCAGTTGTCTTTTGAAATTTGTGTTCCTAATTCTGTGATATTGTTCGTTAGATGTCTTGTGCGGGGCGATTACATTTGGTCCCCTCTCTTTCGTTACTCTGTAATCCGCCTTTTAGTCTCTGTGGAGAAAGCGGTGCTATGATGAAGCTGAGCAAAGAAATGATGGGTATAAAGCCAGAGTCCAGTGGGGCACCTTTAAGACTAGAAGTGGCCAAACTGCGGCTAGTGGCCCATCCATCTGTATCACACAGTAGCCCAAACCCAGGTTAAGAACATAAGGGAAGCACATGTGGCTCTCAAAGTCCCCACTGCCATGATGGAGAAGGCATTTGTCTCTTTAAATCACTTCTCCAAGCCAGACAGTGGCTTGAAGGAGGCATTTAAAGTTCAAGTTGCTTGCTTTCCAGTTTTTCCTCCCTCCTCCCATCTATTTGCCTGTCTTCCTTCCTTCCTTCCTTCCTTCCTTCCTTCCTTCCTTCCTTCCTTCCTTCCTTCCTTCCTTCCTTCCTTCCTTCCTTCCTTCCTACCTACCTACCCCTGAAGGAGAGCCAGTTTGGTGTAGTGGTTAAGTGTGCGGACTCTTATCTGGGAGAACCGGGTTTGATTCCCCACTCCTCCACTTGCACCTGCTAGCATGGCCTTGGGTCAGCCATAGCTCTGGCAGAGGTTGTCCTTGAAAGGGCAGCTGCTGTGAGAGCCCTCTCCAGCCCCACCCACCTCACAGGGTGTCTGTTGTTGGGGGAGGAAGGGAAAGGAGATTGTGAGCCGCTCTGAGACTCCTCAGAGTGGAGTGCGGGATAGAAATCCATCATCATCATCATCATCATCATCTTCTTCTTCTTCTTCTTCTTCTCCTTCTCCTTCTCCTTCTCCTTCTCCTTCTCCTTCTCCTTCTCCTTCTCCTTCTCCTCCTCCTCCTCCTCCTCCTCCTCCTCCTCCTTCTCCTCCTCCTCCTCCTCCTCCTCCTCTTCTGGCTCTCCAACATCTGACACATATTCTATGTGGCTCTGACGTTAAGCAATTTTGGCCACCCCTGTTTAAGACCAACCAAGTTTTATTCATGGTAGGAGCTTTTGCATGCAAGCACACTTCTTCAGATATTTTAATCCTTTCGTGAAGATAGAGCCAGGTGGATCTATCCAGGTGACACAATAGGACAAAGTTAGAGTCCAGTCAGGCACCTTCAAGACTAACAAAGTTTTGTTCAAGGTATGAGATTTCGTGTGCACATACCTTGAGCAAAACTTTGCTGGTCTTAAAGGTGCCACGGGACTCTAACTTTGTTCTATTGCTTCACACCAACGTGGCTATTCATTTGGATCTATCTTCAGGAAAGAAATTAATGCTCAGTGATAGAGGCGCTGTTTGGCATGCAGAAGTTTCCAGGTTCAATCCCAGTCATCTTCTGGTAAAAAGGACCAAGCAGGAGGTGATGTGAAAGACCCCGCTCTTCCTAAGACTCTGGAGAGCCATGGAGAGGGGCCATAGCTCAGTGACAGAGCATCTGCTTGGGATGCAGAAGGCCCCAGGTTCAATCACCGGCAGCATCTCTGGTTACAAGGACCGGACAAGAGGTGATGGGAAAGACCTCTGCGTGAGACTCTGGAGAGCCGCTGCCATCTGAGGAGTTGATAATGACCTTGACAGACCAAGCATCTGATTCAGTAGAGGGCAGTTTCATTGGGGTGTGTGCGTTACTCAAAGGCGTGCATCTTTCTATGAGTAAAGGGCAGCATTCAGAGGCCCCAAGGGACTAGCAGCCAAAGGAGGAAGGAAGTCTTTTCCAGGCGGAAAAGCAAACATTTTAACATCTTGGGGGCGTCTCATAAGAACAGAAGAGAAGCCATGTTGGACTAGGCTAGTGGCCCATCCATCTGTATCACACAGTAGCCCAACCCCAGGTTAGGAACATAAGGGAAGCCATGTTGGATCAGGCGAGTGGCCTATCTGGTCCAACACTCTGTGTCACACAGTGGGGGGAAAAAAACCCAGGCGCCATCAGGAGGTCCATCAGTGGGGCCCTCCCACCGTGCCCCCCCCCCCCGCAAGCACCAAGAATACAGAGCATCTCTGCCCCAGAGAGAGAGTTCCAACAATACTCAGTGGCTAATAGCCGCTGATGGACCTCTGCTCCAGATGTTGATCCAATCCCCTCTTGAAGCTGGCTATGCTTGCAGTCGCCGCCACCTTCTGTGGCAGTGAATTCCACGTGTGAATCACCCTTTGGGTGAAGAAGGACTTCCTTTTATCCGTTCTAACCCGACTGCTCAGCAATTTCATTGAATGTCCACGAGTTCTTGTATTTCATCATGAGGTCCATCAGCATTACCCCACAAGCAGACAGAGAACGGAAGAACAGAAGAGAAGAACAGAAGATGGATCAGGCCAATGGCCCCTCCAGACCAACGCTCTGTGCCACACAGTGGCCAAAACCCAGGGACCATCAGGAACACAAAACAATACTTGTCCCCTTTGAAGGCATTTCATGTACAACATACTCAGACGAAAGATAATTCAAGTCTTTTGTAGTAATCAGAGTGAAGGCGGTAGAGTTTGAAGAGGAGGTTATGAATGCTTGGGTGAGTTGCTAGTAATTATTTCATAAAACACTTCATAGTCATAATTAACACCCTCCTTCAGTCTCCCACCCAGATTAATAACACTTTTGTGAGTGTGTTTTTATGTCAAAAGAGCATCGGTCCAATTTGGAAAGAGCAATTAGCGTGAAATGAGATGCCGGGCGCCTGACTTTAATAGCCGGTCTTAAGTGTCACTTGTCTGCGGAACGACGCAAAAAACCCCGAGAGAGATGGTGACGAGGTGGCCGAATGCGAGCTTCTAAATATGCCTTTTTGTAATTAAGCTTTTCGTGTGCACGCGCACCCAGATAGGAGTGGTATGCATGGGTCATCATCATGATTGTTCAAATGGAGCAAGCAGAACCAAACTGAGGCCTCGGTCTTCCTGATAGGAGAAGAAGAAGAAGACTGCACATTTATACCCCGCCCTTCTCTCTGAATCAGAGACTCAGAGCGGCTTACAATCTCCTTTCTCTTCTCCCCCCACAACAGATACCCTGTGAGGTGGGTGGGACTGAGAGGGCTCTCACAGCAGCTGCCCTTTCAAGGACAACTCCTGCGAGAGCTCTGGCTGACCCAAGGCCATTCCAGCAGCTGCAAGTGGAGGAGGGGGGAATCAAACCCGGTTCTCCCAGATAAGAGTCTGCACACTTCACCACCACTACACCAAACTAACTGATACTTTCTCATGGTGTCAGTAAGGAAAGGTGGAGTGGTTTTGAACATCTCCGATCGAGCCACAGATTTTTTCACCCCAGATCCAGTGGGAAACAATGAATTAAAATGTGAATTAAATTTTGAATTAAAGAATTATGAATTAAAATGGGGAGGGGGTGCAGTTGTAACGTCCCCAACATTTAGCCCTTTTAAGAGCCAGTCTGGTGTAAGTGTTTAAGAGCATGGATTCCCCACTTCTCTACATGCAGCTGCTGGGTGACCTTGGGTCAGTTACAGGTCCTCAGAGCTGTTCAGTTCTTTCAGAACTCTCTCATCCCTACCTACCTCTCAGGGTGCTTGTTGTGATAGATAGATAGATAGATAGATAGATAGATAGATAGATAGATAGATAGATAGATAGATAGATAGATAGATAATTTTATTTGTATCCCGCCCTCCCCGCCGGGGCAGGCTCAGGGAGGCTAACAGCATCATTTAAGTTTCAACTATACAAAGAAAGGCAAAGAAAACAAATTACATTTAAACATTAAAATTCTGATTAAGTTTAAAAATTAATTAATTAGTAAAAGTGCTAATGCTATTTGTTCTTTTATGATGGCGGTTATCATTAGCAATTTCTTTCTTCGTCAGCGAAAGCAAGTCGAAGGAAGAAGGTCTTGCAGGCCCTGCAGAATTGTTCGAGATCCCGCAGGGCCCGCATTTCCTCTGGAAGTTGGTTCCATAGGTTCGGGGCTACAGAGGAGAAGGCCCGGTTACGGGTGCATTGCAGCTTCACCTCTCTCGGTCCGGGAGTAGTCAACAAGTTTTTTCCGGCTGACCTCAGTGCTCTCTGGGGTTCATATGGGGAGAGACGGTCCCTAAGGTAGACAGGTCCTCGACCATACAGGGCTTTAAAGGTAATGACCAGCACTTTGTAACGAACCCGGTATATAACTGGCAGCAAGTGCAGCTCGCGCAGTCCAGGCTGTATGTGCTCCCATTTAGGAAGCCCCAGCAACAGTCTAGCTGCTGCGTTCTGCACCAGCTGCAGCTTCCGGGTTTGGTACAGAGGCAGCCCCATGTAGAGGGCATTGCAGTAATCCAATCTCGAGGTGAAGGGAGGGGAAGGAGATTGTAAGCCACTCTGAGTGAAGAGCAGGGTATAAATCCAATCTCCTCCTCTTCTCTTTCTCTTCTTCCACTTTCTTTTTTTCTTCCTCTTCATCTTCCTCCTCCTCCTTTGGGGAGCCTCCCAATTTCTAAATAAATGATCAGAAAAAAAAGAGGGAAAGCCAAGAACTGTTACTCATCCAGAGGCTCAACAGGAACCCTCCTCTGAGGGTATGGAACTCTTGCTGCAGTTCTGTATAAGATGCCACTGAATGATTAGACCACATTTATGGTGCGAGTGATTGGAGCAGTAGAGGCACCTTTGTACCTGGTGGGTTGCTTTGTGCTTGCAAGCAGTTAAATTTTTGCATGAGTTCTTTGGCCGTGGCACATGCTAGAAATCCATTTTGAGGAGGTTACAGAAGACGGTAGAGAAAGCAGTGCGGCAGAGGGAGGTGAAAAAGTGAAACTGGAATTCACTGCTAGAAGGAAGTTGTCCTCTCCTTCCTTTTCTCTAGGGAAAGGAAAGGTCCCCTGTGCGAGCACCAGTCGTTTCCGACTCTGGGGTGACGTTGCTTTCACAACATTTTCACGGCAGACTTTTTACGGGGTGGTTTGCCATTGCCTTCCCCAGTCATCTACACTTCCCCCCCAGCAAGCTGGGGACTCATTTTACCGACCTTGGAAGGATGGAAGGCTGAGTCAACCTTGGGCTGGCTACCTGAATCCAGCTTCCGCTGGAATCGGACTCAGATCGTGAGCAGAGAGTTCAGACCTCAGTACTGCAGTACTGCTGCTTTACCACTCTGCAAAAAGTCTGCCGTGAAAACGTTGTGAAAGCAATTTCACCCCAGAGTCGGAAACGACTGGTGCTTGCACAGGGGACCTTTCCTTTCCTTGGGGCAAATATGGGGAGAGGTGGTCCCTCAGATATGTCGGTCCTAGGCCACGCAGGGCTGTTAGCACCAGGCCGTGATGCAGTCAGACAATCCTTCCTTTTCAATCTAGTCATGTATTTTTAATCCAGCACAAATGGGAACTGTTGCTTCGGAAGCGATTTACTTGCAAGCTCTGCTATTGAGTATATTTATGAGTGTACGCGGCGTTTACCCAATCTTAGCTGAGTAATTTGGGGAAATTTTATTATCCTGCAGCGCTTGTTACTGAAACATCCACTTTGGGAATGATGGAGAGAGTCTGCAATAGCGCTCTGTGTCGTTTAAGCAGAGGAAAGATTAGATGTGTGCTCACAGCTTCATGATTCAACAGAAGCGGCTTTATTAAGAGGCACTGCGCTGAAGTTGCTGTCTTGTAACCGCTTGATCCCTGGAGATCTAGAAAGCTCAAGCAAGAGGCAATGCTTACCTAGGAGAGCAGAAAGGAGATGCCGTTTGCTCCTGTCGTTTGATTCTCAGCCTAGCAACAAAACTAAGGTGAAATCGACCTCTGTTCTGTCTCTGTTCTGGCTTGTGAGCGCAGAACCCAAAATGCTGAGCAATAGTATTGCGTGTCATGATGCAAGACAGCAAAATTCCATATGCTACGGCTAGACCAGGGGTGGCAAAATTGTGGCACTTCACACATATTGTGTGGCTCTCGAAGCCCCCCCCCCCCCACAATTGGTGGCTTGGAGAAGTCATTTGTCTATTTAAATCACTTTGCCAAACCAGCTGGTGCCTTGGAAAATGAATTTAAGGTTAAAGTTGCTTTCTTTCCACCTCCACTTCCCCATCTCCTCCTTTGCTTCCTTTGACAGTCTCGTGGCTGTCAAACATCGGATGTTTATTCTGTGCAGCTCTTACATTAAACAAGTTTGGCCACCCCTGGGCTAGACTATTGCACTGCATTAGATGACACAACATGCATTTTGTCGCCCCAGTTTGATGGAGGAGTAGGTAAGCTTTTGAGTTTCACAGGATTCTTCAACAGGCACGTTGGGACTTTTCGCCCTCCTGTGCTCTCCTCTTCCCACGCTGGCGTGGTTGCATCGGATGTCGGCTTCCCAGTGGCGCTGTTCACCTGAATGAGCAGCCTTCTCCTCTTGTTGACTTGTTTTCTCTTTCTGTCATGAATGGAAGAGAGTGAAACATGCCACTGTCACCGCGTGAGCAAAAGCCGACTCATTCTCTTGTTGTTTAATCACACCAGAGTTAGTACGACAACAGTTGTCTGTCTCGCACACACTGTGGCAATAATTGGCTCATTAGCCGGCAGATCGTCAGGCATCAAAGCCTTGGAAAGCAATTAACGTTTCATGACAAATGGATCTGGTCCCTTTTGTGAAGGCTGAGTGTACATTAGAGAAAGGCACCGAGAATCTCACAAGTCGGCTTCCTTTGAATGATTAATAACCAGTTATCACCTCCAGCCAGTTTGGTGTAGTGGTTAAGTGTGCGGACTCTTATCTGGGAGAACCGGGTTTGATTCCCCACTCCTCCACTTGCACCTGCTGGAATGGCCTTGGGTCAGCCAGAGCTCTCTTATCTGGGAGAACCGGGTTTGATTCCCCCCTCCTCCACTTGCAGCTGCTGGAATGGCCTTGGGTCAGCCAGAGCTCTCTTATCTGGGAGAACCGGGTTGGATTCCCCCCTCCTCCACTTGCAGCTGCTGGAATGGCCTTGGGTCAGCCAGAGCTCTCTTATCTGGGAGAACCGGGTTTGATTCCCACCTCCTCCACTTGCAGCTGCTGGAATGGCCTTGGGTCAGCCAGAGCTCTCTTATCTGGGAGAACCGGGTTGGATTCCCCACTCCTCCACTTGCAGCTGCTGGAATGGCCTTAGGTCAGCCGTAGCTCTCTTATCTGGGAGAACCAGGTTTGATTCCCCACTCCTCCACTTGCAGTTGCTGGAATGGCCTTGGGTCAGCCAGAGCTCTCTTATCTGGGAGAACCGGGTTGGATTCCCCACTCTTCCACCTGCACCTGCTGGAATGGCCTTGGGTCAGCCAGAGCTCTCGTAGGAGTTATCCTTGAAAGGGCAGCTGCTGTAAGAGCTCTCCCAGCTCCACCTACCTCACAGGGTGTCTGTTGTGGGGGAAGAAGATAAAGGAGATTGTAAGCCATTCGGAGACTCTGATTCAGAGAGAAGGGCGGGGTATAAATCTATAGTCATCGTCTTCTTCTTCCTTTTGTTGCAGTAGAAAGACAGCGTGAATTCAGTAGCACTTTAAAGACTAACAAAATGTGTAGCAAGGTAGGAGTTTTCAGGAGTCTACTTAGATTGGCAAGTTGCTCTCCAGGGTCTCAGACATGATGTCTTTCACGTCACCTCCCACCCAGTCTTTTGAACTGGAGAAGCTGGGAATTGAATCTGGGATTTTCTGTATACCAAGAAGGGCCACCTTCAAGACTAACGAAGTTTGATTCAAAGTCTTTTATTTCCTTTTTTATGCATAATGCGGCTGTTATGTTCTTGTCCAATACGGTTTACAGCTTGTCTGCACGTGCTCCTTACTTAGCTGTAGCCAGTATTATTTACTGCACTGCAATGTTATTTACTACGTTATTTACATCCTTGTTTGTTTCTTGTATTGGAAAACTCCAATAAAACGTTAATTACCAAAAGTCTATGCTTTCTTGGGAATGCACACCCTCCCACCTCATCACACCAGAGTTAGTACAACAACAGTTGTCTTTCTTGCACACGCTGACAGTGTGTGTGCATGAAAGCGTATGCCTTGAGTAAAACTTCGTTGGTCTTCAAGGTGCCCCTTAAAGCACTCAGACTTTGTTCTGATGCTTCAGACCAACATGGCTACGCAGCTGAATCTGCCAGTCTTCTCTTTAGCCTCGTCCCAAGAGAGGAGGTCCCAGAATCCTTTGAGGCCACCCAAGAATTGTGCTAACGGCGTCCTCTGAAAGGTAGCGTAGAGTCCCCAGCTGGGCAGGGGTGCCCTGTCTTCTTGGTGCTTGGGGGGGCACCATGAGAGGGCTTCTAGTGCCCTGGCCCCACTGATGGACCTCCTGATGGCACCTGCTTTTTTTGGGGGGGGGCACTGTGTGACACAGTGTTGGGCTGGATGGGCCACTGGCCTGATCCAATATGGCTTCTCTTATGTTCTTTTGTCCTCTTGAGTTCTTTGGTCCCACCACCTTTGTGGTGCCTGATTTAGGACTATTTTGGGGGGATCCTAATCCAAGGCATGGCACGACCTCGGCGCCTGGCATGGTTTTCACTTGCAGAGTTACCAAGGGTAGGCCCTGTTTAATGACAGGAACGATCCCTCCTGTATAAAGAGAAGGGGAAACGCATGCCAGCGAAGGGGGGGATTTTCAGCTGCCTAGAAAGACTCTTGAGAGTCCCTTGGACTGCAAGAAGATCCAATCGGTCCTAAGGGAAATCAACCCAGAGTGTTCCGTGGGAGGTCAGATGCTGAAGCTGAAGCTCAAATACTTTGGCCACCAAATGAGAAGGGAGCACTCCCTGGAGAAGACCCTGATGCTGGAAAAGGCAAAAGAAGAAGGGGACGGCAAAAGATGGGATGGCTGGACAGTGCTACTGATGAGCAGACTTCGGAGGAGGGCCTGGCATAACTTGGTCCGTGGGATCGCAAAGAGTCGGACTCGACTGTGCGACTGAACAACAACAACAAAACCCAGTTGCTCAGCGATCTCACTCGGGGCTCATCTGGATTTTAATCACCGCCGCTTCTCTGAGCTTCCCTATTCCATCAAGACCGCGACACAGAAAAGGGAACCAGGCTGGGTTTGAGTCACAGGAGCAGAGCTCTTCCCTGTCTTCTGTGGGTTGCCAACTCACTGGTGGATTCATCTCCCACCCTGTGGCAGTGAGTCCCCTGCCCGCCTCGGGTGAACTGGTCTCCTGAGGACTCCTCTGTGGGGGGCACCTGATGAGGTGGGGGTGTGAGTAAGCCGGACTCCTCTGGAGGTTGCTGCCTTTTCCGGAAGGGCTTTGCCCACCTTGGGGTGGCTCTGGTCAGACTTGCCAACCTCCAGGCCGGGCCTGGAGATCTTCCAGAATTCCAGCTGCTCTCCAGACAACAAGAGACCGGTTCCCTGGGAGGGAACAGCTGCTTTAGAGGGTCGATGCTTTCCCCAGCATTGGGCCTCACCGTGGCCCCTCCTTTCCTCAAACCCGGTCCTTCCCACTCAGATTGCCAGACTCCAGGTGGGGCCTGGAGATCTCCTGGAATTCCTGCTGATCTTCAGAGAACAGCAGTCTGTTTCCCGGCTCCATGGCTTTGTCTTCCCCTCCCCAAAGCTTGCCATCTCCTGGCTCCACCCCCAAATCTCCAGGAATTCCCCAGCCTGGTGTTGGCAACCTTTTGCTCCCTCCAGCATCCTCCAATTCAAACATCTTTTGTCTGTTTTGGAGCACTCCCAGAAGCTCACAGCTGGCTGTGAATGATTGTCGTGGACACCCTGATCTTGAAACGCTGCAAAGCACCCTATTTTCTCAAGCGCAAAACTTACGTTCCCCCCCCTCGATCCAGATACGCCACCCAAAACCCCAGAAGGGGTTGCCTTAAATTGGCCTACAAGTGGCAGTTATCCCAATAATAAGCATTTTCTGGGGGGTAGCGCTGACTTCCATGGAAGCTCGTTCAGCCTGGCAGGCGGAAATCCAACAGGGGCATCTTTTCCCAGCCCGGGTTCCCCGGCATGCATCAGGCAGATACGCCACCAAAAAAAGCACCAGGCTCCAGATATACCACCAAAAGCCCAGAAGAGTTTGTCTTAAATTGGCCTACAAGTGGCAGTTTTGCCCAGTAATAAGAATTTTTTTTTTGGGGGGGGGGGTAGCGCTGACTTCCATGGAAGCTCGTTCAGCCTGGCAGGTGGAAATCCAACAGGGGTATCTTTTCCCAGCCCGGGTCCAGCAGAGGGGCATATCTGCCTGTACCAGGAGTTCCCCTGAGGCTCAAAGATGCCAGAGCTCCTCCACCCACAGGGACTGCAAACAGCATCTCAACTCTGACAGGCAGTGGAGAGGGGGTGGGCCTACGGGATAGGGGGGACTTGGAAGACAGGCTCGGTTGGTGATGTCAGCTCTTGGCACCCCAGCTGGGGAAAAGGCGGAGCCTGAAAGCTGAGTGGGGGGAGACAAGAGGGCTGCTCCTCCCACAATGTGGGCTTATATAGAAGTGGGGAAGGGAGACAGAGAGAGAGAGAGAGACCCTCTGCTGTCTTGGAGCCTCTCTTCTGGTCCCTGCCTGTGGCTGCCTCTCTTTGAAAGCAGAGCCTCTTTCCCCTGCAGTGGTTGTGTCTCTGGGGGTCTCCGCCCCCCTTGACCCTGCTCAAGCCCACCCCTTGCCTGGAGAGCCTGCAGCGGCCCTTCTCCTTCCTCCCTTCCGCGATGATCCTGAGGCCAGCATCCAGAGTGCCGTGGCGAGCCCTTCACGTCCTCAGCCTGATCTTGGTCCTTGACCCGGTCGGGGCGTGGTACAAGCACGTGGCCAGCCCCAGGTACCACACCGTGGGGCGAGCCTCGGGGCTGCTAATGGGAGTCAGCCGTTCCCCTTACCTGTGGCGCCGGGCGTTGGGAGGGAAGCCAGGGCAGAGCTCAGGCGCGGCCCCCTCCCTGCCTGCCGACCGGGCATCTTCTCCGTGGCCCTACCCCGTGGAGGTAGAACCGTGGACCGCTCTGGAGCATCCTTACCTGGCCGCACAGGACCCACCTGGGAAAGGAAGAGCTGGCAAGAGAGCTTTCCTGCAAGAGGCCTCTCCAAGAAGCCGAGGTGTCCGGAACCTCTCGACTGTCCCCCAGCGCCAAGGAGCGACATGGGCATCCCGGTGCCCAGCTGGGTGCCAAGAAACACCCTGGCAAAGATCTGTCCTGGACCCAAAGCTTGTGGAGAGGGTGATACAGAAGAAAGAACAACTGGGCAACACACAGGAAGCCAGGTAAATGCCACGCCGTAAGTAAGCCACTCCGGCAGGGAAACCGGGTTTAGGATACTGTAGGGGAAGAGCCCTGTGGTGCAGAGTGGTAAAGCTGCAGTACTGCAGTCTGAGCTCTCTGCTCACGACCTGAGTTCGATCCCGGCGGAAGCTGGGTTCAGGTAGCCGGCTCGAGGTTGACTCAGCCTTCCATCCTTCCAAGGTCAGTCAGAGGAGCCCCCAGCTTGCTGGGGGGAAAGTGTAGATGACTGGGGAAGGCAAGGGCAAACCACCCCGTTAAAAACCTGCTGTGAAAATGTCGCGATGCGATATCACCCCAGAGTCGAAAACAAGTGGGGCTTGCGCAGAGGACGGCCTTTTTTTTTAGGGGGAAGGAAGAAGAAAAAAATCATGGGAGCCTTAAGGCACTTTAAAGAGGAACAGACAGGTGGAAGCAGAAATGTCCTCCTCCAATTAGGCTCCTGCCCTTGTGTTAAATGCACGATGTGAAACCTCAACGGGCAGAGAGATGTTAGGCGCAGAGGGAGAAATGAACAGCAAGCCGCGGTGCTCGAAAGCTATCAAAAGCAAGAGGCAGAACTGCCAACTTTGCTAACAAAATTTTAGAAGTGTACAAGATACACACAGAGGTTGTTTGGTCTTCTGAGAAGAAGAGACACCCCCCCCCCCGAAAGATCGGTTGCCAAGGGTACCCCAAACTTCAGAACAGATTAGTCACTTCTTGGTGGACTGTCGTCTCTGTCCCCTACTCCAGTCCAGAATGTTAAAGAGGGGTTTCAAAGGGTGGATTTCTGCTTAAAGGTTTGTAATCTGAATTGGGCAAGGGAAGACAGCATGATATAGCCCAGCGGTGGCCAAACTTGCTTAACGTAAGAGCCACACAGAATAAGTGTCAGATTTTTGAGAGCCGCAAGCCATGAACATCACATGTTTGAGAGCTGCAAGGAAGGAAGGAAGGGTGGAAAGAAAGGAAATAGTTGGGGAGGAGGGAGAGAGGTGGAAAGAAAGCAACTTTTTCAAATGCATTCTCCAAGTTGCCGGCTGGGGTGCCTTGGAGGAATGATTTAAAGTGAGAAATGCCTTCTCCAAGCCATCTGACAGGGCCGTGAGGGGCTTCAAGAGCCGCACAAAATGTGTGAAAGAACCACATGTGGCTCCCGAGCCATAGTTTCCTCCCCCCCCCCCCCCGGTATAGCTCAAGATCACAGAAGGTAAGCAGGGTTGGTGCTTGGATGGGAGACCACCAAGGAGGGCTCTGGAGAGGAAGGCTGTGGCTGATCCCCACTGCTTCTTGCTTGCCTGAAAGCCCCTTGCTGAGGTCACTATAAATCAGTTTTAGCCATGGTGGGCTTAACGTATCAGTTTGGGACATGGGGGAAACGCTCAGGCGCCAGAACCCCACACCCTGGGGCTGGGCAAACCACCTCTGAACGTCCATTGCCTTGAAAACCCTACTAGGCTCGCTGTAAGTAGTGCCAACGCTCTCTCTAAGCTGTGGAGCCTTGTGTGCAAGAATTCTACTTCATGAGCTACTGGCATGAAAGTGGTGAGCAAGTGAGTTGGCTACTGCATTAATTGGTTTGCTCTGAACATGAGAACATAAGAGAAGCCATATTGGATCAGGCCAATGGCCCATCCAGTCCAACACTCTGTGTCACACAGTGGCCAAAAAACCCCCAAGTGTCATCAAGAGGTCCACCAGTGGGGCTAGAAGCCCTTCCACTGTGCCCCCCAAGCACCAAGAATACAGAGCATTACTGCCCCAGAGTTCCAACAATAAGCGGTGGCTAATAGCCACTGATGGACCTCTGCTTCCTATGCTTATCCAATCCCTTCTTGAAGCTGGCTATGCTTGTAGCCGCCGCACCTCCTGTGGCAGTGAATTCCACATGTTAATCACCCTTTGGGCGAGGAAGTACTTCCTTTTATCAGTTCTAAAAAACTAGGGACCGCACCTTCCTGAGCTGACACAAATCAGTTATGATTTGCCGGTTCTTTGGTACATAATCTGGGTCAGTTGGGCAACCAGATGGTAGGAGTTACTCTGAGTCACAGGGTTTGTGGCACAAGAAAAGCGTGTGAATGTATTTGGTCAGAGTTTCAATACTTCCCCTGCCCATGAGCAAGAAGTCACAGAGAGGCAGAAAAAGGAGAGGACTTCTCTGTATCACACTGAGTTTTTCTTCGATGTGGGGTGGGAGAAAGTAACGTGTTGCAGAAGGGCCGAAGATTGCGTGGATTCTTCTTTCATTTCCTGATATATATTTTAAATCAGACCAACGATTTGGTAGGGGAACATGGTGTTTTCACTGAGTTCCGTGCCTGGCAGAAATTTCAAGTGGAAATATACTGGAATCTAGCTAGATTAAATAAAACTGGTCCTCCCTCCCTCCCTTCCCTCCCTTCCCTCCCTCCCTCCCTCCCTCCCTCCTCCCTCCCTCCCTCCCTCCCTCCCTCCCTCCTCTTCCTTCCTTCCTTCCTTCCTTCCTTCCTTCCTTCCTTCCTTCCTTCCTTCCTTCCTTCCTTCCTTCCTTCCTTCCTTCCTCCCTCCCTCCCTCCCTCCCTCCCTCCCTCCCTCCCTCCCTCCCTCCTTCCTCCTTCCTTCCTTCCTTCCTTCCTTCCTTCCTTCCTTCCTTCCTTCCTTCCTTCCTTCCTTCCTTCCTTCCTTCCTTTTATGTAAGATAGGAGACATTGATCTGGTCCTCCTAAGAGACCCTTGGTAATGCATTGTCCTGGAAGCACCTTTCTGTAAGAGGTGCCTTATGTCATCCTGTGATGTTGCATCATTTTCAGAAACTGCCCCAATGTCTTTGAACGTTCTGCCCTAAAAATGGCCCATTTTACAGATGGGGGTAACTGAAACCTAACACACAGACACACACCAAGCTAGGAATTCCAATGCCTGCGAAAGACAGGCTAGGAAATGTGAACAATGACTTTTTAAAAGGTTTTTCTTTTTCCCTTTTTTGCAGGATTTTCAAGCCCGAGATCTGATCTCCGACAGCATGAAGAGTCCTGCCGAAGGAACGGATGGAAGGGAACCCAGGCGAAGAGATGTGGAAATGGACTCTTGCCCTTGGAAGGATTTCAGAATGCTTCTTCGAGCTGGGCCCAGGGAAGAAGAAGCAAGCTGGGATCCTGCAAACTGAGGCTACAGAATCTCCTTAGGCAACTACAAGATCGGATCACAGCTACTGGCACTTTGACTGGTGGGGCCTGGGCAGGGGATTCCTGTGTTGTTCCAGCCGACTTCACAATCACATCTTGGGGTGGGAGGGCAAAGAAAAAAGGTCTCTTGACAACCGCTGTTGCATCAGATCCCCTGAATGGCTTCTTGGCAATATGACACTCCCCTCCTACTCCCTCTCCCTTTCTGGGACGCTGTCCCCATTAAAAACAAGGTTTAAATCAAAAGATGTTGTTCTGTCTTGTATTAGGAGGAGGAGGAAAAATTCAGGGTGGGTGGCTCGTTCACTGGCTGTCGGTCATGATAGTTAAATGGAGCCTCCATTTCCAGAGGCAGTATATCTCTGAATACAAGGTGCTGAAAACAACGAAGCGGGGTGGGGGACACCTTCGTGCCCCGATTTTTGGAGCATCTGGTTCTCTCTCTCTTTCTTCAATCGGTATTTTCATTAAGCCTTTGCCACACACCCTCTCTTGAAATTGTCGGTAACTGGAATGCAGGCAGATAGCTTAGTCCCTGCCCCAAACGCCTTCTGTACCTTGGTCACCTCCCTTCTGTCAGATTTTAGACTGTATGTTTCTTGGGGGCAAAGGCCTTTCTCTTCCGGGGCCCTGTTTTGAAAACTGGTGGCTAAAATATTTTTTTTAAACATCATGATGATGTTGGGGAAAGAGAGCTGGATGCTGTGGAGATGAAACTGATCCAGCAAGACATTGCTGGCATCCTTGATATTTTTCTTTATCTGTTGAATGCTTTAGCCATGGTGGGCTTAACGTATCAGTTTGGGACATGGGGGAAACGCTCAGGCGCCAGAACCCCACACCCTGGGGCTGGGCAAACCACCTCTGAACGTCCATTGCCTTGAAAACCCTACTAGGTCGCTGTAAGTTGTGGCAACGCTCTCTCTAAGCTGTGGAGCCTTGTGTGCAAAAATTCTACTTCATGAGCTACTGGCATGAAAGTGGTGAGCAAGTGAGATGGCTGCTGCATAAATTGGTTTGCTTTGAACATGAGAACATAAGAGAAGCCATACTGGATCAGGCCAATGGCCCATCCAGTCCAACACTCTGTGTCACACAGTGGCCAAAAAAACCCCAAGTGCCATCAAGAGGTCCACCAGTGGGGCTAGAAGCCCTTCCACTGTGCACCCCAAGCACCAAGAATACAGAGCATCACTGCCCCAGACAGAGTTCCAACAATAAGCGGTGGCTAATAGCCACTGACGGACCTCTGCTTCCTATGCTTATCCAATCCCCTCTTGAAGCTGGCTATGCTTGTAGCCGCCGCCACCTCCTGTGGCAGTGAATTCCATGTGTTAATCGCCCTTTGGGTGAGGAAGTACTTCCTTTTATCAGTTCTAAATAACTAGGACTGCACCCTTCCTGAGCTGACACAAATGTGTGAGCCAGAGGCTAAAAAAATTGTAAGCTAACTCACACTAAATCAGCTTAGAACAGAGGTGTCAAACATGTGGCCCAGGGGCTGAATCAGGCCCTCAGAGGGCTCCTATCGGGCCCCCAAGCAACTGGCTGTTGTCTGCTCCATTCTCCCTCTCTCTTGCTTCCTTCTGCATCTTAGCTTGCTTTGCAAGGCTTGGTCAATTGTGCAGAAGCTACAGAGCAGAAGAAGATAAGAAGATATCGGATTTATATCCCTCCCTCCACTTCGAAGAGTCTCAGAGCGGCTCACAATCTCCTTTACCTTCCTCCCCCACAACAGACACCCTGTGAGGTGGGTGGGGCTTGAGAGGGCTGTCACAGCAGCTGCCCTTTCAAGGACAACCCCTGCCAGAGCTCTGGCTGACCCAAGGCCATTCCAGCAGGTGCAAGTGGAGGAGTGGGGAATCAAACCTGGTTCTCCCAGATAAGAGAGCTCTGGCTGACCCAAGGCCATTCCAGCAACTGCAAGTGGAGGAGTGGGGAATCAAACCCGCTTCTCCCAGATAAGAGAGCTCTGGCTGACCCAAGGCCATTCCAGCAGCTGCAAGTGGAGGAGTGGGGAAGCAAACCCGGTTCTCCCAGATAAGAGACCGCACACTTAACCAATACACCAAACTGGCTCTCCTTTACCTCCATTTTCTCCTCTGCCTCCTAGTCCCCTGCAGAGGGGACTGAAGGAAAGAGCCAGAGCTTCCTTTGCCCAGTTCTCTGGATCCCATGGGAGAGATACAAAGGAAGCACCTTTAAGGCCAGCAAGTGCTAATGTTTAAGCATGTTTTAAGTTTATTTTTTTTTTAAAGTTTTAGTCGTGTTTTCTGTGTCCTTTAAAAAGTTAAGATCTCTGCTACCTAATCTTAAATAGGTACAATGGCCTGGCCTGACATGGCTCGGCCCAACAAAGACTCATTCATGTCAGATCTGGCCCTCATAACAAATGTGTTCGACACCCCGGCTTAGAGGGAACATGGCTTAGTGGCTGTGTTCGCCATCCCAATCCGAGGCCAGAGAAGCTTGTCAGAAAGAGGAACATCTGGGCAGGAAACGTCTCTGGAGTTTTACGTTTCTCCCGAGGCCAGGTCTCATCTGCGAGAGTGGATTCGTTCCCTCCTGATGGCAGGGCTGGATTCGATCCCAGGGCCGTTCGCCAGCCACACACCTCTGCCACCCGCCGAGACACCGGCACCGAACGGCTCATCTGGGCCCGGCTCAGCTGCAGAAGGCCCGTTTCCTCTGACTTGGAACAAAGAGCTTAGTCGAAACAAAAAAGGCAGTTTCTCTTCCGACACCAGGAGGGATTGGACCTCCAAAGGGAGGAAGTGGTGGGATTTGGGCCCAGTTTCTTGGCTGGGGGGTGGTTGCTTGCAGGATGCCGATGTGTACCACACACACACATGCACGCGCGCACAAATGCAGCTGCTTCCAAGGAGCAAATGCTGGCATGCTTTGTGGTGCAGGCAAATAGAAAGTATCAAAGATTTCAGGTTTTCACGGCTGGCATCATCATTAGGGCTTGTAGAATCTTTCGGGGTCAAGTGCTGTGTTCTACTGGAGAAAGTTTTTCTTCCAGACGTTTCGTTCTCAGCTGCGGAGAACATCCTCAGTGGCGTTGCAGCCGGAGCAGGCGCTCAGACCTTCTTGGCTGCTGTGCATTGAGTGAGGCCAGGGCTGCTGGAGAGCTGCTATTTCTAGGCTGGAGGGGGTGTGGTGAGAGGGCAATTGGTTTGTGAATGTACCCATTGTTTGGTGGGGCTTCCTGGAAGGGTGGTGATAAGGAAACTGGCTGTGGAATGTGACCATTGTTCTGTGTTGATTGCTGGGAGGGTTGGAAGGGGTGTGAAGATAAGGAAGATGGTTGTTGACTGTGCTGATTGTTCTCTGGAAAGTAATAGAAAGTAATTTCTCCATTTTTGACAGGAAGGAAACTAGCTGAAATTGGAAAGGTGGTTTGCTCTCCCCACCCAAAGAGAAACGGGGGTCATGAGACAGGGAGGAAGTGTACCCTACAAAAGAGCCCCTGGACACATACTTCTCATTGGATCAGGGGCGGCCAAACTTGCTTAATGTGAGAGCCACAGAATAAATGTCAGATGATGGAGAGCCACAAGACATGAACGTCAGATGTTTCAGAATCGCAGGACGGGACGGCAGGCACGCAGGTAAATAGATTGGGGGGGGGGGGAGAGGTGGAAAGAATGCAACTTTAACCTGAAATGCATTGTCCCAAGCTGCCGGCTGGTTTGGCTTGGAGAAATAATTTAAGGAGACAAATGCTTGCTCCAAGCCGGCTGATGGGGCAGTAAGGGCTTCCAGAGCAAAATTTGTGAAAAGAGCTCCCAGGCCACAGTTTGGCCACCTCTGCTAGATGCTTAAAGAGCAGGAGGGATAAAATAGGGCCATTGTGGAAGAGCACTGCAGGAAGAATAAAAAAAGTACCTTGTGGCAGGGAGTTCCACAGGCCAAGAGCCCATTGGATGATGTGGGACATTTTTGAATCAACTGCCAAGTTCCATGGGTGACTGCTAGAGATCTCTCACTATTACAGACCAGCTCCCCTGGAGAAAATGACTGCTTTGGAAGGGGAGTTCTAGGGTATTACCCCTGCTGAGGCCCCGCCCCCCTGGGGCTCCACCCCCCAAATCCCCAGGTTTTCCCCAATCCAGAGCTAGCAGGCCTCTCTATTGGGTGACCCCAAACTCTAGGCCAAAATAAAAGTTTTTCTAGACCCGGTTTTGCCCACCCTGTGTACAGTTTTATTGATGCCTGTCACTAACTAAAAAGACCGAGGGCAAAGTTTAAGTCCAGTGGCACCTTTAAGACCAACAAAGTTTAATTCTGGGTATAAGCTTTCATGTGCATGCACATTTAGAATCCTGGAGTTGGAAGGGACCCCCAGGGTCATCTAGTCCAACCCCCTGCACAATGCAGGAAACTCACAAACCCCTCCCCCTAAATTCACAGGATCCTCATTGCTGTCAGATGGCCATCTAGCCTCTGTTTAAAAACCTCCAAGGAAGGAGAGCCCACCACCTCCCAAGGAGGAAGCCTGTTCCACTGAGGAACCGCTCTAAACTCACAAACTCCTCCCCCTAAATTCACAGGATCCTCATTGCTGTCAGATGGCCATCTAGCCTCTGTTTAAAAACCTCCAAGGAAGGAGAGCCCACCACCTCCCGAGGAGGAAGCCTGTTCCACTGAGGAACCCCTCTAAACTCACAAACCCCTCCCCCTAAATTCACAGGATCCTCATTGCTGTCTGAGGGCCATCTAGCCTCGGTTTAAAAACCTCCAAGGAAGGAGAGCCCACTACCTCCCAAGGAGGAAGCCTGTTCCACGGAGGAACCACTCTAAACTCACACCTCCCCCTAAATTCACAGGATCTTCATTGCTGTCAGATGGCCATCTAGCCTCTGTTTAAAAACCTCCAAGGAAGGAGAGCCCACCACCTCCCAAGGAGGAAGCCTCTTCCACTGAGGAACCGCTCTAAACTCACAAACCCCTCCCCCTAAATTCACAGGATCCTCATTGCTGTCAGAGGGCCATCTAGCCTCTGTTGAAAAACCTCCAAAAAAGGAGAGCCCACCACCTCCCAAGGAGGAAGCCTGTTCCACTGAGGAGCCGCTCTAAACTCACAAACACCTCCCCCTAAATTCACAGGATCCTCATTGCTGTCTGAGGGTCATCTAGCCTCGGTTTAAAAACCTCCAAGGAAGGAGAGCCCACCACCTCCCAAGGAGGAAGCCTGTTCCACTGAGGAACCGCTCTAACGGTCAGGAAGTTGTCCCTAATGTTTAGTTGAAAAATCTTTTGGTTTGATTTCAACCCGTTGGTTCTGATCCTGCCTTCTGGGGCCACAGAAAACAATTCCACACCATCCTCTCTAGGACAGCCCTTCAAGGACTTGAAGATGGTGATGATCATATCACGTCCTCAGATAAAGTGAAAAGGTATTTCCTCAACCTTTATATATAGAAAGAGAGAGGCTGGGTGGGGTTATGTATCTGCCAAGTGTGCTTGCTTAAACCTTGAATAAAACTTTGTTGGTCTTAAAGGTGCCCCTGGATTTGAGCTTTGTTCTCCTGCTTCAGACCAACATGGCTAGCCACTTGAATGTAAAAAGACCGAGATGCTTTAGCTTTGTGTTACAGGACAGGTGCTCTAACTGGGACAATTTTGGGACCCCTTTTCTCCCTTTCAGTTGCCCTTTCTTTTCTCACTGTGAAATCCACTGGAGGGGGGGAGACTCTGGCCCTGTGACTCTCCCCCGACTGAAGCTACCTTACAGGGTCATCGTTGATAGAAACCGGAAGAGGGGAGCATCACGACTAGGGTTGCCAATCCCCAGGTGGACTAGCAAGGGAGCCCCTGAGGGTTCTGTGACTAAACCAGCCTCCAATATACTCAACAAATTCTCATTAAAGTTTATAACAGAAACATAAACAAACACTTAGAGCAATAAATTGTACATAAGATGAAGTCATACAATATGCATGGCTCTTGAAGAAGGATTCGTGAAGAAGACTCTATCTTGCCAGTTCTTGGTTAATCCCCAGGTGGAGGCAGGGGATCCCTCGGTTTGGAGGCCCTCGCCCTGCTTTAGGGTCATCAGAAAGTGGGCGTGGGGAAGGGAAATGTCTGCTGGACACTTCATTATTCCCTATGGAGGCTGATTCCCATAGGGTATAATGGAGAATTGATCTGTGGGTGTCTGTGACTCTGGGGGGGGCTGTTTTTTGAGGTAGAGGCACCAAAGTTTCAGCATAGCATCCAGTGCCCCTCCCCAGAATACCCCCCAAGTTTCAAAAAGATTGGGCCAGGGGATCCCATTCTATGAGCCCCAAAAGAAGGTGCCCCTACCTTTCATTATTTCCAATGGAGGGAAGGCATTTAAAAGGCGTGCGGCCCCTTTCAATGCGATGGCCAGAACTCCCTTTGGAGTTCAGTCGTGCTCGTTGCAACCTTGCTTCTGGCTCCACCCCCAAAGTCTCCTGGCCCCACCCCCAAAGTCCCTTGGCTCCACCCCCAAAGTCCCCAGATATTTCTTGAAGTGGACTTGGCAACCCTAATCACAACCTCTGCACCGGGTTCCTTGGAGGAAGGAGAGGATAAAAATGTACTGAACCGACCTGCGTTCTGGGAGGAAATCAAATAGTGCCTGGGCGGTGGGCATTGTTCAGTGGATCCCCCACCCTGCCCATCGAGGCGCCCCGGATGTCTGAATGGACCCAGATGAGATTAAAAGTCAACATCCACTTTACGGCTCCCCCCCCCCCCCCCAGTTCATCAGCCCTTCCTCTGCCGTCTCGTCCTCTTTCCGGTTCATCTGCAACGCTTCTCTCTCCCATTAATGAATAGCTCTTGACAGCTGGGCAGAACGGCACCCCATTTCAGCAAACCCATTAGCCTCCGCCTGATGGCCACTTGCCTCTGTTTGTGCCATTGAACCTGCCTCTCCAGAGGCTGCGGTGGGGGGAGACGGGGACGCAGCCATCAGAGAGAGGGAGATTGGCCAGGCACAAGAGGCCGCTGCGAAAGAGACAGATGAGAGGCGATATGATTAGCGTAATGGTCGGCCTGATGCATGGGCCGCCCACAACGGTGTCAATTATGGAAAGAGAAACTCCAGGGCTGTTGAGGCAGCCCTCTGGCTGAGACACCTTCTCTAAGCAGCCAGCGCTTAGCTTAGCCTCTTCTACATGTGGCTGGGCTAGATCCGTGCCCACCAGAGGTCCAGTTAGGGATGCTGGCAGACGGACTGCGGCTGACGTCTCCAGGGCCTCGCTGCTCAGATAGACTGCTCCTGCTGGAGGGGGTTCTTAAGAAAACTTCTGTGGATTGCAGATTCCTAGTGTTGAAGACTTTCTTTCTCTGCTAGGCTGGTGACGGCATCCCCTCTGGTCTTTGCAAGGAGCAGAGTCTCCTTCTCACCCGCAGGGATGGATAAAATCAAGGCCTGGCCCCCGAAAAGCCCATGGGAACTAAACGCCCTAATCACAGGGTACGGATGGCTTCTTTCACGCCACCTCTGATTTTCAAGAAGAGGTCTCAAAATGCCATGTCCCAGTGCTGGAAGCCCAAAAATCTATCTATCTACCTTCCTTCCTTCCTTCCTTCCTTCCTTCCTTCCTTCCTTCCTTCCTTCCTTCCTTCCTTCCGTCCGTCCCTTCCATCCCTCCCGTCCATCTGTCCCTTCCATCCGTCCTTGTGAAAGTAGATCCCCAAGGGACAGAGAAACCACTGGAAACTAAAACTGGGGGAACAAATTTTGAGGCCAGGGGCACCTTTAAGACCAACAAAACATTATTCAGAGTATGAGCTTTCATGGGCAGGCAGATATCTGAGGAAGTGGGTATGCACACAGAAGCTCATCTCTTGAATAAAACTTTGTTGGTCTTCAAGGTGTCCCAGTGGACTCAAAATTTCTTCAACTGCTTCAGACCAACACAGCTGCCCCCCTGGATGTGTCGTTGTGGAGAAACGCCATTTTAGTCAGTGGTGGTGCTTCATTTGGCAGGGGTCAGTAAATCCCTCAGCAGGCTTTGTAGCCTTCCCCTCACTCCCCCCCTCCCTTCCAGAGCCAAACCAACAACGCTAGGGGGAAAATCTCCTAGAGAGGCAGGAAGTGCTTTTGTTCTTGGCATGTGTGTTAGCAGGAAGAGAACGGCAGATTTGAACTGGGGCTCGAGCGAGCATGTGGTGAGCATGGAGGCTCCTGCCTGGGAGGCCCCAGGCAGGCAGACCAAGTAAGTAATTCTCAAGACAGGACAAGTGTAGACCAGGGACAGTAGAAAGCGTTTATAAACACCTTTCCTTTATCATGCTGTTTGCTGGGCTGTGCTGTGCTACTTTTTTAAATGCAACTGTTTTTGTTTTGTTTTTCTTTCCCTATCTTTTTCTCTTTTTAAATAAATATATTTTTACTGTTTAAATGCTGGCAGTCAAACTCTGTACCACATGGATCCCCAGACCGCTTTAGACCACGCTGTTTTTAAGAAGGGGGCCCCGGGGAAGGGGGAAGGCATGCAGTTGGATAAGGTGCCAATCCTCCAGGGGTGCCCCAAAGAAGCGCTGAGGTCTCTGTGAAACCCAAGTACAGGGTGGCAGAGGACCTTGAGGCCTGGCCTCATAGCGGGAGAGGGGGATTGGGAGTCCTGTTCCTCTCAATCTGAACCCCGGGACTGAGCAGGTGGTGGCAGCGAACCCAAGGGGCAGGAGGAGAAATAGCTCCCTCCAGGAGTTGGCGACTCAATAGGGAGCTGACGGGACCGGGCCTGAAGGCAGAATCGGGCCGGTTCCGCCACAGTCGTCATGGAAAATTTGGAGAAGTAAAGATCTGAATGTGGAAGGAGCCATACATTTGGCAGAGGCTGGGGGGACAGGAATATTCTGCTGCCAAGTTTATAGAAATTGAAGCTATAATTCTTCAGTGGTCAAATCCCTGCTCATCGTTGTGTTCACTGCATGCACCTGATATAAAAAATTCTGCTTTTCCGCTCTAGAAAGATGCCTGGAATTGCTGGGTGGATTTAAATGTTGGTTGACAATTCTGGAAGACAACACTGGATGGCACCCTTGCTCTTTCCTAGCAGAGGCCTCCTGTCCTTGGGTTTAGAAAGCCAAAATATTGAATCTCCTGTCCTCTGCACCCAAGCAATACCTAGCAGTTCTAACAGTTACCGCTCCACATACCCCTTGGGATTACTGGTGGAAATAAACAGGAGTCTTGTAGGCACCTCAAAGGCAACCAAACTTTGGTGGACTCTTTTATCATTTTATTTACTCCATATACAGTCGGGCTGTCTTGCAGAGATTCAAGGCCAATTAGGACACTGTGCCGTAAAAATTGTACAATGCATAAACCTGGATTACAAAATGAGAACACAATATAATGAAGGCAATACAGGGCACATAATAAAACAATGCACATCAAACTGTCTTTCCCCCCCACATTAGGGTCACCAGCTCTGGGTTGGAAAATACCTGGAGAGTTGGGGGGGGGGGTGGAGTCTGGGGAGGGGGGGGGGGTTGGGACATGAGGGATGATGGCAAAGAGACTGCCCTCCAAAGCAGCTGTTTTCTCAGAGGAACTGATCTCTGTCACCTGGAGATAGCTTGCAATTCCAGGAGATCTCCTGGCCCCACCTGAAAATTGGCAACCCAACCACATATACTAATGTTGTGGCAATACATATCCCAGTGAGGAAGTGCACTCCCCAATCTCCAAAAGTGCCTGGGTAGCCTTTTTAATTCTGGATATAAGCTTTTGTGTGCATGAGCACTACTGAAGAATTATACCTGAAGAACTAATTTTTCCCAGGATATTTTGGACTTCGAATGAGTACAAAGATGATGATGAAGATGATATTGGATTTATATCCTGCCCTCCACTCCAAAGAGTCTCAGCGGCTCACAATCTCCTTTACTTTCCTCCCCCACAACAGACACCCTGTGAGGTGGGCGGGGCTGGAGAGGGCTCTCACAGCAGCTGCCCTTTCAAGGACAACCTCTGCCAGAGCTATGGCTGACCCAAGGCCATGCTAGCAGGTGCAAGTGGAGGAGTGGGGAATCAAACCTGGTTCTCTCAGATAAGAGTCTGCACACTTAACCACTACACCAAACTGGCTCTCCGCACACTTAACCACTACACCAAAATTATGGCATGTTTCTTTAATTAATGTTTACATTTCCTATATGACCCCTACTGTTTAGATTGTTTTATTGAATATGATGCTGTAGAATTTTGGAACTTTATAAAAGATATACACATAAACTGATTTTCTATATAAGGATTCTCTGATGTAATATTGTCATAAGAGTGATTCTCTGATAGTATATTGTATAATTGTGTGCTGAAATTCTAATGAAAGCAATATACCTTGCGGGGGGGGGGGTGATTTAATAGTCTTTATTGGTGTACAGAATCACATTGGCAGGGTTTGATGGTTTTGTGGTTGTGTCTTATTGGACCCTGACCCCTTGTGTGACTGAAGAAGGGCCATTCTGAAAAACTGGCCCCGTGAGTGTTAAGTCCAGTGGTGAGTAGCCGTTCCGCTTGGGGGAGCTGCCGGGTAATCGCAGCTGTTCTCAGGCTGACCTCTGGAATGTCAACTTGTAGGTCGCTCTAGAAAATTGTCCCCACTGAGCCTTTGGTGATGTAGAGAACTGCTGAAGTTAATTGAGGGGAAAAATAGATCAAGGTTAATGAACCGCATGTGAGCCACGCTTTTTTCATAACTGTAGAAATTTGCTTTCCTGCTCACCTCCGTTGCAGGAAACTCTCCAAGTCCTTCTTGGGAAATTTAAAAATTTATTTAATTTGTCTATTTCCCACTTTCTCCCCCTTCTGCTCTCCTGCATGTTTATCCTCACAACAATCCTATGAAGTAGGTTAAGCTGAGAGATTGTGACTGGCCAGCGGGTGTCCATGGCACAACTGGGGATTTGAACCTGGCTCTTCCAGCTCCTGATCCGACACTCATAACTCCTACACCACATTCCCTTCTTGGCAGACTTTTGGTGGTTCATGCCATCTGCGGTGGGGGAAAAAATGGACTGAAATGATGCTGAGTGGAAATGACAGATCTGTTCTGGATTGATTTTGTGAACACTTGTAAGGTAGAGTCAGAAGGGTTTTTCCCCCTAAGAACATAAAAGAAGCCATGTTGGATCAGGTCAATGGCTCATCCAGTCCAACACTCTGTGTCACATAAGAGAAGCCATGTTGGATCAGGCCAATGGCTCATCCAGTCCAACGCTCTGTGTCACATAAGAACATAAGAGAAGCCATGTTGGATCAAGCCAATGGCTCATCCAGTCCAACACTCTGTGTCACACAGTGGCCAAAACCCAGGGGCCATCAAGAGGTCCACCAGTGGGCCAGGACACTAGAAACCCTCCCACTGTTCACAAGCCCCAAGAATACAGAGCATCACTGCTCCAGACAGAGAGTTCCATCTACAATAGCCACTGATGGACCTCTGCTCCATATGTTTATCCAGTCACCTCTTGAAGCCGTCTACGCTTGTAGCTACCACCACCTCCTGTGGCAGTGAATTCCACATGTCAATCACCCTTTGGGTGAAGAAAGACTTCCTTTTATCCGTTCTAACCTAACTGCTCAGCAATTTCATCGAGTGTCCATGAGTTCTTGTACTGTGAAAAAGGGAGAAAAATCCTTTCTCTACCTTCTCTATCCCATGCATAATCTTCTATGTTCCCATTCCTGGTGATGAAGGCACTTTTAAAATATTGCAGCCATTTCCCCGTTTCATCAGCATCGTAGAGATGTCCGCCAAACAAAAATCCCCTGTGAATTCATTTTTAATAACTACCTATGCTAAGTCGAATGCCTAAGAACCACGCTTGCCACTGACTGGTAGATGGACAGATGTGTCCACTAGTTTAAGAGCACTTAGTTCCTAATTCCTTAATCTGTGAAGCTTAAAGGTTCAGATAATGTGAAATATGTCACCCAACAGGTAGTCTGAGCGTCTTATATGAAGCCGGGGTGGGGGCCGAGAGCAGACACCCAGTGAGATGGTGATTTTAGTATAATTTCATTCCGCTTTCAATGGTGTGTGTATAAAGAAACACTTCTCAGTTGTAAGTAAGGAGTTGGATGTTTGGCTAAATTTTCAAAAAAAATTTTTAAAATTACTTTATTCCAACCCTGGCTTTCTCTTCAACAGGAATCCAGGGTAGCTGACACCCTTCTCTTTGATTGTCACAACATCCCTGTGAGGTAGGTTAGGCTGAGAGGCTGTGACTGGCCCCCAAAATCACCCTGCAGGCTTCCATGGCAAGAAGAGATGTTCGAACTCAGGTCTTCTAGATCCTTATCGGACACTCTTAATAAACATATAAGAATGTCTGAAAGGTGATATGATCATCTTCAAGTCCTTGAAGGGCTGTCCTATAGAGGATGGTGTGGCATTGTTTTCTGTGGCCTTGAAGCTAGGACCAGAACCAATGGGTTGAAATTACATCAAAAGAGTTTCCGGCTCGACATAAAGAAAAACTTCCTGACAGTTAAAGTGGTTCCTCAGTGGAACAGGCTTCCTCCTTGGGAGGTGATGGGCTCTCCTTTCTTGGAGGTTTTTCAACAGAGGCTAGATGGCATCTGACAGCGATGAAGAGCCTGTGAATTTAGGGGGAAGCATTTGTGAGTTTCCTGCATTGTGCAGGGGGTTGGACTCGATGACCCTGGAGGTCCCTTCCAACTCTTCTATGATTCTAACAGGCTTCCTCTTTGGGAGGTGGTGGGCTCTCCTTCCTTGGAGGTTTTTCAACAGAGGCTAGATGGCCATCTGACAGCGATGAAGATCCTGTGAATTTAGGGGGAGGTATTTTTGAGTTTCCTGCATTGTGCAGGGGGTTGGACTGGATGACCCTGGAGGTCCCTTCCAACTCTATGATTCTATATGAAGCCAACAAACATCTGGAGCAGAGGTCCATGACTGGCTATTAGCTATAAGGTATGGAATGCTCTGTCCCCTTGGTGGTTGGGCGGGGCACAGTGGGAGGGCTTCTGGAGGTCCCAGGTTCAATCCCGCCATCTCCAGTTAAAGGATGAAGTAGCAGGTGATGCAAAAGACCTCCGTCTGAGATCCTGGAGAACTGTTGCCAGTCTAAGCAGACGATACTGACTTGGATGGACTGAGGGTCTAATTCAGCTTACGGCAGCTTTGTGTGCATGTCCAAATAACTGTTTCTGCATTGGCTCAACTGTGCACTGCTGATTCTGTGGGCAAAACACGTCTCATGCTGAAATGGTAATCTTCCAGCTAGGGATGCCAGCCTCCAGGCGGGACCTGAGGATACCCCGGAATTACAGCTCAACTCCAGACTAGAAAGATCAGCTCCCCTGGAGAAAACGGATGCTTTGGAGGGGGGCTTCAGGGCATTGTATCCCACCGAGGTCCCTTACCTCCCCAGACTCCATCCCCAAATCTCTAGGAGCTTACCCTCCCCCTCCCACCCCCGCCGGTGGCCTGGGGGGACCCGCAGCCCTACTCCAGCCTATGATTGTTGTGTTTAAGAAGTCATTATTGGGCCTGAATATTAACATCAGAAGAGCCCTGCTGGATCAGACCAGGGAGGGTCCATCTAGTCCAGCCTCCTGTCTCACACAGTGGCCAACCAGTTCCTCTGGAGGGCCAACAAAAGGGCAGAGAGGCCGAGGCCTTCACCTGAGAAGAACATCAGAAGAGCCCTGCTGGGTCAGACCAGGGAGGGTCCATCTAATCCAGCCTCTTGTCTCACACAGTGGCCAACTAGTTCCTCTGGAGGGCCAACAACAGGGCAGAGAGGCTGAGGCCTTCCCCTGAGAAGAACATCAGAAGAGCCCTGCTGGATCAGACCAGTCCATCTAGTCCAGCCTCCTGTCTCACACAGAGGCCAGCCAGTTCCTCTGGAGGGCCAACAACAGGGCAGAGAGGCTGAGGCCTTCCCCTGAGGAGAACCTCAGAAGAGCCCTGCTGGATCAGACCAGGGAGGGTCCATCTAGTCCAGCCTCCTGTCTCACACAGTGGTCAGCCAGTTCCTCTGGAGGTCCAGCAATAGGGCATGGAGGCCAAGGCCTTCCCCTGATGTTGCCTCCTGGTTCTGAGATTTACAGAATGTGGCGATTCCTTTCAGATCCCACAGCTAGCAGCCACTGATCGACTCACCCTCTATGAATCTGTCTACTCCCTTTTGAAACCTGTTTATCCCTGTTGCCATCACATCCTCTGGCAGCAAATCCCATATTTGAATCACTCTCTGCGTCAAGCAGTTTTTCCTTTTGTCCATCCTGAACCTCCCACCCATTAGCTTCATCAGATGCCCTGGAGTTCCAGTCTTTTGGGAGAGGCAGAAAACATTTCTCTTATCAACTTTCTCCACCCCATTAAGAAACATCCCTGCGATGATTACCATTGTTATTGCTTGCGGGACACCTCTTGGGGTTTTCTTCCCCTTCACCCCAGGGATACAATTAAGGTGCCATTCTTAGGAGAGGGGGGCGGGAGAGATAAGGTCTCCATAGCACCCTAACATCAACAATAGTTGGTATCTGAATCCATTTCTGCAGCACCTGCTTTTCGGAGCAGGTTGTGAAGGGATCGCAGTGGCCAGAGACCAAAGGGTGTTCTCTGGCTCTCTCTCACACAGCTTATCTTGACTCCAAACCGTTAAAAAGAGAACGTAGCATCCGGGAAAGAAGGGGGAGGGGGGAAACAACCGGATTTCTCATTATCCCTGTTCTTCTCCTTGTCTCCACATCTGGACGGGCCGTGCATTAATAGATTACATTCAGGATTTCAGATTGTTAACAGCCGCGAGAGCGCCAGCTGGGAAGTGCTGCAGAAACCGGCCGAGAGCTTTATTATAATTATTATTATTTGCAGCGGAGGCAACCTTCAAGGGGAAACAACACACACCGTGGAGGGGGGGGGAACAACCCCAAAACCGCATCACAGGTGATCTTAAGTCAATACCGCTTCTTCCCAGGTAAGCGCTTCGATTTGGTTTTGTTTCGTTTTTCAAGCTGCAGCTGGGGACTGAGGGAGGCTAAATCGTTCCGCCGCGGGAAATGCTACTGAAACGAGATGTCAAAATGGAACCTCCATGGATAGAAGCTGTGTACCTTTTGAGGACCAAAATGCTGGTGGGGGAGGGGGGGGGGAAGAAGCAGCAAGCCGTCACTTCCAAAGGCACCCGTGGAGGCAGAAACCTGCCCTAAGATAGGTTTCGATTCAGTCCAACCAGACGAATCTTGCAGCTGTACGAGAGAGAAACAAATGTGTCTTGCGTAGTTGGTTAACGGTGCAGCATGTCTTTTCCTAAAAGGGGATGTGAGCTTGCTGGGTTTTTTTTTTTTTTTAAACTCTTTGAAAAGCTTGTGGGAGAAATTTAGAGTATATAGAGAGAAAGAGTGGAATGTAAAAAGACATTGGACAATTTTTTAATAATGAGTATGAGAAAAGGGAGAAATTGAGCTTTGGTTCAGGGTCCCTTTATAAGTGAATTCAAGTATATAATTTCGGCGGGAGTCTAGTAATGGAGGGAGGGGGGATTAGAAAATATCATATGGGTTAGGGATAGTAATGATATAAACAGACATTGTTACCATATGTTATTAATACAATTGTTTAAACGAATGAAAAGCTTGTGAACATGAAAATCTGCTCTATCAGGAGGTTATTAAACTCACAAATGGAATGGATGGCTGGGGTTCTTTACTTGTTTAAAAGGTATGTCGGGGTTTGAGATTTTCTTGGCGGGGGGGAGTGCATAGTTCGGCCATAGGAGAGACAGCCAGCTCCTGCCTTCCTGCTTGGAGAAACGTCACCGATTTTTAAATCCAATTGATAACATTTCATTTGCCGCCTCTCTGCCGTGCTGCGCTTAAAGCAGAGTTATGCGCGTTTCCTCTACATTCCAGATTGGCAGGGGCTGCTTGGTGCCAGTTGGAGAGCCAGTTTGGTGTAGTGGTTAAGTGTGCAGACTCTTATCTGGGAGAACCGGGTTTGATTCCCCACTCCTCCACTTGCACCTGCTGGGATGGCCTTGGGTCAGCCATAGCTCTGGCAGAGGTTGTCCTTGAAAGGGCAGCTTCTGTGAGAGCCCTCTCAGCCCCACCCACCTCACAGGGTGTATGTTGTGGGGGAGGAAGGGAAAGGAGATTGTGAGCCGCTCTGAGACTCTTTGGAGTGGAGGGCGGGATATAAATCCAATATCTTCTTCTTCTTGGGATGGCCGGGCAAGCAAGCAGGGAGCCCTCAAGACCTCGTGGCACCAAATCTCTGCTTTCAAATGACAAGGGATCCTGGTAGTCCACTTCACATGACCACACAGTACAGAGTGGTGCAGAGAAGCCCTGTCGGTTCTTCCGGTTCAGTGGAAGAACTTTCAGGAGTTGCCGAGTTTGGTTCTTGTTGGCACCTCCGAGTGGGGAAAAAAAAGAACCCCTGGGACGGTAGTGCTGAGAAAGACCCTTACCAGTAGGGTTGCCAAGTCCAATTTAAGAAATATCTGGGGACTTTGGGGATGGAGCCAGGAGACTTTGGGGGTGGAGCCAGGAGACATTGGGGGCGGAGCCGAGAGCAAGGGTGTGACAAGCATAATTGAACTTCAAGGGAGTTCTGGCCATCACATTTAAAGGGACTGCACAAATTTTTAAATGCCTTCCTTCCATAGGAAATAATGAAGGATAGGGGCACCTTCTTTTGGGGCTCATACCCCCTGGTCCAATCTTTTTGAAACTTGGGAGGTATTTTGGGGAGAGGCACTAGATGCTATACTGAAAATTTAGTGCCTCTACCTCAAAAAACAGCCCCCCCCCAGAGCCCCCGATACCCGCGGATCAATTCCCCATCATTCCCTATGGGAATCATTCATAGAGGTGCATGATGGCTCTGGGGGCGGGGGGAAGCCTGTAAAACCGGGGGATCCCCCGCTGGGACCTGGGAATTGGGAAGCCTACTTACCAGTACAGTTCCCAGCTCTTGGTTGAGAAATCCCTGGAGATTTTGAAGGTGGAACCTCAGAAAGGCCAGGTTTGGGGGGACAGAAGACCTCAGTGGAGTACCGTGCCCTACAGCCCAACAGCGGCCATTTTCTCCAGGGGACCTGTTCTCTGTAGTCTGGAGATCAGTTGTAATTTTGGGAGATCTCCAGTTCCCAAAGGTTGGCAGCTTTACCTAGGCAATCTAATCTAGACCACTTTGGACTGGACGAACCAGCAGCCTGACCTTTTTTAAATATGTCTGCTACTTGAAGGGCACTTGTAATTAGTAGACTGATCAAAGCCACCAAGTAATACACCATCTTACAGTTTGCAAAACTATATTACAAGGATTGTGTACGACACATAGTAAACAATACAATATCGATAGAGGCCAGCGGTGCTAAGGCCTTTGAAAGTAACAGAAACTCCAAGGGGGCCAAAACACACACACCCATCCCCAAATGAATAAATATAAGTCCAAACCTGGAAATAGTCCAACTGAAATTCACAAGGTGGGTGCTCCTAAAGAACGTAGCTTCAATGCAGCCGTTTTCTTAAAAAAGACGTCTCTCTGGGTTTTGATGTTTCAATTCCTTCTTCAGTTTTAACAGCTCAGTTGTTTAGGAATCCCGTTCTACATTCTTTAATCACGGCATTAAGCTTCTCATTTTCAGTGTGAACACTGGGCTCTTAAAAATTTAGAGAGACGTCTTTTTTAAGAAAGCGGCTGCATTGAAGCTACGTTCTTTAGGAGCGCCCACCTTGTGAATTTCAGTTGGACTATTTCCAAGTTTGGACTTATATTTATTCATTTGGGGACTTATATTTATTCATTTTTTTTTTTGCCCCCTTGGGGTTTCTGTTACTTTCAAAGGCCTTAGCACCGCTGGCCTCTATCGATATTGTATTGTTTACTATGTGTCGTACACAATCCTTGTAATATAGTTCTGCAAACTGTAAAACGGTGTATTACTTGGTGGCTTTGAACAGTCTGACTTTTTTATATGGCAGCTTCAGATACTTCTGGGGAAACTGGCTTTTCCTTGGAAATTTATTTGGGGGAGTTTTTCCACTGCTGGGTAGGTACCATCGGTCAGTCATGGCTCTAGAATTTTGCCCAGTAGTCCCAAATGGAAGTCCACATAGCCTAATTCCCAGAATTGCTGCCTCGCTAAAAGGTTTTCTGGGGGAGCAAGTCAGCGTGGAAAGGATCCTCTGTGAGGCTGGGAAGGGAAATTCATCCACCGTTCAATGTTACTTTGTTTGGGATTCAAAAGGCTGTTTGTTTTATCCGTCTTTCGACCCAGAGGGATGTCAAACGCATAACTGTTATGCGCAGCCATGTTTGAGGTCCCTGGTGCATTGAGACACTCGTTGAGGAATATTGCGGAGGAGACACATCTAATTGGCATGGAGCAAAATCCTGTCCTCCCTTGGAGATTTCAACAGCTCAGGGAGGATGTTGATAAAATGGGACAGAAGAGAATCCAAGCAGTTCAAGATTGTGGAAGGTGAAATGCCAAGAGAGGCAGAGAGATGCCCTGGGTGTGTTTCACTTAGAAAGGGGGAAGACAGGAGAAGGGGCAACCAAAATAATTAGAAAGTGGGAGCACCTGCCCTACGAAAGGCTGAAAGGCGGAGGGACTTCTCAGCTTAGAAAAGAGACGACTAAGGCAGGGTGTTCAGCTAAAGAGGTTTAGAAAATAAAGCATGGGGTAGAGAGCAGACAAAGAGACCCTTTTCTCCTTCTCCCGAAAGACTAGAACTCGAGGGCATCCAATGAAACTCATGGGCAGTAGATTCAGGACAGACAAAAGGAAACACTTCTTTACACCGAAAGTGGTCGTAATGTGGAATTAGCTGCCAGAGGATGTCGCGATGGCCACAGGAGTAAACAGCTTGAAAAGGGGATTAGATAGATTCATGGAGGATGTCTGTTAATGACTACTAGCCATGATGACTGAGGGGAACCTCCAAGTTCAGAGGCACTAAGCCTCAAATCTGAGAGCCAGGAGGCAACATTCGGGGAAGGCCTCAGCCTCTCTGCCCTGTTGTTGGCCCTCCAGAGGAATTGGTTGGCCACCGTGTGAGACAGGAGGCTGGACTGGATTGACCCTCCCAGGTCTGACCCAGCAGGACTCTTCTGATGTTCTTCTCAGGGGAAGGCCTCAGCCTCTGTGCCCCATTGGTGGCCCTCCAGAGGAACTGGCTGGCCACTGTGTGAGGCAGAAGACTGGACTAGATGGACCCTCCCTGGTCTGATCCAGCAGGGCTCTTCTGATGTTCTTCTCAGGGGAAGGCCTCAGCCTCTCTGCCCTGTTGTTGACCCTCCAGAGGAACTGGTTGGCCACTGTGTGAGACAGGAGGCTGGACTAGATGGACCCTTCCTGGTCTGATCCAGCCGGGCTCTTCTGATGTTCTTCTCAGGGGAAGGCCTTGGCCTCTCTGCCCTGTTCTTGGCCCTCCAGAGGAGCTGGGTTGGCCACTGTGTGAGACAGGAGGCTGGACTAAATGGACCCTTCCTGGTCTGATCCAGCCGGGCTCTTCTGATATTCTTCTCAGGGGAAGGCCTTGGCCTCTCTGCCCTGTTGTTGGCCCTCCAGAGGATCTAGGTGGCCACTGTGTGAGACAGGAGGCTGGACTAAATGGACCCTCCCTGGTCTGATCCAACAGGGCTCCTCTGAGGTTCTCCTCAGGGGAAGACCTCAGCCTCTCTGCCCTGTTGTTGACCCTCCAGAGGAACTGGTTGGCTACTGTCTGAGACAGGATACCGGAACGGATGGACCACAGGTCTAATCCAGCAGGCCTCATGTTGTTAAGACCAACAATGAGAGGAGAAAAGGATATCAGAAAAGAAAATAACAGGATTTTTGTCTCTCTCGTTTTGTGGAGTTGGCTTTTAGGACAACAAACAATTCAGATACAACTATCAGTACAAAACATACATCTACTGGAATCCATTGTGGTTGTGTTAATGCTGTCAAATCATAGCAGTCTTATGGCTCCATAGCAACAACATAGCAACCACTATGACCTCATTGAGTTTTCAAGGCAAGAGACGTTCAGGGGTGGTTTGCCCTTACCTGCCTCTGCGTAGCAACCTTGGACTTCCCTGGTGGTCTCCCATTCAAGTTCTAACCAGGGCTTACCCCATTTAGCTTCCAAGATCTGATGAGATTGGGCTAACCTGGGCCATTCAGATCTGGGCAATTATGATTGGCATCTGTCAATATACTTTTAATGGTATATAGCAGGGGGGCCAAACTTGCTTAATATAAGAGCTACGCAGAATAAACATCAGATATCTGAGAGCCCCAAGACAGGAAGGAAGGGCTGTAAGAAGGGTGAAAAGAAAGCAAATTGATGGGGGAGGGAGAGGGGGAAGAAAGCAACTTTAACTTTAAATGCATTCTCCAAGCCGGTTGATGGGGGTGGTAAGGGCTTCAAGAGCCACATAATATCCGTGAAAGATCCGTGTCTCCCAAGCCACAGTTTGCCCACCCCTAGTTATATAGCAGGAGTGGCTGACGGAAGCTCTCCAGATTTTTTTTGCCTACAACTCCCATCAGCCCCAGCCAGCATGGCCAGTGGCTGGGGCTGATGGGAGTTGTAGGCAAAAAAAAACATCTGGAGAGCTACCGTTGGCCACCCCAGTTATATAGCATATATTTTATTCTTTCGGTACTTTTTAAAACCAGTTTTTCCTCCAAGGTTTCTCAGCACATCACCTTTTCCCTTCCTCCATTTTATCATAACATCAGCCCTACCGGGTAGGACAGGTTGAGAGTGTGTGGCTGGCCCAACATTGAGAATTTAGGAGGTGCAATCAAACTCAGTCTGGCTGAAGTGTCGATTTCAGTGCAAGATGGACATCCGTCCCCCTCCCCCAGACTGAATGGGGCGAGAGCTCCATCATCTAATTATTTGCATTTGTTTTACTTCCAATTTGCATAGGCAGCCCTTCAAGTATCAAGTCCTCCAGAGGCTCATTTCTCAGAATGATCAGAATTAATATCATGCCCTGTAATGCAGGGAAACCAGAAGCCAGAGCCATTTGGGCTGGAAGTTAATTCCTTTCAAGGGCTATTAATAGGCGCCTGGCTGGAAGCGTCTATTATGAATTTGCATATAATTTTCATGGACTCGGGTGCAGCTGATGAATCTGGTTTATATTCCTTGTTGTTGCTGTCAAGTCATGGCTAACCCTAGGGCTGGAGAGCCAGTTTGGTGTAGTGGTTAAGTATGCAGACTCTTATCTGGGAGAACCGGGTTTGATTCCCCACTCCTCCACTTTATTTTATTTATTTATTTATTTATGATCTGTATCCCTCCCTTCCCACAAGTGGCTCAGGGTGGCTCCCAACAATTAGTCAAACATAAAATTAAACAAATATTTAAATATATAAACAATTAAAACATTTAGAACAGTTAAAACCTTAAAACCATTAAACATTCCAAAACTATGTGAACAGGAGTCTGGCAAAGCTACATTGAGTTTCTCGTCTCAGCTAGGTGTAAGCTAGCCGGAAGAGGGTTGTCTTACAGGCCCTGCGGAACTGAACAAGGTCCCGCAGGGCCCTCACCTCCTCCGGCAGCTGATTCCACCATGTAGGGGCCATAACAGAGAAGGCCACTTGCATCTGCTGGAATAGCCTTGGGTCAGCCATAGCTCTCTTATCTGGGAGAAACAGGTTTGATTCCCCACTCCTCCACTTGCAGCTGCTGGAATGGCCTTGGGTCAGCCAGAGCTCTCTTATCTGGGAGAACCGGGTTGGATTCCCCACTCCTCCACTTGCAGCTGCTGGAATGGCCTTGGGTCAGCCAGAGCTCTCTTATCTGGGAGAACCGGGTTTGATTCCCCCCTCCTCCCCTTGCAGCTGCTAGAATGGCCTTGGGTCAGCCAGAGCTCTCTTATCTGGGAGAACCGGGTTCGATTCCCCACTCCTCCACTTGCACCTGCTGTGAGAGCCCTCTCAGCCCCACCCACCTCACAGGGTGTCTGTTGTGGGGGATGGAGATAAAGGAGATTGTGAGCCACTCTGAGACTCTTGAGTAGAGGGCGGAATATAAATCCAATGTCTTCCAATGTCTTCTTCTGTTTAGGATCACTGGTAGAGATCTGCATGTATTTGAGTAGAAGATGTTTCTGTACCTATCACTGGTAGCTAGAACATGCTTGGTTATGTGATTATCAGTGGTGACTCATTACAGAGCGTGTTTCACCTATTTGGACAGCGGTAGAGAGAAGCAGTTTGGAAACAAACGTTTCCGCACTATGGGAGACACTGTAGTCAACATTCTTATTTCTCAGTTCCAAAATCTTGTTTGGTTGTGTCAATATCAGCTGTCCATAAAGCGCCACCTTTTTATGGAGGGAATTTAAACACTGCCAAAGGCGACTGCTAGAAATCTCTTTAGCTCTTGGCCAACAGGGTCGACAAAATCGAGTGCAATCAGGTGCTTGGAAGGAGGTCACAAGCCCACAGTTAGAAAGGAACGCTCAGTCAATTCACGGTTATCTCTGTTGTGGCAGGCCCCATTTCTGATCCCGCTTGCGTCAATGTTAATCGGGTGTAAGCCCTCAGTGCCTTTGTGGATTAATGTTGGAAGTATACCAGTATCAGAGGGCTCCCCCCCTCCCCCAGTTGCTTTGTCCTTTTGGTGCGAGTGCATTTGGGCTGTAGGTGACCCTCGGCAGCTGTCTGTGTTGGTCATCAGATCCGATCTCCCTTCTGTGAGTTTCATTGGTGTATGCAAATATTCACTAACCGCAGGGAAGTTAGCAGAGGTACTGATTCAAGATAAGAAAGGACCAGTCAGATAAGCAGCGGTCTTGAAGAAAAAGGGTGAGTGAACACAGAGTTCATGGGATGTAGGCTGGCTTCATGGTTAAAGCCAAGGAGACATACTTCCCGGGACCTGTCTTGAAGTAGGATGGTCTTTTCCTCTGTCGAGCCACACAAACCAGACCATAAGCCAGGTGCAAGAGGCAGAGGTGCTTACAGAATTTAAAGTTCTAGCCAATCTGTCCCAGCCAGCCAAGGTATGTGCTGCAAGGCAAAAATCCCTAGGGGGTCACTAGCCAGTCTGAACAGTGCTATCAGTCCGGTACAGAGTGTTCAGAAAAGTTATCTTCTGAGGAAATTGTATTGGACACAATCGCTGCCATGTGTGCTGGATCTCTCCCTACCTGGAGAGTTCTTGAGTTGGAAGCATCCTTTGAGGCAATTGGGTCCAACCCCACTACTCAAATCAGGAAAGCCAAAGACCGGGTCTCCCCGATAGATGGCTGACTAACCTCTGGCTGAAGACCTCAAGCGAGAAATCCCCTTGCCCCAATAGTTGGCTCTGTTGTTTCTTCTAACATTGGACCAACATCCGGGAGAGAAACAGAAAAAGCCATAAGACTGGATGCATTTAAAAACAAACAAACAAACAAACAAACAAACAAACAAACAAACAAACAGAAATGGTTCTCAGGTGAGAAGGTGGATCTAGGTCTGAAAAGGCTGCCGAATCTAAGGGAGAAAGACATGGATAGGGCATAACGGAAACATCCCAGTAATAATTCAGCAGATGACGAAGAAAAGACCTGCTAATGCACCTGCTGATTTCCCTTTTTAATTTAAAGGGGTGTGTGTGTGTTTTTAAAAGTCTGCTCCGGATTATTTCAATACAAGATCAACAAAAAAATTAATAAAAACAATGCAAATGGCCATGTACCATATCGAGACTAACAAAGAGGACTTATATGTGCTGTTATAATCCAATATTCGAAAATTCCGGTACACATTTTACAGTAGAGGGGAGATTAATTATGTGAAAAAGCGTAACCATCTGCTTTTGTATTGCCCATGCTATTATATGAAATGTTGTTAATGTTACGAGTTATTTCTTTAGGGAGGTCTGAAAGGAGAAGTATAGAATTGCTCTGATTTTCCTGAGGAATTTCTTTAAATTGTCATAATATATTACGAGTGTCTATCATTACAGTAATAATGTGTGATTAGTAATAATAATAATGTCATAATAAGTGATCAGCTGTCTCACTCTTTCCTCAAAAAATCAAGAAATGAAAACAGGAATAGAATAGGGGGAGTAGAGGCAAATCTTATCCAAGCAACAGCATCTTTCTGCCCTAAAAAAAGGTAAAAAGGTAAAGGTAGTCCTCTGTGCAAGCACTGAGTTGTTCCAAATCATGGGGTGACGTCACATGACGTTTTCTTGGCAGACTTTTGATGGAGTGGTTTGCCATTGCCTTCCCCAATCATCTACACTTTACCCCTGCTTTCTGCCCTAAACTGGGTACTATTAGCAAAATGCAAATTTCAGTCAAATCATGCCTGCGATTGCTTCTTTGAATGCCGTGAATCGCCCTCTGTGCCAAGGATAAGTCTCTTCGCTGCAGTGCAGAGAGGCCAGGATTCTTTCCCCCTGGGGCAAGATCTAGATTGATCAGGTAAGATTCTGTTCCTGTGAAGACTAAGAAAAGTGTTGTATTGAGTTGGACGAACTGCTCGGATATCCTCAAATTGGGCCTTGATAGGAGCCGGACAGAACCCAAAGAAATCCCAAGTAGGCAGGAGAAGAGGGAAGCTAGCAAATGGGATGGAAAACAAAGCCGCCAATATTATAACTGTGTCTGGAATACTGTGGACAATTCGGATCTCAAACAGGATATTGGAGATCTGGGGAAGGTGAAGAAAAGGACTGCCAGGGAGCCGTAGCGCCTTCCCTTTGGGGAGAGGCTGTGGCATTTGGGCAGCGGAGACGTGATAGGCGTTCATGAAACTCTGCATGCGGTGGAGGAGGTTGATAGAAGATATTTTCTCCTCCTGTCTTGCCAGAACTTCAGGGGCATATACCAAAGTAGCTGAGGAATAGATTGAGGACAGGAGAAAATGCAAGACTTCAGAGTGATTAACACGTGGAACTAAGCACCGCAGGATGCAGTCTTGGGCACTGTGGTAGTAGGCTTTAAAGAGGAATCACTCAAATTCTTATGGCAGCCTTATCAAGCTTAGACAGCTTCAAGAGGGGATTGGATAAGCATATGGAGCAGAGGTCCATCAGTGGCTCTTAGCCACAGCGTATTGTTGGCACCCTCTGTCTGGGGCAGTGATGCTCTGTATTCTTGGTACTTGGGGAGGGGGCAACAGTGGGAGGGCTTCTAGTGTCCTGGCCCCACTGATGGACCTCCTGATGCCACCTGGGTTTTTTTGGTCACTGTGTGACACAGAGTGTTGGACTGGAGGGGCCATTGGCCTGATCCAACATGGCTTCTCTTATGTTTTTATGTCTGGGGCAAGTGATGCTCTGTATTCTTGGTGCTTGGGAAGGGCAACAGTGGGAGAGTTTCTAGTGTCCTGGCCCCACTGATGGACCTCCTGATGGCATCTGGGGGTTTTTTGGCCACTGTGTGACACAGAGTGTTGGACTGGGTGGGCCATTGGCCTGATCCAACAGGGCTTCTCTTATGTTCTTATGTGACACAGAGTGTTGGACTGGGTGGGCCATTGGCCTGATCCAACATGGCTTCTCCTATGTTTTTATGTCTGGGGCAAGTGATGCTCTGTATTCTTGGTGCTTGGGAAGGGCAACAGTGGGAGAGTTTCTAGTGTCCTGGCCCCACTGATGGACCTCCTGATGGCATCTGGGGTTTTTTTGGCCACTGTGTGACACAGAGTGTTGGACTGGATGGGCCATTGGCCTGATCCTACATGGCTTCTCGTGTGTTCTTAATGGTTACTAGCCACAAGGACTTAATGGAATCTCCATGTCCAGAGGCAGTAACCCCCTTAAGACACAGTGGTAAAAAGAAGGGGGCGCTTTGGCTTTCCTACCCAGCTTATAGGCCTTCTGAGGGCAGACTACACGGACTGTTGGCGTGATCCAATACGGTCGCTCTTACGTTCTTAAGACCAGTGGGATTCAGTGCAAAAATGCCGTGTGTGTGTGTGTCCCCCCCCCCCCTTTCTTTCTCCAGTGAAAGTTCGGTGCGGAAAGAGCCAAACAGAGGCCCCGAGTTAAAATAATCTCATTTGATTTATAATTAAGGTGTCATTAATGCCCCCGGTTAGTCCAGTCTCATCAGACTTTGCAAGCTAAGCTGCGTCAGCCATGATTAGCACTTCGATGGAAGGCTATCAAGGAAGGGGAGGGTGGGAACGCAGAGGCAGGCAGAGACAAATAGTGTGGGCAGTTGTGCTCATCACCAGGTCTCAAAAAGGACATTGCAGAGCTGGGAAAAGTACAGAGGAGGCGACCAAAACGATTTGGGGACGGGAGCACTTTCCCTGTGGAAAAAAGGCAAAAGATTCTGGGTCTTTTCAGAGACAACCAAGGAGAGGGGGACATGATAGAGGTTTATAAAATTATGCACAGGGTGGAGAGAGCTGACCAAGAGAACTTTTCCTCCCTCTCCCCAAAGACTAGAACTCGAGGGCAGCCAGTGAAGCCGATGGGCAGGAGGTTCAGGACGGACAAAAGGACATACTTCTTTACACAGAGCGTGATTAAAATGTGAAATTCACTGCCAGAGGATGTTGTGATGGCCACAGGAATTAAACAGCTTGAAACGGGGCTTAGATAGATATATGGAAAAGAAGTCTATCTGTGGTTCCTAGCCATGGTGACTAAGGAGAACCTCGACATTCAGAAGCACTAAATCTCTGAATCCCAGAGCCAGGAGGCAACATCAGGGGAAGGCCTCAGCCTCTGTGCTCTGTTGTTGGCCATGCAGAAGAACTAGCTGGCCACCGTGTGAGACAGAACGTTGGCCTAAAATGGACCTAAGATGGTCTGATTCAGCAGGGCTCTTCTGATGTTCTTATGGGAGCCTTCCTGACCTCTTTGGGAAGGCGTTCCACAAGATGGGCGTTCACAACAGAGAAAGGACGTGGACCTTCCTTGCAGTCTATTATTGGCAAAATCCTGTCATAGATTCCCAGACTTGGTCACCCAAGATACTTTGGGAAAAGGTACTTTAATGTCCTGCATGAAGTTTCACGAACAGAATTCTGTTTACGGCAGAATGTTGTGCTGAAAACCCACCTGCAGTCTGAGCCATCACAGTCCAAACACGGAGCGATGAACCGCTCGGCTTGGGAGGCCAAAGGGATTTTTGCCATCCCAGATGACTGCCCGACACTCTCTGTTGCAATGACCAGGCGTGCCCTGAGAACCAGGTTCGGAGGCTGCCGAAACGGTCCATCTTTGATTCAGGAGTCCAGAGCACCTGGGATATAGTCCGAACCCCCCACTCCCGACAGACAGCGATTTGCATCCAGATCTAATCCTTCATTTCCATCAAGCCAAAAGCAGCCGCTGGACCCTCCCTGCCGCACGTCCCCTTCCAAAGCATTTAGAGGGATTTGATAGTCAAATGCTAATGCCTCCAGAGAAACTGTGCAAATCAAAGGACAGGAGATCCTGGCTGACCCAGATTGTGCCTGCGTCAGAGTTCAGAAGAGTGTCCTTAGCTCAGGGTTACCAACCTCCAGGTGGTACCTGGAAATCTCCCACTATTTTGATTGATCTCTTGTCGACTGTCCCCCCTGAAGATAAAATGGCTGCTTCGAAGGGTTGACTCTGTGGCGTTATAAGTAAATCGGAAGAGCCCTCCTGGATTAGGCCACTGGTCTATCTAGTTCAGCCTCCTGTCTCACGCAGAGGCCAACCAGTTTCTCTGGAGGGCCAATAACAGGGCAGAGAGGCCGAGGCCTTCATAGGAACACAAGAAGAGCGTTGCTGGATCAGAGCAGTGGTCCATCTAGTCCAGCATCCTGTCTTACACTGTGGCTAGCCAGTTCCTCTGGAGGGCCAACAACAGGGCAGGGAGGCCGAGACCTTCCCCTGAGAAGAACATCAGAAGAGCCCTGCTGGGTCAGACCCATGAGGGTCCATCTAGCCCAGCATCCCGTCTCACACAGGAGCCAACCAGTTTCTCTGGAGGGCCAGTAACAGGGCAGAGAGGCCGAGGCCTTCATAGGAACACAAGAAGAGCATTGCTGGATCAGAGCAGCGGTCCATCTAGTCCAGCATCCTGTCTTACACTGTGGCTAGCCAGTTCCTCTGGTGAGACAACAGGGCAGAGAGGCCGAGGCCTTCGTAAGAACATCGGAAGAGACCTGCTGGATCAGACCAGGGAGGGTCCATCTAGTCTAGCATCCTGTCTCACGCAGAATTAGAAAAAACACCCGATACCAGGCAAATAACAGAGTTCCTTGCTGCAATATGTCTTAGCCCAAGTAGTCCATTTGAAGATCCTGGGTTTTTATTACTCCATTTCAATTTTTCAATCTTCCACAGTGGTGTGGGCTCTAACAAAAAACATGACACATTACTGCATGTTAACATCATGGAATCATACAAAAATAATAATCCATGTGAATTTCATTTTGTTTTTCAGGCTGAATTTCAAAATGAAATTAACATGATTATTACGTCTGGCGGCCGGCACCTCTCTTAGCACCAGTTCCTTGCTGTGCCACCCTTCCGTCAGGATCTTAATGTCTCCTACCCAGCTGTGGAAGATCTGCTGATGTTTTAGCCAGGGTAAAGATCTAAAATGTACGAATTCAAAGTTGTGGCTCTAACCCATCATTCTGGTTTGGTTTCAGATCCAGGTTGACGACCGCAGTCCCTCCGTGCTTGGCGAGCGGAGCCACTGAGACAGGCCCCCATGGACGAATGGGAAGCCCCCCAGTGGAAGAAGGAAATTGAAAGCCTTAAGTACCAGCTGGCTTACAAACGGGAAATGTCTTCCAAAACCATCCCTGAGTGAGTCTGCCTACAAGCCCTTCTCTCCTATTAATGGGGCTTCTTATTTTCCACATATGCAGGAGGGAGGGGTAGTGTGGGACACGGTAGTATTGGGTGCATGATTTTAGCTCTTGGAGAGAACATCTGTTTTCATTAACCGTAAGCTCTGCAAGTTTCTAGTCCTCATGCGTGCAAAGATCACTTTGTCACGGAATAGGCAAAACCTGGTGAAACTGCAAAAACCAGAGTAGGCTTGGTTAGAGGTCAGCTCTCCGCGTATCCCATTGTCCTTCCTCTTCTAGATGCGGAAAGTTTGCCACTTTGCAGAAATGAGAAAGGAGAGCCAGTTTGGTGTAGTGGTTAAGTGTGCGGACTCTTATCTGGGAGAACCGGGTTTGATTCCCCACTCCTCCACTTGCACCTGCTGGCATGGCCTTGGGTCAGCCATAGCTCTGGCAGAGGTTGTCCTTGAAAGGGCAGCTGCTGGGAGAGGCCTCTCCAGCCCCACCCACCTCACAGGGTGTCTGTTGTGGGGGAGGAAGGGAAAGGAGATTGTGAGCCGCTCTGAGACTCTTTGGAGTGGAGGGCAGGATATAAATCCAATATCTTCATCTACCTCACAGGGTGTCTGTTGGTGGGGGGGAGGAAGGTGAAGGAGATTGTGAACTGCTGTGAGACTCTTCGGAGCGGAGGGCGGGATATAAATCCAATATCTTCATCTACCTCACAGGGTGTCTGTTGTGGGGGAGGAAGGGAAAGGAGATTGTGAGCCGCTCTGAGACTCTTCGGAGTGGAGGGCAGGATATAGCTCCAATATCTTCATCTACCTCACAGGGTGCCTGTTGTGGGAGAGGAAGGGAAAGGAGATTGTGAGCCGCTCTCAGACTCTTTGGAGTGGAGGGCGGGATAGATCCAATCTCTTCATCTACCTCACAGGGTGCCTGTTGTGGGGGAGGAAGGGAAAGGAGATTGTGAGCCGCTCTGAGACTCTTCGGAGTGGAGGGCGGGATATAAATCCAATATCTTCATCTACCTCACAGGGTGTCTGTTGTGGGGGAGGAAGGGAAAGGAGATTGTGAGCCGCTCTGAGACTCTTCGGAGTGGAGGGCAGGATATAGCTCCAATATCTTCATCTACCTCACAGGGTGCCTGTTGTGGGAGAGGAAGGGAAAGGAGATTGTGAGCCGCTCTGAGACTCTTCGGAGTGGAGGGCGGGATATAAATCCAATATCTTCATCTACCTCACAGGGTGCCTGTTGTGGAGGAGGAAGGGAAAGGAGATTGTGAGCCGCTCTGAGACTCTTCGGAGTGGAGGGCGGGATATAAATCCAATCTCTTCATCTACCTCACAGGGTGTCTGTTGTGGGGGAGGAAGGGAAAGGAGATTGTGAGCCGCTCTGAGACTCTTCGGAGTGGAGGGCGGGATATAAATCCAATCTCTTCATCTACCTCACAGGGTGTCTGTTGTGGGGGAGGAAGGGAAAGGAGATTGTGAGCCGCTCTGAGACTCTTCGGAGTGGAGGGCGGGATATAAATCCAATATCTTCATCTACCTCACAGCGTGTCTGTTGTGGGGGAGGAAGGTAAAAGAGATTGGGAGCCACTCTGAGACTCTTCGGAGTGGAGGGCGGGATATAAATCCAATATCTTCATCTACCTCACAGGGTGTCTGTTGTGGGGGAGGAAGGGAAAGGAGATTGTGAGCCGCTCTGAGACTCTTCGGAGTGGAGGGTGGGATATAAATCCAATATCTTCTTCTTCTTGTGTCCTGGTGCAGCTCAAAGCACACGTGACTTTGTGTATCTAGGATAGTTGTAATGGGTCGGGTCCAGGGGTGGAATTCTAGCAGGAGTTGTTTTATATATTAGGCCACACACACCTCTGATGTAGCCAGTCCTCCAAGAGCTTACAAAAAAGAGCCTTGTAAAGCTCTTGAAGGACTGGCTACATCAGGGGTGTGTGGCCTAAAATGCAAAGGAGCTCCTGCTAGAACTCCACCCCTGGTCGGGTCAAGAGTCTGTGTAGGCTGTCTTATTAGTTATAGCTACCAAGGGGGGGGGGGATGTATTTTCAGACAAACGGACAGTCTAGCCCTGGGGCCACCCTACGGTTTGGATTCCCTTGGATCGGTTTAGCTAACCATGGGCACTTTATTTACTGACTTTATTTACAGCCCGCTTTTCTCACTGAGACTCGAGGTGAATGGCAAAATTAGAAAACTGCTGTACTTCTGTCTCTCCTTGTTTATATTCCCTCCCTCCCTCAATGCAACCTGGCACCATTTTGCAAAGATCTGTAAAGCCACGAAGCAAAGCCCATTTTTTTTTTTGGTTTCCCTTCCAGATTCCTGAAGTGGATAGAAGACGGCATTCCAAACGACCCGTTCCTGAACCCAGAACTGATGAAGAGCAACCCCTGGGTGGAGAAAGGGAAATGCATCCTCCTCTAACCCTGCCCCCCCCCCCCCAATGGTTTCCCTTTGATGCTCAAGTAGGCATGAGGGCGGAATCACACACTACCCAGTTATTGCTGGCTTTCCTCTAGGGCTAAACTTGATTTCCCCCTCTTCTTCCTCCTTTGCGAGGGTGGCAAAGACTTCTCCCACCCCCACCCCCCAAATCCTCAGGAATGGGGCTGAGCTTTTTTTTGGGGGGGGGAGAGGGATGTATCTGCGATTTCTCCCGCGCTCAAGTGTTGGGGGAATCCTGGCGCAAACTCACTTGGGGTGATGTCACTGTCCATAAATGGAGGGAAAGGGGGAGGAGTCAAGGTGAGCTGAGATTCTCTTCTTGGAAGGGCCTAGAATTTGGGAAGCTCTTGTCCAAGGAGGCCGAAACAGCTTGGGGTGAACCCTCTACCTTGGTATCATAGGCTCTCTCTCGTTTTGATGGAGGAATCGGCAACAAGAAACAAAGTAGTGTGAGAACTGAGCCCCGGTAGTCGCAAGATCCTACTCCTTCCCGTAAACCTATTTTGTCTGATTCTCTCTGTCTTTTGGGGAAACTTGTAAAGGAACTCAAAACTTTTATAAAACATTGCAATGGTTTTCTGTACTTTTTTTTTCTTTTGTATCTCGTAGGATTATACGCGTTTGCAGTTTTAAAAGTCAAAAGCTGAGGGAAAGTGATGCATTTATAAATTGAATAAAGAAAGTAACGCTACACGTGTGTTTCCAATTCATCATTTTTACACACACACAAAAAATGAGATACAAAAGAGTGAGGTGATTGTCCGTTTTTCTTGCCACAATGCCAAAACACCTGGGTTTTCTTGAAGAGGGAAGAGCTGTATATACAAATCGGAGTGTTCTACCGCTACAGCAAATCCTTAATGTAAATATTTCTCCGGACAGCGTTGGAGACGCCTTCATTAAACCGGAACCAGACGTCGCTCTGTCCAACAGCTCTTCCAACTCGTTTGTCAGTTGTGTTTTTTTCAGGCCCCTTGTTGGCTCCTGGAAGGAGAAATGTTTTTTTTTTTTAAAGGAGCAACTTCTGTCATACAGAACAGCACAACAGTTCAGGGGTGAGAGTCTGGCCTTCATGATACAGCTGGGGCTGTTAGGAGGTAGGGACATTTGTAACCAAAAAGCACAGGATCTGCTCTTAATTCATGCACAATAAGATTCTAAAACTGCGGCGCTGGTGAACTGATCGCTATTTTTATAAGGTGATAGTGCTACACACAAATTCACTAATTTAGACACAAAAGTCTAAGCTCCAAAACCCTCTATACTACAGCCAGACAAGAGGTAACTATTCTGTGTAATTGGATTACTAGGGCCTTGGCACCCCCACTGATACCTTTTCTGGCACCTCAAGTGTTTTTAGGAAGTGGGGGGGGCAAACAGGGCTTCTGATTGGCTGTGCAGATCTTTAAAAATGTTGCTTTAGCACAGGGATCTACACTGTGTGACTGAAGGGATGCTGCAGCAGCCATTTTGTGGCTTGCTCCGCCCCCTGAGGCAGCCATTTTGTCTCTGTACCCACCATGCCATATCAGAATTCAGAGATGTGCCCACAGGCTCAAAAAGGCTGGGGACCTCTTGGTTGCCCCGGCAACAAAAAAATCTTGGGAAATCTGTTCCCTGAAGGGCTAAAGAATCTCTCAATACAGGCTGACATCGCACCCCTTTCCCAAACACACCTACCTGTCGAAGCAGACACTGTCTTCTTGACAACTACACGGCCAAAGAAATCGGTTTCTGGCTGTGGAAAGGAACAGAAGCTGTGAAGGGGAGGGGGTTTCGAGGCAGTGAGCATAACGTTTTGGCCCCCGTCTGGGTCTTCAGCTGCTTTTGTGGGTTCCCATTTGTATGCCAATAAGTGGGAGGAGAGAGGATGTAACAGGCCCACTTTTGGGGGGGGGCATTTCCTTCCCACACAGTTTGAGGAGGTTCCATTTGGTTCCTTCCACGAGTCCTGGAGTCTCTTTGGACCTCAAGCGGGCCAACCCCAAATCTTGAGCTTAGTCACCCCATCATGGATTTAGGATAAGTGGATTCTTTGACCATCCGAAAACACTGACTTTGGACAAAAACACTCCCCCCCCCCTTTTCGTTTCACCTGGAACATGTCAAAAATTAGACAACAGAGGAGTGAGGTTTGTGTTATTCAGGTTTTCAGAAATGTTTAATACCCCCGGTTATCGGGGTGAGGAAACCTGAGGAAAACTAAGTCCAGATTGTTGGAAGTCTGCTCCCCACCCCGCTCCTGAACTGACCTATTAAGGTGATTTCCCTCAGAGAGAATTATGGGTGCAAAGAGGGCCAAGCTAGATTAGGAACTGTCGCTGTCCTTGGCAGGGGCCAAAGTTTGGGACAGCAGAGCTGCGAGTCGGAAACCCAGCTCAGAGAAGAGCCAATTTATTTTGAGTCTTCTGCGGCACACGACCTGGCCTTCAGGCTCTGTCGTAACCTGAAAAGCCCTTAAGCCGGGGGTGTCTAACATGCGGCCCAAGGGCCAGATCAGGCCCCTGGAAGGCTCCTATCAGGCCCTCGAGCAACTCGCTACTTCTCCCTCCCTCACTTGTTTCCTTCTGCCTCACAGCTTGCTTTGTCAGGCTTGCTCAATCACACAGGAGCTACAGAACTAATTCTCTATTTTCTCCAATGGCTGACAAGAACGCGAAGCAACGTTTGTGCAAAAACTCACAATGCCCAGCCATTTCATGTTTTCCGTTGGGTCTTAGCCTTAAAGCATTGCCCACGAGATTTCTGTAATGGACGTCAATAAATCAAAAGTAGGTTTGCATCTCACAGATACACCCTTGAACCAGAACCTGAACAGCATACTCGAGATTGCTACAGCACAGACACTGTCTCCCGATTTTGATTCAATAATTCACAGCAAGAGCTGTCAGTTATCAGAGATGGTGAAATAAACAAAATATTGTTAAGTTAAAAAAAAATCTTTTGTGTTTGTCTGTGTCCTTTGTAAAGTTTATATCTCCACTACTTGGCATTACATTTATGACACGCATGTCATGATAAGGTCTCATTTATGTCTGATCTGACCCTTACAACAAGTGAGTTGTTAAGGCACACCTGTGCCTTAAACAAAGCTTCCCCCCGCAAAGGGGGGGGGATTACCATGTCTGTAAACCAGCATGGTGGCAGGTTGCCACAAATGGCACACTGTCTGCATTGCAAGAGATGGAGACCTCTGGCTAGAATTCCACCCCTGGGCGCAACCACAAAATGGCTATTGCAGGAGGTGGAGCCAACCACAAAATGTTTTTTGGGGGGTGGGTGGGTGGGTTGTGCTAACTCTAATTGCAGCTAGATCAAGAGGGGTGGCTGTGTCAGCCTGTTTGTAACAGAACACAGGAGCATCTTGAAGACGAACAAAATTTGCGAGGGGCAGGAGTTTTTGCGAGTCGATGCTCAGTTCTCATTGTAGCATTTCAGGCAGAAGCGCGGTTTAACGGTGGTTTTTTTTTTCATAAAAGGCATTGTTTTAAAATACGTCCATGTAGATACACAAGTATACGTTTTGAGCTAGCTAAGAGACACTCGTTTGACAGATCTTCAGTGGAAACAGAGCTGGAAGGGGCCCCAAGGGCCATCTAGTCCAACCCCCTGCACAAAGCAGGGAATTCACAGCTACTTTCCCCCAATAATTCCTGCCATATGCCCAGAGGAAGGCAAAAAACCTCCGGGATCCCTGGACCAATCTGGCCCAGAGGCAGATTCTTTCTTGACTCCAAAGAGGTGACCCGCCTTACACTGGGCATGTAGGAAAGGGCCAGGAGACCTGGACACTGCTCACCCCTTCAGGAACTGTCAAAAACTATATCTGCTCCACCCACTTTCTAAAAAAATTTGCGGACCCAAGGCCTAGTCCAATGCCAAAAATCACCACCCTTCAGGGGATGCAGCCCTGCCCCCGCCCCCCCCCCCCTCTCGACGGCTCATCACCTTCTCCTCAAACGTGGCTCTCTTCACAATCGCGTCCAGCCGCTGCTCATGGTTTCGCACCTGAGACTCGGTCTTGGTACAGGGCTTCTGGCCTCCTTCCTTGGCTGGCTGACTCACTGCCGGCTCCTGGGGGAGGGGAGAAAGATGCTGCTGACCCAGAGAAGCCCCTGGAGGGGATAGGAGGACACCGCTGTCTGTCTTCCATCCCCCAGCACAAAGAAAGAGCCAGAAAGAGGGGCATATCAAGAGACAGCCACACACCTTTAAGCACACTGTCCATTCATTTAAAATCAAAGACATTTAACTGACTGACCCGGAAATTACAACTGGTCCAGAATGCAGTGGCCTAAGTCCTTACTGCGACTCCCCCTCAACAGCACATATCCAGCCAGTGCTATGTCAGCTGCACTGGCTCTAGGTTGAATACCGAATTTTGATATTAACCTTTAAGGCCCTAAACCAGAGGTAGCCAAGCTTGCGTAATGTAAGAGCCACACAGAACAAATGTCAGACGTTTGAGAGCCACAAGACATGAACATCAGATGCTTGAGAGCTGTAGGATAGGAAGACAGGCAGGCAAATAGATGCGGGAGGGAGAGGTGGAAAGAAAACAACTTTAACTTGAAATGCGTTGTCCAAGCTGCCACCTGGCATGGCGAAATGGTGAGAGCCAATTTGGTGTAGTGGTTAAGTGTGTGGACTCTTATCTGGGAAAACCGGGCTTGATTCCCCACTCCTCCACTTGCAGCTGCTGGAATGGCCTTGGGTCAGCCATAGCTCTTGCAGGTTGTCCTTGAGAGGGCAGCTGCTGTGAGAGCTCTCTCAGCCTCACCCACCTCACAGGGTGTCTGTTGTTGGGGGAGAAGATATAGGAGATTGTAAGCCGCTCTGAGTCTCCGATTCAGAGAAAAGGGTGGGGTATAAATCTGCAATTCTTCTTCAATTTAATGTCTGCTCCAAGTCAGCCGATGGGGGTGGGGGGAAGAGTTTGAGAGCCTCACAATATGTGTGAAAAGAGCCACAGTTCGGCCACCCCTGCCCTAAACCGTCTGAGGTTCTTGTATCTATGGCAATGCCTTCCCCTTGAAGATCATTGTGCTCTGGCAAGCAGAATCTGCTGGCGATCCGTGGCCCAGAGGAAATCTGACTGCCCTCCATCAGAACCAGGGCCTTTTCTGCCCCGGCCCCGGCCTAGTGGAACTCTCTGCCTCATGACATCCGTGCCCCGTGGGGCCTAATTCAGCCCCATGGCAGGGATATTCCGCCAGACATCAAGCAACAGCTGACATCAAACCAGGCCTCCTTTATCCTTCACCTCTCCACCCCTCCGAGGAGTAGGATGCCATTTTTTAAAATGCCATCTGGAATAGTTTGATTGTTGTTTACATTTGTAACTTATTAAGTGATTATTTGCTGGAATGGTAGAGTACAGGGGTGGCCAACAGTAGCTCTCCAGATGTTTTTTGCCTACAACTCCCATCAGCCCCAGCCATTGGCCATGCTGGCTGGAGCTGATGGTAGGCAAAAAACATCTGGAGACCTCCCGTTGGCCACCCCTGACATAGTATATTTATTGAATGTTGTGAAGCACCCTGAGCCCTATTTGGGGAAAGGGGGTCCAGAAACAAATCAAATGAATAAAATAAACGTATTTCTCTACTGCTTTCCGGCTGCCTGGCAAAGGTCAACGAGACCCCCAAATCACAGTCCCTCGGCGAGGCCCACAGCGAAACAGACTGTCTCCACACCCGTTTCCTGCTAGTTTGATCTTGACTACAGAAATGGGCTATTTTTCTCCACTCCTCTTATTATTCCTTTACCAGCCAGCCCATTTTTAAGCTGATTAAAGCTTTGATTCTCGGCCTACTTAACTAGGAAGCAAGCGCCGCTGGACACAAGGGGAACAGACTTCCCAGAAAAGCAGCAGGCTATATAAAACCATGCTCTCCCACTGCCAAAAAAACCCGCCACTGACCTAATATTGTGTAGTTTAAAGAGCTGGTGTGAAACAGTGAAATGCTGCCCTCTTGTGAACGGCAGAGCCCTCGGAAGCTTCCGGCACCTTCTCGCTGGGTCAAAGGAAGCATCTTAAGAGACATACACCTCTTCAACCTGGACATTCAGTTTTCTCACCTGCGCATCACAGATCTGGTTTTCACTTGATGCACTAACTGCAGTTAATGCTGCAAACCTATTTCACGCAAAACGTGACATTATGCTCCGTTAGGGTTGCCACGTCCAGTTTAAGAAATATCTGGGGAGTTCGGGAGTGGAGCCAGGAGACATTGTGACAAGCGCAACTGAACTCTAAAGGAAGTTCTGGCCATCACATTGAAAGGGACTGGACATATTTTAAATGCCTTTTAAGAGCCAGTTTGGTGTAGTGGTTAAGTATGCGGACTCTTATCTGGGAGAACAGGGTTTGATCCCCCATTCCTCCACTTGCACCTGCTGGAATGGCCCTGAGTCAGCCATAGCTCTCTTATCTGGGAGAACCGGGTTTGATTCCCCACTCCTCCACTTGCAGCTGCTGGAATGGCCTTGGGTCAGCCATAGCTCTCTTATCTGGGAGAACCGGGTTTGATTCCCCACTCCTCCACTTGCAGCTGCTGGAATGGCCTTGCGTCAGCCAGAGCTCTCTTATCTGGGAGAACCGGGTTGGATTCCCCACTCCTCCACTTGCAGCTGCTGGAATGGCCTTGGGTCAGCCAGAGCTCTCTTATCTGGGAGAACCGGGTTTGATTCCCCACTCCTCCACTTGCAGCTGCTGGAATGGCCTTGGGTCAGCCAGAACCCTCTTATCTGGGAGAACAGGGTTTGATTCCCCACTCCTCCACTTGCAGCTGCTGGAATGGCCTTGGGTCAGCCATGGCTCTTGCAGAGGTTGTCCTTGATTGGGCAGCTGCTGTGAGAGCCCTCTCAGCCACACCCAACTCACAGGGTGACTGTTGTGGGAGGAGAAGATATGGGAGATTGTAAGCTGCTCTGAGTCTCTGATTCAGGAAGAAGGGCGGGGTATAAATCTGCAGTCATCTTGTTCTTCCCTCCATTGAAAATAATGGATAGCGGCACCTTCTTTGGGGGCTCATAGAATTAGACCCCCTGGTCCAATCTTTTTGAAACTTAAAGGGTCTTTTGAGGTGAGGCGCTGGATGCTATCCTGCAAATTTGGTGCCTCCACCTCAAAAAAAACAGCCCTCTCCAGGTACCCACGGATCAATTCTCCATTATACCCTATGGGAATCGGTCTCCATAGAGAATACTGGAGTGCCCAACAAACATTTTCCCCCTCCCACTTTCTGATGACCCTGAAGTTGTGTGTGGGGGGTTCCAAACTGTATCCCCTGCCCCCAACTGGGGATTAGAAACCATATCTCAGTGTATCTGAGTGAGTCTCAAATCTGGGATCTGGCCATGAATTCAGGTCGCTGGGGACAGCAATCTCATGGAGACCCAAATTTGCGGGGGTGGGAGGGATATCTCTGGCAGTGGGTGAGCTCTTTTCCTGGGAAAGTCACCTGGTATTAGTCTTTACACTTCCTAAAGAAAGTCAGGGCTCCCCAGTAAGTCATTTGGAAACACTGGCTGTGAAAATTCTATCACTGCTGGCAGAGAGCCCGGCTGTAATTAGTCTGGGGGAGGTTCGGGGGGGGGGGGGGACTGGGGAGATGTTTGTGGCCAGTTTGCCCCTCACGCCGCTACCTGACAGATGCCAGAGGATGTAGTGATGGCCACAGGAATAAATAGCTTTAAAAGGGGATTAGACAGATTCATGGAGGAAGAGTCTATCCGTGGCTGCTGGCCATGGGGGCTGAGGGGAGCCTCCGCATTCAGAGACAGTCAACCTCTGAATCCTAGAACCAGGAGGCAACACTGGGGAAAGGCCTTGGCCTCTCTGCCCTGTTGTAGGCTCTCCTGGAGAACTGGCTGGCCACTGTGAGACAGGAGGTTGGACCAGATGGACCCTCCCTGGTCTGATCGAGAAGGGCTCTTTTGATGTTCTTCTGAGGGGAAGGCCTCGGCCTCTCTGCCCTGTTGTTGGCCCTCCAGAGGAACTGAGTGGCCACTATGGGAGACAAGAGGCTGGACTAGATGGACCCTCACTGATCTGATTCAGCAGGGCTCTTCTGATGTTCTTCTCAGGGGAAGGCCTCGGCCTCTCTGCCCTGTTGTTGGCCCTCCAGAGGAACTGGGTGGCCTCTGTGTGAGACAGGAGGCTGGACTAGATGGGCCCTCCCTGGTCTGACCCAGCAGGGCTCTTCTGATGTTCTTCTCCGGGGAAGGCCTCAGCCTCTCTGCCCTGTTGTTGGCCCTCCAGAGGAACTGAGTGGCCACTATGGGAGACAGGAGGCTGGACTACATGGACCCTCCCTGGTCTGATCCAGAAGGGCTCTTTTGATGTTCTTCTGAGGGGAAGGCCTCAGCCACTCTGCCATGTTGTTAGCCCTCCAGAGGAACTGGGTGGCCACTGTGTGAGACAGGAGGCTGGACTAGATGGGCCCTCCCTGGTCTGACTCAGCAGGGCTCTTTTGATGTTCTTCTGAGGGGAAGGCCTCGGCCTCTCTGCCCTGTTGTTGGCCCTCCAGAGGAACTGAGTGGCCACTATGGGAGACAAGAGGCTGGACTAGATGGACCCTCACTGATCTGATTCAGCAGGGTTTTTCTGATGTCCTTATAGAGGACAGAAGAATGCTAAGAGACACCCTGGGTCTTAATTCAGTGACAGAGAAGAAGAGAGCGAAGAGACTGGATTTACATCCCACCCTTCACTACCTGAAGGAGTCTCAGAGCAGTTTATAATCTCTTTTCCCTTCCCTTGCCCACAACAGACACCCTGTGAAGTAGGTGGGGGCTGAGAGAGCTCTGATAGAAACTGCTCTTTCCAGGACAGCTCTGACGGAGTTATGACTGACCCAAGGTCACGCCAGCAGGTGCCAGTGGAGGAGTGGGGACTCAAACCCGGTTCTCCCAGAGAAGAGTCCTCACACTTAACTGCTACTCATGGAGCCTTTGTTGCACTTCCCAATCCAGACCTCTGGGATATTTAAGCTCTGGGGTAAACAGGGAGGCTTCCAAGGAAGGGCTGTGGCTTAGCATGCAGAAAGCTCCAGGCTGAGTCCCTCACATCTCCAACCAGTATGCAGAACCACCTTCTATACTACCTGCGAGACTGAACCCAACAGCCCTCGCTACCTGGTTGGAGTTGCGTGTCCGCAGGGCAGCTTCCGTCCGCCTCATCTTCTCCAGCTCGATTTCTCTTGCAATCAGCTGCTTGGCCTGGTAAGTCAATGGCCTCCGAGCAGGGAGCTCTGGGAACCGGCAGATTTCTTCCACGTTTCTGGGGTTTGCGACCCAAGGCGAAGGGGTGAGAAAAGAGAAGGTTACAAACCACAGGCCAAACAACCCGGGTGCTCCAATATAAAAATATACCGATCCAATAGCACATTTTGGAACAAGATATACTACTTCTATGAAGTCTCCAGGGACTTCAAATGGAAACAAAGAGCTGGAAGGGACTTCAAGGATCATCCAGTCCAACTCCCTGCATGAATGAATTGCCTATATGATAGCAAGTTACATTTCCCCCTTTCTTTATTTGCATCATTTATACCAGGGGAAGTTGGAACGTTTGTGAGCATTCCGTAGCGCACGGTGGGTGCAAAGAGAAGAATCTGTGTCTACAAAATAATTCAATGAAATGCTTGTGTGGTGTCAAGAGGACCCGTTTGTTTGGCTCAAGGGGGAAGAAACACGTGAGTTTTGTGCATCCTGACTGTAAACTATGCAAGAATTTTGGGTGACAGTTTCTAGATGCTTAAGATGAAGCATCAGGAATGGAAGCTGATCAGGACATTTCCAGGGGAATTGAGACACTCACATACTGTCATGGGTACACAGGCTAGCTTTATTGGTCCTTATCAGCTCCAAGCAAACATCAAGCAAGAATGAAAGGAAAACATCTCTGGAAACGCAGCAGCTGCCAACTACAGAACGCGCCACACAGGACAAAACAGAATTCTGCAAAAAAGTCAGTGCCTGTCGTCCAAGTCTTAAACACACAATTTCAAGCAAGACGCTATTATGCTAAGTGTAGAACTTCAACTCAGAGCTGAAATAAAAGAGGCAAGAAAGACGTTCACAAGACCAAAAGTGACTTTTTGCAGACCCAGCTTGCCCAGCAGATGGATTAAGTGCACATGCTGAGGACCAGAATCCTGCAATTTGGATTTTAAAAGCAAATTAAAACTTCTCTGGAAAGAGACGGTTTAAATCCATCTCCAGACATGGTTTGCCATTTCACATGTGGTGTGACCAGGAAGCACCAGATAAAAGTGAATCCCCACACTCAAACAGTTTCCTGCAAGCTTAAAGTATTTACAAAGGAGGATGCTTGTGGATCTCTGAATGAGTTGCTGTTCTGACATAAGAACATAAGAGAAGCCATGTTGGATCGGGCCAATGGCCCATCCAGTCCAACACTGTGTCACACGGTGGCCCAAAAAACCAAAAACACAAGTGCCATCAGGAGGTTCACAAGTGGGTCTAGAAGCCCTTCTACTTTGCTCCCCCCCCCAAGCACCAAAAATACAGAGCATCACTGCCCTAGACAGTTCCAATAATATAATATAATAGACCTAGCCAATATTTGCAGCGGGCTGGTAATTAATTCTGTGGCGTTGTTGCATCACACACAATTGGTTCAATGGCTTCTGACACAGAATTACCTGTCTACAAATGAGGCTGCCTGCTGCATCTCTGCATGCCATTGCTCACTTTCTTCAAATCAGGAGGCATGCCTGCAGCAGCGATTCCTGAGTTGGGGGCATCGTATTCCCTCCTTCAGGCTCTTGGAAGCAAGCACCTTAAATGCCCTGAAGTGGGCAGAAAAGCAGTGTATAAATTCTGTAAAATAAATACACTTTTAGGGTGGAAAAATAAGTGTGACTCCAAATTTAACCTGGGGAGGAGAACTGTTCCTCAGCTAGCACAACTACAATCCCATTACAACAGAGGTTGAAGTGAGAGAAAAAAATAATCGAAACCTTAGTTGAATAAACCCATTAATTAGACTGTAACCCTTTGGGCCCAGGCTGTAGTTATTATAAGTTTACAACCTGCATCTTCCATTACAAAAAGAAAAGGATGAAACAAAACAGAGTTACTGCATTCCAGATCTTTTCAGGATCGTCACTCAACCCTTCTGAGCCAAAGGTCGCCCAGATCTTCAGACTGTTTCTGTCCTTCTGAGCAACACCCAGGATGCAAAGAAAGACGAGTTCTCACAACATCTGCCTTTGATAAAGCATGTGGATGTTTACACCTCCTCTTTCCTTTGGAGCCGGCAAGACAGACGAAAAGTACAAGCGTTTCAGGAGATCTGAGAAGACTTGCAGAAGTTTGCCTCACAAAGGAAGACGGCACCCCAAATGTTCTCTCAGACGCTCTCCTTGTCCCAAGCCTTCCTTGCTACCTGTGCGTCTGCTGCTGTGTGCCTCTAAGGCCAAACAATTTGAGAAAGCAGGTGAGTCTCCACAGCCTCCGGGCAACGGGGCCTACACCTGTAAGGCCTTCAACTTCTTGACCAAGCCCACGCCACCGTAACCGCACTTCTCGGTCAGATTCCTCACCGCGTCCTCTGCCGACGACTGCTGGAGGCTGGCAGGCAGGTAGATGAAGAGGTAGATCAAACCAAGGAGGAGGAGGGCGATGGCCAAAGGCACCCCCCAGTCGGTGACAAACAAAGTCTCTCGGCAGCGGGCTTGAAACATGGGAGCAAGAGGGCCGAGGAACATCCTAGTTTCCTGCTGGCAAAGAGGAACCCAGAACCATCTCTGCATTCTTCATGGGGCAAATGCACCTGCTGTCCCACCTGAAGAGCAGAATTTTGTCTAGATGGGTTCAGGGTGATGCAGAGAGACCCCAGATAGGAAAACGCTTTGAGTCGCAAACTTCAGGGAAGGGAACGCCTCTCTCCGGGGGGACTGAGAGGCAGGGATGGGTCTCTGCCAATGTTAATATAATTCCTGGAAAGAGGCAGGGATATTGCCAGGGGGGCAGGGGGAAGTGCAGACAGAGCACAGATAGGTATTAAAAAATGAAAGGAGCCCGCCATCCCAGCTAAACCCTCTGGATGAACGTGAGGGATTTGGATTGAAAGGACATTTCAGTTATTAACCTTGGGTGTGATTTTTTGCACAACAGATGGTCACGTTTGTGGCTTAAAAAAAAAATACAGACGGAAGCGGAGAGCCACCAAAGAATTCAGATGCACCAATTCGGCAGGCCAAACCCAATTTCCAGTCACACACACAGACAGACACGAAAAGTGTTGCTTGGGAATGTCTTCTTTTGTCAAGTTTTGGATGGAACGGAGAAACAGGGAAGCAGAACCTTTGCCCAGCCAATCAAAAGTGGTTTTTCTGGACTCCTTGGAAGAGAAAGGAAGGCCAAAAGACGCTTGCCTGGATACCACCAGAGCTAGAGCCTTTTCGGTAGCAGCCCCTGCCCTGTGGAATGCTCTCCCCGAAAATGTCAGGGCCCTGCGGGACTTGCCACAATTCCACAGGGCCTGTAAAACAGAACTGTTTAAATTGGCTTTTAATTAACTAACGGGGAAGCGACCACTACGCCACAGCGTGGATATCTAAACCCACCTCAGTATAAACATAGAGCACCTAATAATATTTAATAACATTATTGTGTGCAGCGCTAAATACGAACTAACAACACTGATGCCATCTTGGATTTCGAGATTGCAACTGAAAATGTATGATGAATTATATGTATTTTAATGCATTTTCAATGATTTTATTGTATTCTAATTCAACATTACGTATTTTAACTGCTGTTAGCCGGCCTGAACACAACAGGAGAGGGCAGGATATAAAACAAACAAACAAATGTATCAAAGATTTCAGGTTTTCACGGCTGGTAACATCATTAGGGTTTGTAGAATCTTTCGGGATCAAGTGCCATGTTCTACTGGAGAAAGTTTTCCTTCCAGACGTTTCGTTCTCAGCTGCGGAGAACATCCTCAGTGGCGTTGCAGCCGGAGCAGGCGCTCAGACCTTCTTGGCTGCTGTGCATTGAGTGGGCAATGCACAGCAGCCAAGAAGGCTCCGGCTGCAACGCCACTGAGGATGTTCTCTGCAGCTGAGAACGAAACGTCTGGAAGGAAAACTTTCTCCAGTAGAACACGGCACTTGAGCCCGAAAGATTCTACAAACCCTAAACAAATGTATGTTTCTATGCTCAAAGACGACTCTCCCTGGTAGCCACGCAAGCATGTCACAAACCGTGGCCACAAATTTGTGTGGGCCGGCAGGCTAGGAAAAGGCGTAGTGTGTCTTCATTTGGAGGCTGCAACAGGGCGTTACAAGCGCAGCTTTGAAGCCCACCTTACAAACAAGTCCAAAATGAGAAGTTCAAGATTTTAAGCCCTCTTACCCAACGTTCCCTCTAAGCTGCGGAGACTTGTGAGGAAAAATTCTACTTTGTGAGCCGCTGGCATGAAAGTGGTGAGCGGCTGCATACATTGGCTTGCTCTGGGGCCATCCTTCCAGAGCTAAGACAAAAATGGGTGAGCTGGAGGCTAAAAACTGTGAGCTGGGTCACACCAATTCAGCTTAAAGGGAACGCTCCTCTCAACCATCATTTGTATCCTGGCCGTCTCTGCATACCACAACAGCCGTTTGGAGACGGGCTGACCTGTGAAGTTCGCGTTCCTGGTCACCTATGGCGATTTTTTAAACGTGTTGTAAGTGAACAGTTGCTTTTATGTCTGGGCTGATCCCCTACTCTGTTTGTTAAAGTTTTGGCCAGAGCTAAACACAGAGGAAGGGGAACGGGTGCACGAAGTATCTACACATTCTAAAAAGACCAGGCCTTGAATTCAGCAGCAGCTCACAGGAGTGCACCTCCTGAACCTTTCTGAGAGTTCCCCCTCCTCCTCCCCACCTACCTACCTTGTCCATTGAATAGGAGGTGCAGCTGCATAACAACCCCTGGATTAGGAGGGTGGGCAGCTAGCCAGCCACCAGGGGCTTTGCCACGCCCCCAGCAGCCCTCATTAGCCCCTGGAGAAGCCCACACCGCCCTTTCTCCACTTCTTATGTGATTTTGGGTGGCGGGTGGCTTGCTGGCCTTTTGACTGGAGGGGGGCAGCCCAGGAGAGCCCCAGGCGAGTGAGGCCTGCTTGGGCTGGCTGGATCTCTAGCAGGCCTCGCTCGCCTGGGGCTCTCCTTTCTTGCATTGGGTTGCTTTTGGCTTGTGGGGCTGGCCTATGCTAATGAGCTCCACCACCTATTTTCCTACAAAAAGACAAATTTGAAATGCACACAACTGCATGGCACAGATTGCCGTAAGAGGATCCAACCCGATTAAAGCAACTGAGGAGGAAACAGGGCAGGGAGGTTGCGAGGGGGAGGGTGGAATGGTGCGTTGAAAGTCAGCGTGGTCAGAAATTGGATACTTTCGCCGTCGGTTCGCCATCTGCTAGGGATGAGGTGGCCAAAGAGATCCCGTGCCTTTCCAGAAAATGTTGCCCAAGAGATAAAAGAGCTTAGCTTAATCCTCAAATTTCTTCTCTGCCCTGATTATCAGACATCCCGCAAGGTTTTCCCCGACCGCACCGATGCTTCCCCTCCCTTTCCCCCCGAAAGATCATGGGAGATGCAACGAAGATGCTTCAGGAATGAGGGATAACTCCAGACCGGTCCCTGCCCTCCACTCCGAATCTCAGAGTGGTCACAATCTCCTTTACCTCCTCCCCCCAGCCACAAACACTTTGTGAGGTAGGTGAGGCTGAGAGAGCTCCCACAGAAGCTGCCCTTTGAAGGACAGCTCTGGAAGAGCTATGACTGACCCAAAGCCATTCCAGCAGGTGCAAGTGGAGGAGTGGGGAATCAAACCCGGTTCTCCCAGATAAGAGAGCTCTGGCTGACCCAAGGCCATTCCAGCAGCTGCAGGTGGAGGAGGGGGAATCAAACCCGGTTCTCCCAGATAAGAGAGCTCTGGCTGACCCAAAGCCATTCCAGCAGGTGCAAGTGGGGGAGTGGGGAATCAAACCTGGTTCTCCCAGATAAGAAAGCTATGGCTGACCCAAGGCCATTCCAGCAGCTGCAAGTGGAGGAGTGGGGAATCAAACCTGGTTCTCCCAGATAAGAAAGCTATGGCTGACCCAAGGCCATTCCAGCAGCTGCAAGTGGAGGAGTGGGGAATCAAACCCGGTTCTCCCAGATAAGAGTCTGCACACTTAACCACTACACCAAACTGGCTCTTAAGATATCTAAGGAGCTTAGATATTTGTATCACAACAATACATGTGAGTTGAATACTCTTTTACACAGCGAGTGATTTAAATGTGGAACTTGCTGCCAGAGGATGTCGTGATAGCCACAGGAATAAAAAGGGATTAGAGAGATTCATGAAAGATAAGTCCGTCCCCGCCTACTAGCCACATTGACTAAAGTGAAGCGCCACATTCAAAGGCACTAAACCTCTGAATCTCAGAGAGGCAACATCAGGGGAAGGCCTCGGCCTCTCTGCCCTGTTATTGCCTCTTCAGAGGAACTGGCTGGCCCCTGTGTGAGGCAGGAGGCTGGACCAGATGGACCCCCCCCTGGTCTGACCCAGCAGGGCTCTTCTGATGTTCTTCTCAGGGGAAGGCCTCGGCCTCTCTGCCCTGTTGTTGGCCCTCCAGAGGAACTGGCTGGCCCCTGTGTGAGACAGGAGGCTGGACTGGATGGATCCTCACTGGTCTGACCCAGCGGGGCTCTTCTGATGTTCTTCTCAGGGGAAGACCTCGGTCTCTCTGCCCTGTTATTGCCTCTTCAGAGGAACTGGGTGGCCCCTGTGTGAGACAGGAGGCTGGACCAGATGGACCCCCCCTGGTCTGACCCAGCAGGGCTCTTCTGATGTTCTCCTCAGGGGAAAGCCTCTCTGCCCTGTTGTCCCTTCAGAGGAACTGGCTGGCCTCTGTGTGAGACAGGAGGCTGGACTGGATGGACCCTCACTGGTCTGACCCAGCGGGGCTCTTCTGATGCTCTTCTCAGGGGAAGGCCTCAGCCTCTCTGCCCTGTTGTCGGCCCTCCAGAGGAACTGGCTGGCCCCTGTGTGAGACAGGAGGCTGGACTGGATGGACCCTCACTGGTCTGACCCAGCAGGGCTCTTCTGAGGTTCTTCTCAGGGGAAGGCCTCAGCCTCTCTGCCCTGTTGTTGGCCCTCCAGAGGAACTGGCTGGCCTCTGTGTGAGACAGGAGGCTGGACTAGATGGGCCCTCCCTGCTCTGACCCAGCAGGGCTCTTCTGATGTTCTTATGAACATCTCTGTTGTTTGCCCTCCAGAGGAACTGGCTGGCCACTGTGTGAGACAGGAGGCTGGACCAGATGGACCCTCCCTGGTGTGACCTAGCAGGGCTCTTCTGGTGTTCTTCTCAGGAGAAGGCCTTGGCCTCTATGCCCCGTTGTTGGCCAGAGAGACAGGTTGGCCCCCGTGTGAGACAGATCAGAGCAGCGAAGTTCTATCAAGGCCCATCTTGCCTCACACAATGGCCTACCATTTCCACAGAGAAAAAGAGACTATAAGGGCCAGAGAGCACTCACGGGTCCAGTTTGTAGATATACTGTCCATCGGGCGTCCGCTCCTGGAGGTAGGTGAGATTGTATGCCAGCATGGTGCTGATGAGCTCGGACAACTGCTGCTTCTCCTTCTGGCTGTACAACTGGGTGTTCACCTGAAAGGACAAAGCAGACCTGGAGAGTTGGCAGGAATCTCTTCTCTTGTCCTCATCGCTTTGGAATCCTGCACAGCTTTCTTTGCCCCTTGGCTGTGTGCACTACAGAGAACAGGCTGTCCCAAGAGCACATATAGATGACCTTTGCATTCACCCTGGGGAACATGCAGTCCCTTGGCGAGCTGTCCATCACCCGGCAAGCGGACAGAGACTCCTCAACCGATAGGAAATCCAGAGCAGCACACCGTAGAAACCACAGAAGAAGAGGTTTCCGCACGAATGCAAGCAAAAAGATACTGCTGCAAACGGTACTGCTGAAAAACAACGCAAATGCTTCAATCCTAATATATTTTTAAATTACCGCATTTTTTACTCCATAAGACGCACCCCCCCCCCCAAAAAAAAGTGGGGAGAAAAGTGTGTACGTCTTAAGGAGCGAATACTGCAAAAAATTCACATGAACACCTCTAAATTCACACAAACACTTCTAAAAACTGGGTGCGTCTTATGGAGCGAAAAATATATTAAACAGCGTATACCACGTCTTCATACCTTCCCTCCAAAAAATGACAATCACAATTAATTACAAATGGTTACAAATCAATTGCTTCCAGTTTCCAATAGAGGGATGAAGAGTCTTCAAACAATTCCTTCCTTCAGTAAATAAAAGTTTATAATACAGCCCATGAAAAGTCCTGGAATTCTTTCAAGTAGGAACAGGAAATCTTTACAGCCTTCATAAGACGTCCCCTCCAGATTTCAAGACGTTTCAAGACTGGTCTTCTCCAGTTACCAGGCTGTCAAACCGAAGCCCCGTTTCAATGACTATCAACCCAGTCTCAAGGTTCCTAGCTTACAGTAGAATCAAGAGGTTCTCCTGTTTGAAGACTACTAATCCCTCTATGAGAAATCAGTTGCTTCCCCAGTTTCCAATGTTTTGCAATGAATTGTAATTGTAATTATTTGGAGGGAAGGTTATGAAGACGTGGCATGCACTGGTTTAAAATTATATTAGCGTTGAAGCATTTGCACGGTTTTTCAGCGGTACTGTTTGCAGCACTATTTTTTTGCTTGCCGCCGCGGAAACGAAGCAGACTTCCTTACCGGTCTCAGTTTCGGAGAGATGATGTCCAAGAGGAGGCAAAGGGCTTCCAGCACGAGAGACTGAGACCCCACCCGGCTGCGGGAGTTCGGCGCAATCCCTGAGATCATGGAAGCCAGGAGGTTCTGCACCTGGGTCAATTTAGCCAGAGCCTAGAAGGAAAAGCAAAGGTCAGAAACGGTGAGCAACGTGGCTCCGGCAGCCGTTTCGTTACAGCGCTATGGAATGTCCACAAACAGTACAACTTCCGCCAGAGATGGGAGAAGTCAGTTTGACTAACAGCGCCTTTCAAAAGGCGTTCTGGGCAGCCAACAAGTGGGTAGATGGAGATGTTTAAAAAACTCAGGGCAACTGTTGCTTAGTGTTTTGAAGAAGTCCTGAAAAAACCATTAGGCCAAGAGCCAGTTTGGTGTAGTGGATAAGTGCGCGGACTCTTCTCTGGGAGAACCGGGTTTGATTCCCCACTCCTCCATTTGCACCTGCTGGAATGGCCTTGGGTCAGCCAGAGCTCTCTTATCTGGGAGAACCAGGTTTGATTCCCCACTCCTCCACTTGCAGCTGCTGGAATGACCTTGGGTCAGCCATAGCTCTCATGGGGGTTGTCCTTGAAAGGGCAGCTGCTGTAAAAGTACTCTCAGCCCCACCTACCTCACAGGGTGTTTGTTGTGAGGGGGAAGATAGAGGAGATTGTGACCGCTCTGACTGTGAGATTCAGAGTATAGGGCAGGATATAAATCCAAAATCATCATCATCTTCTATTTCTTCCCCCACACCCTGGGCCACTCCAGATACCTGCCTCGTTCTGGCTGTTGGGATACGCCAGCCTGGGGATGTTGGACGCAGCAAAGAGGACGTGGAAGGCGACGGGGAGGAAGGGCAGGTATCTCATGAGCTGGAAGTTCTGTCCGTGCATCACGACTCTATGCAGCACGTCAGAGAAGCCCAGCCACTCCAAAGCCAGGCAGACGGAGCCGAAGCTGGAATCCTTCACCTTCATGTTCAGGAAGTTGTCGTACAAGCCCTGCGGGGGAAACGGAGGCGAGAGGTGATCCTTAACCCTTTGGATTCCGCTCCAATTGGCGGCCGGAACAGCCGGAGACACCCACGAGGACAGACCAGCCCTGGTCTTTTTGACCAAGAGGACTTTCCCCCCCCCCTCCCCCAAAAGGCCAGAACACGAGGACATCCAATGATGGGCAGTAGACTCAGGATGGACAAAAGGAAACACGACTTTACACACAGAATGATTGAAATGTGGAATTCCCTGCCAGAGGATGGAGGCGGGCCACAAGAATAGACAACTTTAAGGGGGATGATTCTGTCAATGGCTACGTGCCAGGGTGGCTGAGGGGAGCCTCCACATTCAGAGGAAGTAAGCCTCTGAATCCCAGAGCCAGGAGACAACATCAGGGGAAGGCCTCAGCCTCTCTGCCCTCAGAGGAACTGGTTGGCCTCTTTGTGAGACAGGATGCCGGATAAGATGGACCCTCACTGGTCTGACCCAGAAGGGCTCTTCTGATGTTCTTCTTAGGGAAAGGCCTCAGCCTCTCTGCCCTGTTGTTGGATCTCCAGAGAAACTTGTTGGCTACTGTGTGAGAAAGGAGGCTGGACTAGATGGACCCTCACTGGTCTGATCTAAAAGGGCTCCTCTGATGTTCTTCTGAGGGAAAGGCCTCAGCCTCTCTGCCCTGTTGTTGGCCTTCCAGAGGAACAGGTTGGTCACTGTGTGAGACAAGAGGCTAGACTAGATGGACCCTCTCTGGTCTGATCCAGCAGGCCTCTTCTGATGTTCTTCTCGAAGGAAGGCCTCAGCCTCTCTGCCCTGTTGTTGGCCCTCCAGAGGAACTGGCTGCCCCTGTGTGAGGCAGGAGGCTGGACTAGATGGACCCTCACTGGTCTGATCCAAAAGGGCTCCTCTGATGTTCTTTTGAGGGAAAGGCCTCGGCCTCTCTGCCCTGTTTCTGGCCCTCCAGAGGAACCGGCTGCCCCTGTGTGAGACAGGAGGCTGGACTAGATGGACCCTCCCTGGTCTGACCCAGCAGGGCTCTTCTGAGGTTCTTCTCAGGGGAAGGCCTCGGCCTCTCTGCCCTGTTGTGGGCCCTCCAGGGGAACTGGTTGGCCACTGTGTTAGACAGGAGGCTGGACTAGATGGACCCTCACTGGTCCGATCCAGCAGGGCTCTTCTGAAGTCCTTAAGCCAAATCCAGGCTGGAGGCCTCATTTTCAAAGCCGTATTCTTTTTAAGCCTTGCCTATTAGGTTTCTTGGACCAGAAGAAAGCCCTGTGAGCGGAACAGCTTCTCGGCACCAAGGACCAGGAGATAAGGCAGAGGAACGCCAAGTGACCAGCGCCACCTGGCCCAGTCTGGATGGGGGTCCAACATGGGCACCTGCCCCCGAACTGAATACCTGGGTGAGCTTCTCGTGTTCTCCGGAGGACGTGCTGAGATGCAGGATGCGGTGGAATCTCTGGGCAGCAGCGTTCAGGGAAGTTTGGACCGTGGCCGGCCCGAACAGGTCATCCCCACCATTCATGAGAAAGGGGACCCGATTCGAAGGGTCCATCGATATCCGGTGCCTTGGGACAGGAAAAGGAAAGTGCTCAGGTCAGAGACTGAGAGAGCGTGCAAACAGAGGAAAGGGGAGCAGCAATTGAGGAGAGCAGAAACTGATGGGGTCAGAGCCAGCTGTGGTGTCGTGGTTAAGAGTGGCAAACTCTAATCTGGAGAACTGGGTTTGGTTCCCCCCTCCTCCTCCACATGCAGCCAGGTGGGTGACCTTGGGCTAGTCACAGCTCTCTCAGCACCACCTGCCTCACAGAGTGTCTGTGGTGGGGAGAGGAAGGGAAGGGGATTGTAAGCTGCTTTGAGACTCCTTTGGGTAGTGAAGAATGGGGTATAAAACCAACTCTTCTTCAATGCAACCCCAATTCAGACAATAGAAGGGAGCAAGCGTTGAGTCTAGCCCTCCCCAGGAGAGAATTCCCAAATGAGGGTACACCGCTAAGTGACAGCTGTTGTCTTCTGGCCTACATAAAAAATGGTCTCCTCTTCTTCCAGGTGTCCTTTCACTTCCCCAGGGAGCACACGCTTGCACCCAAAAGAGTTCTTCTTGTCAAGTACGAGAGAGCAAGAATAACCGGCATTTCCCAGACATCTCTGCAATGGAGTCAGAGCAGGGACTCATGCGGAAACGCGGCAGGCAGCCTCCTCAAAGGGCAGCTGATCATTTTGTCGCGCACTATATAACTGACTGGAAGCTAGAGTGGTAAATCATGCAGAGCTATATCGGAGTCACTGGCACTTAAGGCCGATGCCAAATGATTTTGCTTGTTCGTCACGGTGTGCTCAGGTGGGGACTATTTTTACCTGCAAATGCAGCTGAGGTTGCAGAATTGGGATATTAAAACGTCCTTGTTTAGCTGGGCTGAAACGCTCTTTGCAGAGCTCAGAAAGGGTTTCCCGAATGAGTTGCTACCAGCGCCCCCCCCCCACCCGTTCTCACCTTTGAACTTTCGGGAGCTGGAAGATTTCCTGCCAGATGGAGAACAGCCCTTTGTTCTGGTCCTTCAGGCCAACCTTCGTGGCTTGCACCGTCCGCATGTTCAGTTCCTTCTGTCCTCGACCGTGCAGAAACTGGGGAGACAGCCACGGGAAACTTGAGTCTGTGTTACGGGCTGAAGGGCGACCCCAAAACAGAAGGGGGCGGGATCCCTCCAATTATGAGTTTGCTCATCAAGAGTCTGAGACGAGGAAGTGCCATTAAATGAGTCAACGGCATCTGCGAGCGGTTGCCGCTTGGCATTTTCAGCCTGCCGAGGCTCGGACGCACCTGCAGGGTGTTGACGCAGGAGCGGATGTCATTCTCCGTCTTCTCGCACAACGCCATCAGCGCCCCCGTGTCCGCTTTCATGCCCTGCCGGACGGCGATCTGGAAAGCAGAAGGGAACACTTTTTGCAGCTGAGACATCCTTAAAAGGGCAAAAATCCCCACCGGATGGCTCTATCCGTCACTCTCACTTTAAACTCAGCTTCAACGAGCAGCTAAATAATTTCCCAAGGTGTCCAAATTATTTGTGCTGTTCTTATAAGCCAGGAGAGCTTGCCTACATCGAGGCCAGCCACGTGGCAGAGAAACTGTACCCAGAGGGCCAAATAAACACATTTGGGGGTCAAACCAACCTCCTGCAGCCTCTGCACCAGCCTGGAGGGGGCGGTTGAGGGGAAGTGAAGAAGGAAAGACTGCTGCCGGAGCTGACGCAGAGAAGGGACATACCTAGGTGACAGAGAGAGGTCAGGTGAGCGAGGGGGCATGAGAAATACAGGCCCGGTGAGGCAGCGCTGACCACGGCCTCTTTGGAGCCTTCACAAAGGTTTTAGGCAGACCACACCCAACGTTCCCTCTAAACTGCAGAGTCTTGTGAGCAAAAAACTTTTGTGAGCTACTGGCATTACAGCTGTGAGCTACCGGCCTAAATTATTGTCCTCTGGGGTCATCCCCAGCATCAGAGAAGGGAGGCTCAAAACAACGAGCGCCAGGGCATTTTCCGTTGCTGCCCCAGGCTGGTGGAATGAGTTGCCGGAGGAGGTTAGGGACCTGCGAGAGCTTTCACAGGGCCTGCAAGACGGCACTCTTCCGCTAGGCTTTCACATGAGGGTAACAACTGCAGCAACGGGACTGGCCTACCTCACCACACTGTGGCGATCCTGAGACCTCTAACACAGGCAGCTAACCGCCGGAATTTAATCGCTGCCTGAAATCAGGACAGTAGCACTTGCAAATGTTTTAAATTGTTTTTATAGTTTCTTTTATCGGTCCCACTAGTGTGCTTGTGTTGACCCTTGGTCTGTGAGCCGCCCTGAACCTGCCTTTGGCGGGGAGGGCGGGATAGAAATTAAACAAACAAGCAAACGAATCCTTCCTGAGCGAAGACAAAAACGTGTGAGCCCAGCTAAATGATCCCCCAAGGCGTCCAAAACCTTTGTACTGTTCTTACAAGCCAGGAGAGCTTGTTAATAAACAAACGAATCCTTCCTGAGCGAAGAAAAAACCGTGTGAGCCCAGCTAAACGATCCCCCAAGGTGTCCAAATCCTTTGTACTGTTCTTACAAGCCAGGAGAGCTTGCCTACATTAAGGCCAGCTGCACGTGCCCAATTCACATGTCAGAGAACCCATTCCCAGAGGGCCAAATAAACGCCAGCATGTGTGACCCCAGAATGTGTTTATTTTGGCTCTCTGGGAACGGTTTCTCTGCCATGTGAACTTTGAGCGGGCTCATGCCAACTCAGCTTAGAGGGAACACGGACCACACCCCTGGACACAAGGATGCTTTGCCCCCCATTTTTTTGCCTCTTACTGGTCGTTGCAGATACAGATGATGGGCCGCAAAAGGAGCCCGCCCTCCCGCCGCCTCTTCCGCCCGCTTGCGCCGCCTTCGGCTTCTGCCTCTGCGCCCTTCCAGTTGACGAGGTTCAGGAGCACAGTGATGGACACCTGGAAAGGAGAAAGGGAGTGTCTGACCCCAGAGTCAAGGAACACGCAGGTGGTTAACTCGGACGTTTATTCCAAGCATCATAAGGCAATAAAATGGTTTGCTGAAACTAATGTCACAGCTCAGAGGCACATCACATATAACCTCCGTGGGCCGTTATCAATTCAAGCAAAGCGCGGGAGAAAGTGGCGGGCAATCCTAACCCCCCTCCCCCTACTACGGTGTTCCAGGTGCACTATCTAATGCTTCCTCTGCTCTCCAGAGGAGAGCCAGTTTGGTGTAGTGGTTAAGTGTGCAGACTCTTATCTGGAAGAACTGCAGATTTATACCCGCCCTTCTCACTGAATCAGAGACTCAGAGCGGCTTGCAATCTCCTATATCTTCTCCCCCCACAACAGACACCCTGTGAGGTGGGTGGGGCTGAGAGGGCTCTCACAGCAGCTGCCCTTTCATGGACAACCTCTGCCAGAGCTGTGGCTGACCCAAGGCCATTCCAGCAGGTGCAAGTGGAAGAGTGGGGAATCAAACCCTGTTCTCCCAGATAAGAGAGCTATGGCTGACCCAAGGCCATTCCAGCAGGTGCAAGTGGAGGAGTGGGGAATCAAACCCGGTTCTCCCACATAAGAGAGTTATGGCTGACCCAAGGCCATTCCAGCAGGTGCAAGTGGAAGAGTGGGAATCAAACCCGGTTCTCCCAGATAAGAGTCCGCACACTTAACCACTACACCAAACTGGTATAGCCAGGTTTGATTCCCCACTCTTCCACATGCAGCTGCTGGAATGGCCTTGGGTCAGCCATGGTTCTTGCAGACCTGTCCTTGAAAGGGAAACTTCTGTCAGAGCTCTCTCTGCCCCACCTACCTCACAGGCAGTGTTCCCTCTAAATTGAGTTAGTGTGAGCTAGCTCACAGAGCCTTCAGCTCGCACATTTTTGTCTTAGCTCGGGGAAAATGGCCCCAGAGCACCTGATTTATGCAGTAACTCACAACTTTAATGCAGTAGCTCACAAAGCAGAAAATTTGCTCACAAGACTCTGCAGCTTAGAAGGAACCTTGCTCACAAGATGTCTGTTGTGGGGGAAGAAGGTAAAGGAGATTGTGAGCTACTCTGATGTGAGGGGAAAAAAATTAAAACATTCATGGGCCCTTAAAAGTATTGCGGGCTCCGGGCCTACTGTGACTAAATAGATGTCGGCCCTGCCCAGAGACAGGGAGACACACAAGGGTAGAGGGAAGTCAAAGTCTCTCCTCCTCGTAGCAAGAAGAGGCAAGTCCTGAGGAGACGGAGAGTATCCTGCCTCAGCCAGAGAGATCCTTCTTACCGTCGGAGCCCCGTCAATCTCATCAATGATGAGGCAGTTCGGTCTTTCGTTGGCTCCCAGCACAGACTTCATTTGGGTGGCAGCTTCTATCCGTGTTTTGAAGGCGTCCGGGCTACGGTCGTCGCTGAAACAAAAAAAAAATTACTGGATTTAGTGGGTGGGGGGGGTTGGTGGGAGGGTGTGAGGAGAAGACAGACATTCCCCTTCAGCTCTGTACTCAACTTAGAATTCATACATGACACGATAAATCTGTTAGTGACAGGACTCTGTGATTTTCGGTGAGAGGAGCATCATGAATTCTAGTTATCAACTGAAGAAGACGACATTGGATTTATATCCCACCCTATACTCTGAGTCTCAGAGCAGCTCACAATCTCCTTTCCCTTCCTCCCCCGCAACAGACACCCTGTGAGGCGGGTGGGGCTGAGAGAGCTCTGCCAGAAGCTGCCCTTTCAAGGACAGAGTCTCAGAGTGGCCTACAATCTCCTTTCCCTTCCTCCCCCACACACTCTGTGAGGTGGGTGGGGCCGAGAAAGCTCTCCCAGAAGCTGCCCTTTCAAGGACAGAGTCTCAGAGTGGCCTACAATCTCCTTTCCCTTCCTCCCCCACACACTCTGTGAGGTGGGTGGGGCCAAGAGAGCTCTCCCAGAAGCTGCCCTTTCCAGGACCACTCCTGCGAGAGTTATGACTGACTCAAGGCCATCCCAAGCAGCTGCAAGTGGAGGAGGAAGAAAAATAAGATATTGGATTTATTCCCACCCTATACTTTGAATCTCAGCCTCAAAGTGGCTCACAATCTCCTTTACCTTCCTCCCCCACAACAAACACCCTGTGAGGTGGATGGGGCTGAGAGAGCTCTGACAGCAGCTGCCCTTTCAAGGACAACTCGTGCAAGAGCTCTGGCTGACCCAAGGCCATTCCAGCAGGTGCAAGTGGAGGAGTGGGGAATCAAACCTGGTTCTCCTAGGTAAGAGTCTGTGCACTTAACCACTACACCAAACGTGACCCTCCCCTTTTAGGTTCTACTTTCTTTCCTTTGGGGCGTCAGTCCAAAATACATCGTTTTATCCTGCCTTTTAATTAGGGGTTTTATCGTGCTGTTTTTTTTAATGTCCTGTTTCTATTGTATGGATTGTTTTTCCAGTGCTCATGCCAATTCACTTGTTTTTAATGGCTTGTTGGGTTTGTGTTTTGTTTTTTTAAACATTGTGGTTTTAACCTTAAGCCACCTCCAACAAAACTCTAAACAGGCAGCTTAGAAATACCCCAAATGAGTAACTGTATCTCCCACCTGCGCGGGAAGGGTTCTGAACTCACAAAGGAGAGGCCCACAGCAGCTCACCTGGCGTTCATCTCCACCACGTTGTACCCAGCATGCTTGGCGATGATGTGTGCCAGCGTGGTCTTGCCCAATCCGGGGGGGCCACACAGTAGGGCAACCTGGAGGCGGGACGACAGAAAGGCAAACTCCACAGACTGTGTCAGCCCTTTCCTCTTAATTCCCGGCACAGACTCTCTCCTTTGAATGTGAAGACAGGAATCGCTGTTTTGGTGTGAATCCAGACCCCCTCCCTCTGCTGTGAGGAAAGCCAAGGCTGATGTCTTGCGCAGGGTTATTTGGGAAGAAAATTCTCCATGCAATTCTGGAGAACTTATTTCTGCTGCCAGGAACTCCCTTGGAGCACATTTAGGGCAGTGAGCAAAGCAGGCCCAATATCAGCCTACCGCAAAGGTCGGTGTAAGGTTTGACAAAATGTCAACTGAGGGGTGACATGATAGAGGCTCACAAGATTATGCAAGGGATGGAGAAGGTGGACAAAGAAGGCCTTTTCTCCCTTTCTCACAATATGAGAATTCATGGGCACTCCATTAAATTGCTGAACAGTCGGGTTAGAATGGATAAAAGGAAGTACTTCTGATTAACACATGGAATTCACTGCCACAGGAGGTGGCGGCGGCTGCAAGCATAGCCAGCTTCAAGAGGGGACTGGATCAACATCTGGAGCAGAGGTCCATCAGTAGCTATTAGCCACAAGGTATAGATGGAACTCTGTCTGGGGTAGTGATGCTCTGTGTTCTTGGTGCTTGTGGGGGGGGGGCCACAGTGGGAGGGCTTCTAGCGTCCTGGTCCCACTGATGGACCTTAAGATGGTACTTGGGTTTTTTTGGCCACTGTGTGACACAGAGTGTTGCACTGGATGGGCCGTTGGCCTGAGCCAACATGGCTTCTGTTAGGTTCTTATGTGACACAGAGTGTTGGACTGGAGGGGCCATTGGCCTGAGCCAACATGGCTTCTGTTAGGTTCTTATGTGACACAGAGTGTTGGACTGGAGGGGCCATTGGCCTGATCCAACATGGCTTCTCTTATGTTCTTATGTGACACAGAGTGTTGGACTGGATGGGCCATTGGCCTGATCCAACATGGCTTCTCTTAGGTTCTTATGTGACACAGAGTGTTGGACTGGAGGGGCCACTGGCCTGATCCAACATGGCTTCTCTTAGGTTCTTATGTGACACAGAGTGTTGGACTGGATGGGCCGTTGGCCTGATCCAACATGGCTTCTCTTAGGTTCTTATGTGACACAGAGTGTTGGACTGGATGGGCCATTGGCCTGATCCAACATGGCTTCTCTTAGGTTCTTATGTGACACAGAGTGTTGGACTGGATGGGCCGTTGGCCTGATCCAACATGGCTTCTCTTAGGTTCTTATGTGACACAGAGTGTTGGACTGGATGGGCCGTTGGCCTGATCCAACATGGCTTCTCTTATGTCCTCAAAATAACACAGGCACACTTTCGACTGTTTGATATAACAACTATTTTATGTCTTCTCCTCCAAGGAGAGCAGAGTGACACCCGCGGGTTCCCCTTCTCCGTTTCTATCCTCACAACAACCCTGTGAAGCAGGGCAGGCTGGGATCGTGCCAAGTCAAACCCGTGCAGAGTGATGCAGCCGAGGAGGGGATCTTGTTCACCTTCAATTTGGGCCGGTTGTGCTGGTCCAATTCCGCCTCTAGGACTTCCTCCGTCAGCTGGGCTTTGCTCTTCCACGGCCCTTGCCGCTGCTTGGGGTGCTTGGCGGGTGGGTGGGGCTCTGTGCTCGGCTTGGCCTTCCTGGTGGGCTTGTCCTTCCCAAAGACCACCACGTCCCACAGCTTCAGCCACTTCAGGAGGCAGCGGTTGGTGTACTGAGAGCATGAGGAGAGAAGAAGAGACTGGATTTACACCCTGCGCTTGAACATATGAAGCTGCCTTCTACTGAATCAGACCCTGGGTCCATCAAAGTCAGTCTTGTCTACTCAGACTGGCAGCGGCTCTCCAGGGTCTCAAGCTGAGATTTTTCACACCAATTTGCCTGGACCCGTTTTTGGAGATGTCAGGGATTGAACCTGGGACCTTCTGCTTACCAAGCAGATGCTCTAGCACTGAGCCACAGCCCCATTCATGGCTCTCCAGGGTCTCAAGCTGAGGTTTTTCACACCAATTTGCCTGGACCCTTTTTTGGAGATGCCAGGGATTGAACCTGGGACCTTCTGCTTACCAAGCAGATGCTCTACCGCTGAGCCACCATCCCTCCTGTCCACTCAGAGTAGCTTTACAATCTCCTTTCCCTTCTTCTCCTCACAACAGACACCCTGGGAGGCAGGCGGGGCTAAGAAAGTTCTCTGAGAACTGCTCATGAGAAGAACAGATCATTCGAGGACTGACCCAGGGTCACTCCAGCAGCTGCAAGTGGAGGAGTGGGGAATCAAACCCGGTTCTCCCAGATTAGAGTCTGTGCACTTCACCACTACACCAGGGGTGGCCAAACTGTGGCTCGGGAGCCACATGTGGCTCTTTCACATATATTGTGTGGCTCTTGAAGCCCCCACTGCCCTGTCAGCCAGCTTGGAGAATATATTTAAAGTTTCTTTCTTCCCACCTCTCCCTTGTCCCCTCACCATCTATTTATTTATTTCCTTCCTGTCTTGCAGCTCTCAAACATCTGATGTTTATTCCATTTAGCAAGTTTGGCCATCTCTGCGCTACACCAAACCGGCTCTCAGGTTCAGGGAGAAGGAGAAAATCCACCAAGAAGGGGAAATCGCTCAGTAAAAGCCCACCAATTCTTTTCCCGAGCTAGAAATAAGTCCACTTTAACTTTTTTTTACGTTGCTTTGCAAAATGCAGGCTTTCCAGTCTCACCGAGATTGACACTCTGTCTGTTTCTGTGGCCACAGGGACTAGAAACTTTAAAAAGGCAAAACAGCAGAGATTCTCAAGAGATTCCTGAGCCCCAGTTATTACTATTTCTGCCCTCGTGGAAAGCAACGGCTGGCTGCGTGCAGAAGTGGGCGCTGATTGGAGGTTCTCACATCATCACTCAGCAACTCCACATAGTGCTTGGGAGTGAAGAGGTCAACCCACAGGGACCCTGCGGATGAATCGTCCCCTTCCTGCGCGGCGTCACCACCGCCTTCTTCCCTGGGCCCCGCGGCCTCCGTTTCGGTTGTCTCATCTTCAAGACAGCTGCAGAGAGAGAGAGAGAGAAAGAAATGTTTTGATCTGGCAGATAAAGGTTTAAGAAATGTTAAAATGGTACTTTTAAGTATTTCATTATTATATTTTAAATACTAAAATTAAAAAGATATTGGATTTATATCCCCGCCCTCCACTCCAAATCTCAGAGCGGCTCACAATCTCCTTTATCTTCCTCTCCTACAACAAACACCCTGTGAGGTAGGTGGGGCTGAGAGAGCTCTCCCAGAAGCTGCCCTTTCAAGGACAACTCCTGTCAGAGCTCTGGCTGACCCAAGGCCATTCCAGCAGGTGCAAGTGGAGGAGTGGGGAATCAAACCCGGTTCTCCCAGATAAGAGAGCTCTGGCTGACCCAAGGCCATTCCAGCAGCTGCAAGCGGAGGAGTGGGGAATCAAACCCGGTTCTCCCAGATAAGAGTCCGCACACTTAACCACTACAACAAATTGCCTCTCAGTTTTTTAAACTTGGAGTATACGGACCTGTTTCATTCTGCACTGGTCAAGGATCATTTTTAATAAAGATGGATTGAGATGTTTGCAGTGCACTCACTGCAGCTCCCCTGGCCAGTTACAGCACCTTTCGCGGAGTGATTGCGGCAGAAACTCAACAGCCCCCAAAGAGAACGGTCAGAAGTGACCCGGTGAATTCTCAGAATTCTGCCAATATTCTGCATTCTTGTGGAATCGCACACACCCACAGCCTGGCCCGAGAGCAGACGACCAGCCAGCATCCTCGGTGGGCCAGAGTTTGCCCATGCCAGCTGCAAGTCACTGGGAAGGAAAGCCCAGAAGCCCTTTCCTGACAGCGAGAAGCTTAAAAGGCCCACCTGTCCAGAATCTCTGTCAGCCGTCGTGAAGATTCACGAATCTGTCTCCGGCGCTGGAACGCAAAAAAAGGGCAAACAAAGATGCTCAAAAAAAGGCTCAATGCTCATACCCTGTCTCTCTCCCACATCCCGCTTTGGTGCTCCATTTTGGGCACACTCAGCAAAAGCTCCTTTCATGTTCCCCTCCGCTGCTGCCAACTTGAAAGAGGGAGAAAGAGACTGAGCATGTGTTACTAACTCACCATCATCCTCGACCCATCCCCGTTACTAACTCACCACCATTCCCCACCCAGCACCCACCGGTGCATTCTTCCCACATATGAACCCACACGAAGCCGCCTTATGCTAAATCAGACCTCTGGCCCATCAAAATCAGCCTTGGGCAGCTGATCTCTGAGGTCTCAGGGCAGAGGTCTTTCCCATCACCTGTTGCCTGGTCCTTTTAACCGGCAATGCTGGGGATTGAACCTGGGACCTTCTGCTCTCCAAGGTCTCAGGCTGAGACATCTTTCCCATCACCCGCTTATTGCTGGGTCCTTTCTTCAACTGGAGCAGCCGCTGCTGGGAACTGAACCTGGGACCTTCTGCATGAAGAGCAGAGGCTCTTCCACTGAGCCACGCCCCTCCCCAAGGTCAGTATTGTCTGCTCAGACTGGCAGTGGCTCTCCGGGGTTTTGTCATAGGTCCTTCCCATCACCTCCCACCTGATCCTTTTAACTGGAGATGCTGGGGATTGAACCTGGGACCTTCTGCATGCCAAGCAGAGGCTTTATCGTTGAGCCACAGCCTCTCCCACCATCGGTTCCCTGAAGGCCATACTGTCTACTCAGACTGGCAGCAGCTCTCAGGGTCCCATCCAGAGGTCTTTCCCATCACCTCCGGCCCTGTCCTTTGAAATAGGGATTTCAGGGATTGAACCTGGGACCTTCTGCCTGCTGAGCAGATGCTCTGCCACTGAGCCACAGCCCCCTCCCTCTCAGGAAACAAAAGCTGGGGCCACGCATGGATTTTGTGATCCAAAAGGTCAGATGGGACCAAAAGGAAAAGAACGCTCCAGAGACAAGTCCACGCCCCAAGCAGGGAAGGGGGGGAGAAAGACATACCTCTTCATCCACCTGCTCCTTCAGGTAGGAGAAAGGAACCCCCAGTAAATGAAGAGGGCGTGGTCCGCTCCACCCCAGAGAATCACAGCGCTGCAGAAACAGGGAAGAAAATCCAGTTCTTAAACGCCGGTGTGCAAATATCAGGGCTAGCTAGCTCAAAGTTTTTTAGCCCCCCAGCTCACACATTTTTGTCTTCGCTCAGGAAGGATGGCCCCAGAGCACACTAATTGGTGCAGCAACCAAATCACTGGCTCTCAGCTTTAATGCCAGTAGCTCACAAAGCAGAATTTTTGTTCACAAGAAGAAGACTGCAGATTTATACCCAGCCCTTCTCCCTGAATCAGAGACTCAGAGCGGCTTACAATCTCCTATATCTTCTCCCCACACAACAGACACCCTGTGAGGCGGGTGGGGCTGAGAGAGCTCTCCCAGAAGCTGCCCTTTCAAGGACAACTCCTTCAAGAGCCATTGCTGACCCAAGAGCACTCCAGCAGGTGCAAGAGTGGGGAATCAAACCCGGTTCTCCCAGATAAGAGTCCGCACTCTTAATCATTGCACCAAACTGGCTCTCAGCTTAAGAAGATGATATTGGATTTATAGCCTACCCTATACTCTGAATCTCAGACTCTCAGAGCGGTCACAATCTCCTTTACCTCCCCCCACCAACCCACAACAGACACCCTGTGAAGTGGGTGGGGCTGAGAGAGCTCTCCCAGAAGCTGCCCTTTCAAGGACAACTCCTACAAGAGCCATGGCTGACCCAAGGCCACTCCTGCAGGTGCAAGAGTGGGGAATCAAACCCGGTTCTCCCCTATAAGAGGCCACACATTTAACCACTGCACCAAACTGGCTTTCAGCTTAAGAAGAAGATATATCCTACCCTATACTCTGAATCTCAGACTCTCAGAGTGGTCACAATCTCCTTTACCTCCCCCTCTCCCACAACAGACATCCTGTGAGGTGGGTGGGGCTGAGAGAGCTCTCACAGCAGCTGCCCATTCAAGGACAACTCCTGCGATAGCTATGGCTGACTCAAGGCCATTCCAACAGCTGCAAGTGGAGGAGTGGGGAATCAAACCCGGTTCTCCCAGATAAGAGTCCACACACTTAACCACTACACCAAACTGGCTTTCTCTTAGACGGAGCATAGACCGGGGCTCCTTCCGCCAGGCTGGGATAAGAAGAGATCTCCACCCAGAGACACCCCAGCATGCTTTGGGAGAGCTGAGGTTCCCCCCTGCCCCAACCCTACCTGCGTTCCTGTCCTGGAGCAATCCTCCCTCAGGGCCATGAAGACCCGGGTGCCGTCAGTCGAGGTCACGTTGACATAGTCCTCCAGGACGGGCGGGCGCTTCAGCACCTTTCTGCTCGCCTCTCGTGGCGTCATCGGCAGTGGCTGCACATCGCTCACGCCCAGGCCGTCCAGGATCTTACGCCTCGGAGTCCTTCAAGAGAAAGCCCAGAAAAGCACAAGGAGAATTCTTCTCCACTGGATCTAACAAAGGACACCTCCATTTCGTAAGATGTTCTGGCAACAGGGTGCTCTTCAGCAGGCAAGGAACGTCTGTGGGTTTACTGGCAAGGTCGCTCCAGTCCAGAGGTGGCCAAACTTGCTTAACGTAAGAGCCACAAAGAATCTATGTCAGATGTTTGAGAGGAAGGAAGGAAGGAAGGAAGGAAGGAAGGAAGGAAGGAAGGAAGGAAGGAAGGAAGGAAGGAAGGAAGGAAGGAAGGAAGGAAGGAAGGAAGGAAGGAAGGAAGGAGCAAATAAATGGGGAGGTTGAGGGAGAGAGATGTGGAAAGAAAACAACATTAACTCTAAATGCATTCTGCAAGCCGTCGGCTGGCTTGCCTTGAATAAGTGATTTAAAGAGACAAATGCTTTCTCTAAGCCGACTGACAGGGTGGGGGGGGCTTCAAGAGCCACACAATATATGTGGAAAAGTCACACGTGGCTCCTGAGCCACAGTTTGGCCACCCCGCTCCAATCTGTCCCTGCCGCACAGGACTGAGCCTGACCCATGATATTTGGAGAACCACAGAGGGGGGAGACCCTCTGCGGTTTGGTTGAACACTGGGGAAGATTAAAGATTCTCTGATCCTTTGCAACCAGGGGTGATGCTGTAAGTTTTGCTCCTTGCCTTGTTTTATTTTAGGCTCTCAGCCAAAAATACTGCTCAAGGATGCCAGCATGGCTAATCCTGAGATTTTCAGAGGTGAGTGGCGGGAATTATGTGCCCTTCCCTCCCAATGGCTCACCTTGCTTCCTGGAGTTTAGAACAGTCTCCTGGTGAAAGCGGCAAGACAATTCCATCCTTGGGTAAGTCTTCAAGGGCTGTCCCCTCTTCTGCTCCAAAGTTCAGCTTCTTCACGGCTTCAAGCCGCCGCCGCTTTGGCCTGGGAGCTGTTGGAACCAAGGGGTAAGTTCTCCTCAAGGGGCTCAACGGGAAGATAGACACCAAACCTTCAGGGAATCTTTTTGCTACAGTTCCTGAGCTCCAAAAACGAGCACTGGAGGCTCAGAACCCAGAAGCAAGCATTGCAGTTCAGGGATTTTCTTGGATAGAATAAGAACATGAGCTGGCTTGCGGAGAGGGCGGGATAGATATTTAAAGTAATAAATAAATAATAAAGAACATAAGAGAAGCCATGTTGGATCAGGCCAGTGGCCCATTCAGTCCAACACTCTGTGTCACACAGTGCCCAAAAAAATTATATATATACACACACACACACTGTGGCTAATAGCCACTGATGGACCTCTGCTCCATATTTTTATCTAACCCCCTCTTGAAGCTGTGGCAGTGAATTCCACATGTTAATCGCCCTTTGGGTGAAGAAGTACCGGTACTTCCTTTTATCCGTTTTAACCCGACTGCTCAGCAATTTCATTGAATGCCCATGAGTTCTTGTGTTGTAAGAAAGGGAGAAAAGGACTTCTTTCTCTACTTTCTCCATCCCGTGTATAATCTTGTAAACCTCTATCATGTCACCCCGCAGTCGACGTTTCTCCAAGCTAAAGAGCCCCAAGCGTTTTAACCTTTCTTCATAGGGAAAATGTTCCAAACCTTTAATCCTTCTAGTTGCCCTTTTCTGAACTTTTTCCAATGCTATAATATCCTTTTTGAGGTGCGGTGACCAGAATTTTACACAGTATTCCAAATGAGACCACCATCAATTTATACAGGGGCATTATGATACTTGGCTGATTTGTTTTCAATTCCCTTCCTAATAACTCCCAGCATGGCGTTGGCCTTTTTAAATTGCAATCGCACATTGTCTTGACATTTTCAGTGAGTTATCTACCACGACCCCAAGATCTCTCCCTTGGTCAGTCTCTGCCAGTTCACAACTCACCAACTTGTATTTGTAGCTGGGATTCTTGGCCCCAATGTGCATTACTTTGCGCTTGGCCAAGAATCTGAGCCACCATCTCAGTATTATCCCAGATGCAAAGGTGCACTCTGGGAAAGGAAGTCCCAACAGAAGGCATGTTGGAGACTACATTTCCCAGGGTGCTGCTTGTGCCTTGGATACAACTAGAAAAGCACCCAAAGTATTGGAGGAAAGAAAGCTATCAGCAGTCACAGTGAATTAATACATTTCTAAGCTTTTGTGTCCCACAGGTTGCATGGTCAGACACAACTGCCCCAAAAGTGCATCCACCACAATAAACTTTTGCCCTTTGGGTGCCAAGAGAACTGCCCCTAAGATCACCCAAACATATTCAAGGGGGCAAGGGAGAGAAGGGAAGTGAATAGCTCACAGCAGGGGTGGAATTCCAGCAGGAGCTTCTTTGCACATAAGGCCACACGCCCCTGTTGTAGCCAATCCTCCAAGAGCTTACAAGGCTCTTTTTTGTAAGCTCTTGAAGGATTGGCTACATCAGGGGTGTGTGGCCTAATATGCAAAGGAACTCCTGCTAGAATTCCACCCCTGGCCCACAGAGGGACCTAAGGGCCTTGATCCACAGTTTCTGGATTAAGTGATCACGCAAGCCCTCAGAAGGCTGTTAGCCCCTCCCGATGGTGCAGAGGACTCCACCACACCTGGTAAGTAAACGCACAACACACAGATACCCGAGGCTTTTGTGCAAATGGGAACTTAAGGTGGGCACCCACTGGCAAAACTGGCCATCTCTATTCTGCACCAAGGCAAACTTGCACTTGCAGAGATAAGAACAGAAGAGAAGCCATGTTGGAACAGGCCAGTGGCCTATCCAGTCCAACATTCTGCATCACTCAGTGGCCAAAAAAACCCAAACGCCATCAGGAGGTCCACCAGCAGGGCCAGAACTCCAGAAGCCCTCCCACTATTGCCCCCCAAGCAGCAAGAAGACAGAGCATCACTGCCCCAGACATAAGAGCATAAGAGAAACCATGCTGGATCAGGCCAGTGGCCCATCCAGTCCCACACTCTGTGTCACACTGTGGTCAAAACCCAGGGGCCCTCTGAAGGTCCACCAGCAGGGCCAGAACTCTAGAAGACCTCCCACTGTTGCACCCCAAGAAGTCAGAACATCACTGCACCAGAACAGAAGAGAAGCCCTGTTGGATCAAACCAATGGCCCATCCAGTACAGCACTCTGTGTCACACAGTGGCCAAAACCCAGGAGCCATCAGAGTTCCACCAGCAGGGCAAGAACTCCAGAAGTCCTCCTGCTCTTGCCCCTCCCCCCGGCAAGCACCAAGAAGACAGATCATCACTGTCACACATAAGACCCTAAGAGAAGACGTTTAGGAGCAGGCCAATGGCCCAACCAGTCCAAAACTCTGTGTCACACAGCGGTCAAAACCCAGGTATCATTTAGCTTTTAGAGCCAGCGTGGTGTTGCGGTTAAAGTGCAGGGCTAGGATCCAAATTCAAATCCTTGCTCTGACTTGGAAGCCAGCCACATGCTCTCAGCCTAAGCTATCTCACAAGGCTGTGCTGAGGATCACGTGGAAGAGAAGAGAAGGATGGAAATCATGCGGAGGGGAAAGGAGAGATATAAATAAAGACGGGGGTGGAATTCTAGCAGGAGCTCCTTTGCATATTAGGGCACACACCCCTGATGTAGCCAATCCTCCAAGAGCTTACAAGGCTCTTACTTGGAGGATTGGCTACATCAGGGGTACGCGGCCTAATATGCAAAGGAGCTCCTGCTAGAATTCATAGAATCATAGCATTGGAAGGTACCTCCAGGGTCATCTAGTCCAACCCCCTGCACAATGCAGGAAACTCACAAACGCCTCCCCCTAAATTCACAGGATCTTCATTGCTGTCAGATGGCCATCTAGCCTCTGATTAAAAACCTCCAAGGAAAGAGAGCCCACCAGCTCCCGAGGACGCCTGTTCCACTGAGGAACTGCTCTAACGGTCAGGAAGTGCTTCCTAATATTGAGCTGGAAACTCTTTTAATTTAATTTCAACCCATTGGTTCTGGTCCTACCTTCTGGGGCCACAGAAAACAATTCCACCCATCCTCTCTAAGACAGCCCTTCAAGTCCTTGAAGATGGTGATTATATCACCTCTCAGCCGCCTCCTCTCCAGGCTACACATGCCCAGCTCCTTCAACCTTTCCTCATAGGACTTGGTCTCCAGACCCCTCCCCATCTTCGTCGCCCTCCTCTGGACCCACCCCTGAATTTAGCACATTCAGAGGAGACAGAAGTGTTGCCAGAAACGCATGGTTCGCAAACCTACTCTGAGCCGCCTCTGTCACTTGGAGCAGCAGATCCCCAGAGCTGTCCTCGGCCCCACTGAATGTGGGGAGACCTTCTGGTTCCTCAGGGAGGTCTTGGCTGTCTGATTCCTTTTCCCGGCACGGCTGGCAGACCGGAGCTAGATCCCCGGCTGTGAGAGCCTCTTCAAACGTCCTTTTCTTTTGGTTTCGGAATTCAGAGACTTTATAGGAGGGGGATGACCGTCGTTTCCCTGCAGAAATGGAAGCGGGGGGAAATTTCAAACAAAATGCAAAAGAGAACTTGCTTTTTTTTTTTGCACAGTGGACAACCAGATTCCCCTGGAAGGGCTGCAAGTATTGCCTGGAGGCCAAAGCTTCACCTCCGTAGTTGTCCCCATCAGCCTGGATGTTCAAAGGTAGGCTGCCTGTGTCCATGGAGTTTCCATTCAGATGAAGAAAATAAGAAGACATTGGATTTATATCCCGCCCTCCACTCCAAAGAGTCTCAGAATGGCCTACAATCTCCTTTACCTTCCTCCCCCACAACAGACACCCTGTGAAGTGGGTGGGGCTGAGAGGGCTCCCACAGCAGCTGCCCTTTCAAGGACAACCTCTGCCAGAGCTGTGGCTGACCCAAGGCCATTCCAGCAGGTGCAAGTGGAGGAGTGGGGAATCAAACCCGGTTCTCCCAGGTAAGAGTCCGCACACTTAACCACTACACCAAACTGGCTTTCTTCAAGCATCAAGTAATCAATTTCAGATACAAGGCAATAGCACATCACTCATCCTTCTTCTCCAGGGCTACATCAGACCTTTCATCAAGGAAACAGCATTGGACTGCTTTAAAAACTGGACTGGATTTCTGATGGCTGCTTTGGGATGTTCTGTTTCCTAAATTATTGAGTTGTGTCTTTTTGCTTTTTGCTACATAGAACACACTAAGCTTTTGATAATATTGCTATTGTTTCTTTAGTGTCTGAGGCTGGTCATCACGGAAGTTTGTGCTTTATTTTCTTGCTACCAACTGGAAGTTGGCAACTCCACACAAGGCTGAGCCCACCTCTCGTCTTCCAGAGGGGTTGCCACTTCAGGCCGGGAAATTCTAGGGCTTTTTTTGGGGGGGGGGAGAATTTGGGAAGGGGAGTGGCCTCAGAGGAATACAGCGCCCCAGAGCCCACCCATTTTCTCCAGGGGGGACGGAGGTTGGCACCGCTACCTTCCATCTCAGCCAGGACTTCCAGCTCGTCTGCAAACTGCTCGTCGAACTCATCTTCAATGCCGTACAGCTCGGGCTCCTCTTCTTCCATCGGAGATTTCTTTCGATCTGCACACTGCAGAAAGAGCAGGAGGGGGGAAGAAAGCGCTCCTTTCTCTTCGCAGCTGGCAGTCGAGCAAAAAAAAAACCTACCCAAAAATTCACAATGCAATTTAATTTCTTTTCTTTTTTTAATTGCAGCTGTAACTGCGAGCTGACAGCAAGTCCCTTCTGTCTTGCAGATTGCAAATCAGCGCGCGCTAAAGGTCCCGCGCGCGCACGCCTGTTCCTGTTCCGGGTGAGCGCGCGCTCCCGGCGGGGGCTCTGATTGGCTGCCTGCGGGCGCGCGCCTGCCTCTCGCTTTCTCGCCGGAGCCTGGCGCCGGGCGGGCACGCGCGCCCCTCTTCCCATGGCTTCCCGGGCCGGGCTGATGATCCCTTGCACGAAGTTGCAGGTGGGTCCGGAGGGGAGAGGGACATGCATGCTGCATGCTGCATGCATGCGATGGGAATGGCGGCCTCGTGTTGCAAATGCGCAAGGAAGAGCTGTCCCTTCTTTGCACAACGCGGTTGCCTGCTTGGATGGTCCTGATCCATTTTGCAACGGGCAGGGGGCGAGGGGCTGTGGTGGCGCTCTCCTGAAGGGAGGTGGTCGCCGGGGGTGGGCGGGGAGTGCTTAGCAGCAATGTTGCCAGCTCCAGGTTGGGAAATTCCTGGAGATTTGGAGGCGGGACCGCAGGGGGGTCCAGTGCCATAGACTCCACCTTCCAAAGCAGCCGCTTTTTGCAGGACAACGAATCTCTGTCGTTTTGAGGGTCAATTGTAATTCCGGGAGATCCCCAGGCCCCTCCCTCCGGGGGGTTGGCAATCCTAGTTAGGACCCCCCCCCCGCCACGGTTGGGGAGAAAATGGTTTGGAAAGTCAACAACAGAAGTAACCTGGAGGGTTCACTCCAGAGAGTCGCCCTTCCGGGTGTCCGGATACTTTTTGCACGCGCCGGCTTGCGTCATCGGATGATGGTCCAGCCATTTCGGCATCCCGTTGGCAGCCTGGCCAATCAGATGCCAGAAGGAGACAGGCAGGCCGGGCTCAGCATCCCTCCCCAGGTGTCTGCCCCCCTCACTGCCCTGTTTATTCAGGACTAAGGCTTCTTGGCTCCAGTGGCGCTTCCAAGTCAGTATTGCCCAGGATTGTGTTTTGCCAGCTGCAGAAATGAGGAGGCGGCTCTGCTTTTTCATCCCTTTGCTTCCCGTGGGATTGTTTGAAATGCGTTTTGCAAAGGAACAGACAACCCAACTTTCCCGGCGTTTGTGCTTTGCATCCACCCTTGGCACACATTATAAAATAGTGGTTAACCTAGCTCTTTTTCAGTCCCGTCTTCACTGGTCTACCTTAGCGGTTGTCATCAACATTGTCATGGCAGAGGTGCCTATTTAATGTAGTTGTTAAGAGCGGCAGACTCTAATCTGGAGAACCGGGTGTGATTCCCTATTCCTCCACATGCAGCCAGCGGGGTGACCTTGGGCCAGTCACAGCTTTCCCAGGGCTCGCTCAGCCTTCCCAAAATAAGTCTAGCTCACCATCTAGTGGTGCATCACACAAAACAAGCTGGAACTTCTGAATGCCAGACCAGCTTAGGATCTCCTGGCTATACTACACATAGTATCATACAATAATAATAATTATTATTCTTATTATTGGTCATGACCGGCTAATGAGATAGTCTAGTATATTGTACTGAAGGTTTAGGGATCCCTAACGAGTTTGTGAAAATAGTTTCAGAGCGTAGCCATGTTGGTCTGTTGTAAAAAAGAGGGTCTGACAGATACAGGTTGGGAGTTTTGACTCTCACAAGCTTTTACTCCTGAAAATCGAGTTGGTCCGGCTCTTCTAATGAGTTCATGGTAGAAGTGAGATTTGAACACAGGACTCCCTGTTCCTTAGCATAATCCCTTAACCCCTCTGCCCTCATTTAAAATGTGTCTGATGCCTGAGCAGTTCTCAGTGATCCTTTCAGCGTAATCCCTCTTTCTGTCACACACCTAACGCCTCTGTGGTTTGAAGGCTGCATTTCTCTGATAGGAGCTCAGTCACAGAGGACCTGGTTGGCCAGTGGGTGAGACAGGAGGCTGGACTGGATGGACCCTCCCTGGTCTGACCCAGCAGGGCTCTTCTGAGGTTCTTCTCAGGGGAAGGCCTCAGCCTCTCTGCCCTGTTGCTGGCCCTTCAGAGGAACTGGTTGGCCCCTGTGTGAGACAGGAGGCTGGACTAGATGGACCATCACTGGTCTGACCCAGCAGGGCTCTTCTGAGGTTCCTTTCAAGAGAAGGCCTCAGTCTCTCTGCCCTGTTGCTGGCCCTTCAGAGGAACTGGCTGGCCACTGTGTGAGACAGGAGGCTGGACTAGATGGACCATCACTGGTCTGACCCAGCAGGGCTCTTCTGAGGTTCCTTTCAAGAGAAGGCCTCAGTCTCTCTGCCCTGTTGCTGGCCCTTCAGAGGAACTGGCTGGCCACTGTGTGAGACAGGAGGCTGGACTAGATGGACCATCACTGGTCTGACCCAGCAGGGCTCTTCTGAGGTTCCTTTCAAGAGAAGGCCTCAGTCTCTCTGCCCTGTTGTTGGCCCTTCAGAGGAACTGGCTGGCCACTGTGTGAGACAGGAGGCTGGACTAGATGGACCATCACTGGTCTGACCCAGCAGTTCTCTTCTCAGGTTCCTTTCAAGAGAAGGCCTCAGCCTCTCTGCCCTGTTGTTGGCCCTTCAGAGGAACTGGTTGGCCACTGTGTGAGACAGGAGGCTGGACTAGATGGACCATCACTGATCTGACCCAGCAGGGCTCTTCTGAGGTTCCTTTCAAGAGAAGGCCACAGTCTCTCTGCCCTGTTGCTGGCCCTTCAGAGGAACTGGCTGGCCACTGTGTGAGACAAGAGGCTGGGCTAGATGGACCCTCACTGGTCTGATCCAGCAGGGTTCTTCTGGTGTTCTTATTGGGGAAGGCCTCAGCCTCTCTGCCCTGTTGTTGGCCTCCAGAGGAACTGGCTGGCCCCTGTGTGAGACAGGAGGCTGGACTAGATGGACCCTCCGTGGTCTGACCTAGCAGGGCTCTTTTTCTGTGTGAAGTATTAGCTGTGCTCCTGAGCTTGTGCAGAGCACTTTCCTGTTCTCGCAGAATCACGTTAGCCAGTCTGCCCCCAAATATCTTAGCCCAAAGGCCTCCTTACAACAGAGGCGAGTGCGAGTCCTACCTAGGCCCCAGTCCTTTTGAAAACTAAGCCCCGCCTTTCTCCCTCCCTCACAGGGTCTGCAGCGATGGAGCCCGTGAGCCTCGACAACCTGTCCATCTTGTACCAAAGCTCGGACTTCATTGTGGTCAACAAGCACTGGGACGTCCGCATCGACAGCAAGATGTGGTATGAAAAGCTCACCCTGCAGAGCCAACTCAGGTACCGGTTCCCGGAACTGGCTGACCCGGACACCTACTATGGCTTCCGGTGAGTGACGGTGTTGGAGAGTCTCTGGCAGGCATCTGGGGAGACCTGTGGGTTACCCAAATCTCTCTCTCTTCCTGTCCTGCAGCTTCTGCCACCAGCTGGACTTCTCCACCAGTGGGGCTCTTTGCGTTGCACTCAACAAAGCAGCTGCAGGCAACGCCTACAAGTGCTTCAAGGAACGGATGGTGACCAAGGCCTACCTCGCCCTGGTAAGCCCTGGCAACTCTCCGTTGTGCAGCTACGGAGTCTGTTAAAATACAACCAGCCCAGTCCTCTTTCCTTCTCCCTGGCAGCTGAAGGCAACGTGCTTCTTCCCCCCCCCTCCCCCCGCTCCCCACAGTTTGGTATTTTTCAGCCTGCCTGGAAGGTCTTTTGTTACTCTGTTTGATGGTGCGTCTTTGCAACGTCTCTCTGAATCCCGTCAAACATCTCTGCCCACCCCCCCCCCCCCGCTGTGACTAGAAATGGCTGCCGTGTCTCTCAGAATAGATCTCTGGTTTTGGACATGTGGACGTTTCCAGCTAAACATTAGGAAGAACTTCCTGACAGTTAGAGCGGTTCCTCAGTGGAACAGGCTTCCTTGGGAGGTGGTGGGCTCTCCTTCCTTGGAGGTTTTTAAACAGAGGCTAGATGGCCATATAACAGCGATGAAGATCCTGTGAATTTAGGGGGAGGTGTTTGTGAGTTTCCTGCATTGTGCAGGGGGTTGGACTCGATGACCCTGGAGGTCCCTTCCAACTCTATGATTCTATGAGTTAGAGCGGTTCCTCAGTGGAACAGGCTTCCTCCTCGGGAGGTGGTGGGCTCTCCTTCCTTGGAGATGTTTCAACAGAGGCTAGATGGCCATCTGGCAGCAATGAGGATCCTGTGAACTTAGGGGGAAGTGTTTGTGAGTTTAGAGAGGTTCCTCAGTGGAACAGGCTTCCTTGGGAGGTGGTGGGCTCTCCTTCCTTGGAGGTTTTCAAGCAGAGGCTAGATGGCCATCGGACAGCAATGCTGATTTTGTGCAATAGGAAGATTGTGAGTGGGAGGGCAGAAAGGGCTGCATCAGGGCTTAGTTCTTGTGGCCCTTTCTTGCATACCCAAGGAAATGCTGATCGCCACTGTGGGGTCAGACAGCAATTTTTCCCCAGGCCAGCTTGGCCAGAGATCCTGGAGGGGGTTTTGCCATCTTCTGGGCTTGGAGCAGGGGCCACTGGAGATGTGTGTGTATAGGAGATGTATTTGTGAATTTCCTACATTGTGCAGCAAGGTGGACTAGATGACCCTGGAGGTCCTTTCCAACTCCGTAATTCTGAGTCTGAAGAAGACAGAAGAAGATAGAAGATATTGGATTTCTATCCCGCCCTCCACTCTGAAGAGTCTCAGAGCGGCCCACAATCTCCTTTACCTTCCTCCCCCACAACAGACACCCTGTGAGGTGGGTGGGGCTGGAGAGGGCTCTCACAGCAGCTGCCCTTTCAAGGACAACCTCTGCCAGAGCTATGGCTGACCCAAGGCCATGCTAGCAGGTGCAAGTGGAGGAGTGGGGAATCAAACCCGGTTCTCCCAGATAAGAGTCTGCACACTTAACCATTACACCAAACTGAAGCAATGTTCCCTCCAAGCTGCAGAGTCTTGTGAGCAAAAATTCTACTTTGTGAGCTACTGGCGTTAAAGGTGTGAGCTGCTGCATCAGTGATTGTGCTCTGGGTCCATTTTTCCTGGCGAAAACAAAATATGCGTGAGCCCAAGGCTAAAAGTCTGTGAGCTAGCTCACACCAGCTCAGCTCAGAGGGAACACTGGTCCGAAGGCATCTGGACTTCTTTCTTCCTGGACTTTTTCTCTAGACGTTCAGGGACACTTTTGAGGAACGTGGCTAGTGACGGATAGAGAGACAGGTCACAGAGAGAGGTTGGGTCTCCGCCCAGCCCCAGTTCTCCAACAGCCCCTGTCATATATTAAAACTGCTCTCCTGCCCTCTCACAACCAACATTTCGGCCTCCTGGTGCTGAATGCAGGCCTGCAAGCATGAAACTAGAATGGCCTTTTGGAAAGCAGACTGAATGCCTTGAACAGCTCTTCACTGGCCGTGAGAGACGAGGAGGACAGAGAGTCTTGGCAGATGTCAGAATCTCTCCCAGAATCCCCCGGGAGACAGGCTTAATCTGCTGCAGATGTACTCTTTCCAAGTCCAAAACAATGCAGTGGATTTCTCCAGCCTCTGTGGAAGCAAAGAGATTTATCTGTCCTAGTCTTGAGAGGCCGCACAGCTCTACAGCGTGGCACAGAGAGCTCATTTGCTGAGTTGTTGAAGGCCTGTGATAGACAGCCTTCCTTTGCAGCTTCTGTCTCCTACAAACCTTCATGAGGTCTAGAAACTTCCTTTGAATAAAGAGTTTTTAAAAATGTAGGGAAAGGGGCCGGGGAGGCCAAAACGCGTACCAGTTTGCATTTGTACATAGTGGTTTTTCGGACGTGTGGTTCGTGCATCATGCTGAGCGATCCCATTTGACAAATGAGAAAAGGAGGTTGTCGTTTTGGGTCGTACTTCCAGCCACTCCAGCAGAAATATCTCCTCTGTCTGGCAGGTGAGGGGCCATGTCCAAGAGGCAAGAACGACCATCCGTTACGCCATTGGGAAGAATACGACGGAGGGGCTCACTCACATGATGTGCATTGAGGGGACAGAGGGTAAGACTCTCCCCACTTCCCTCCCCGCAGGACTTTCTGGGTTCTTTACTAGGCTGGCATTGATCTATGCTTAGATTTGAGTCTGGTTGCAGCTTAGAGACTAAGAACATGTTTGAGAATTGAGTTTGAAGATTGAGCCAGTTTGGCGTAGTGGTTAAGTGCACTGGGGGGGGGGGGGGTGTTGCTTAAAAATGTCTGGGGAAAGACCTGGGTGCATGCAAAGCATTCTCTGATAGACTTATTCAGGTCCTTGAAGGGCTGTCCGAGAGAGGATGGCGTGGAATTGTTTTCTGTGGCCCCAGAAGGTAGGACCAGAACCAGTGGGTTGAAATTCTGGCTCCCAGACTGTTAGAGCGGTTCCTCAGTGGAACAGGCTTCCTCCTTGGGAGGTGGTGGGCTCTCCTTCCTTGGTGGTTTGTCAACAGAGGCTAGATGGCCATCTGACAGCAATGAAGATCCTGTGAATTTAGGGGGAGGTGTTTGTGAGTTTAGAGCAGTTCCTCAGTGGAACAGGCTTCCTCCTCGGGAGGTGGTGGGCTCTCCTTCCTTGGAGGTTTTTCAACAGAGGCTAGGTGGCCATCTGACAGCAATGAAGATCCTGTGAATTTAGGGGGAGGTGTTTGTGAGTTTAGAGCAGTTCCTCAGTGGAACAGGCTTCCTCCTGGGGAGGTGGTGGGCTCTCCTTCCTTGGAGGTTTTTCAACAGAGGCTGGATGGCCCCCTGACAGCGATGCGGATCCTATGAATTTAGGGGGAGGGGTTTGTGAGTTTGCTGAATTGCGCAGGGGGTTGGACTAGATGACTCTGGAGTCCCTTCCAACTCTATGATTGTCCTTTCCAAATTTGTCTTGACAGGTTGTGAAAACCCCAAGCCTTGTCAGTCGGAACTGATCGTATTGGAGCATGGGCTGTACAGTGGAGACCCTGTGACCAAAGTGATCCTGCAGCCCCTTACTGGTAAAATACACCTCCCCCCCCTCCATTAATTGCTGATACCTTTCCTGTGGTTTTGAGCCTTTGGCTGTAGTCAACAGGCAATCCATGCTTTCCCATGGCCGTCTGCCCTCTCTTATCCTGCATCTAGCCTACCTTGCAGGGTTGTTGTGAAGATAAACGATAGGAGAGGTGATCTCTGTAAGCTGCCTTGGTTCCCTGAAGACTGGATATAAATGGAGTAAATAAATGATCTTGTGGGTGGGGGAGGGTTGGTGCCTGAAGAATAAATAAATAAATATACTAAATAAAAATAAAGAATAGCATTTTTCTCTTTACACACGAATCAGTCCTACTTTTTGCAGTGGGGCCTACACCTGGATAGCTGAGCAGGATCACAGTGTGAAATTTATTTCACTCCCGGAATGTGGTTTCTGAGAGCCAGTTTGGTGTAGTTGAGAGCCAGTATAGTGTAGTGGTTAAGTGTGCGGACTCTTATCTGGGAGAACGGGGTTTGATTCCCCACTCCTCCACTTGCAGCTGCTGGAATGGCCTTGGGCTATCCATAGCTCTTGCAGAGTTGTCCTTGAAAGGGGAGCTTCTGACTCCCAGAAGATATTGGATTTATATCCCACCCTATACTCTGAATCTCAGAGTGGTCACAGAGTGGCAGAGAAGGGCGGGGTATAAATCTGCAGTCTTCTTCTTCCCCCCACCCTCACAACAGACACCCTGTGAGGTAGGTGGAGCTGAAAGAGCCCTTTCAATGACAGCTCCGCGAGAGCTCTGGCTGCCCAAGGCCATTCCAGCAGCTGCAAGTGGAGGAGTGGAGAATCAAACCCCGTTCTCCCAGATAAGAGAGCTCTGGCTGACCCAAGGCCATTCCAGCAGGTGCAAGTGGAGGAGTGGGGAATCAAACCCGATTCTCCCAGATAAGAGAGCTATAGCTGACCCAAGGCCATTCCAGCAGGTGCAAGTGGAGAAGTGGGGAATCAAACCCGGTTCTTCCAGATAAGAGAGCTGTGGCTGACCCAAGGCCATTCTAGCAGCTGCAAGTGGAGGAGTGGAGAATCCAACCCGGTTCTCCCAGATAAGAGAGCTATGGCTGACCCAAGGCCATTCCAGCAGCTGCAAGTGGAGGAGTGGGGAATCAAACCCGGTTCTCCCAGATAAGGGAGCTCTGGCTGACCCAAGGCCATTCCAGCAGCTGCAAGAGGAGGAGGGGGGAATCAAACCCGGTTCTCCCAGATAAGAGAGCTCTGGCTGACCCAAGGCCATTCCAGCAGCTGCAAGTGGAGGAGTGGGGAATCAAACCCGGTTCTCCCAGATAAGAGAGCTCTGGCTGACCCAAGGCCATTCCAGCAGCTGCAAGTGAAGGAGTGGGGAATCAAACCCGGTTCTCCCAGATAAGAGAGCTCTGGCTGACCCAAGGCCATGCTAGCAGGTGCAAGTGGAGGAGTGGGGAATCAAACCCGGTTCTCCCAGATAAGAGAGCTATGGCTGACCCAAGGCCATTCCAGCAGCTGCAAGTGGAGGAGGGGGAATCAAACCCGGTTCTCCCAGATAAGAGAGCTGTGGCTGACCCAAGGCCATTCCAGCAGCTGCAAGTAGAGGAGTGGGGAATCAAACCCGGTTCTCCCAGATAAAAGAGCTCTGGCTGACCCAAGGCCATTCCAGCAGCTGCAAGTGGAAGAGTGGGGAATGAAACGCGGTTCTCCCAGATAAGGGAGCTCTGGCTGACCCAAGGCCATTCCAGCAGCTGCAAGTGGAGGAGTGGGGAATCGATCCCGGTTCTCCCAGATAAGAGAGCTCTGGCTGACCCAAGGCCATTCCAGCAGCTGCAAGTGGAGGAGTAGGGAATCAAACCCGGTTCTCCCAGCTAAGAGAGCTCTGGCTGACCCAAGGCCATTCCAGCAGGTGCAAGTGAAGGAGTGGGGAATCAAACCCGGTTCTCCCAGCTAAGAGAGCTCTGGCTGACCCAAGGCCATTCCAGCAGCTGCAAGTGGAGGAGTGGGGAATCAAACCCAGTTCTCCCAGATAAGAGAGCTCTGGCTGACCCAAGGCCATTCCAGCAGCTGCAAGTGGAAGAGGGGGGAATCAAACCCGGTTCTCCCAGATAAGAGAGCTCTGGCTGACCCAAGGCCATTCCAGCAGGTGCAAGTGGAGGCGTGGGGAATCAAGCCCGGTTCTCGCAGATAAGAGGGCTCTGGCTGACCCAAGGCCATTCCAGCAGGTGCAAGTGGAGGAGTGAGGAATCAAACCCGGTTCTCCCAGATAAGAGTCTGTGCACTTAACCACTACTCCAAACTGGCTTGTAAAACAGACAAAGCATTTCAGTAGGTGTCATTGTGCACCTGCTAGTTGTGCAAGCATCCGTGGGTCCCACTCCAGCTCTGACATTCTCTTCCTCCTCAGGAAGGACGCACCAGCTCCGCGTCCACTGCAGCGCCATCGGGCACCCGATTGTCGGTGACTTCACTTACAGCCATAAGCAAGACGGTGGCCCTTACCGTATGATGCTGCACGCCTTTTACCTCCGCATCCCCACCAGCAAGGAGCTCATCGAAGTCAGCGCCCCGGACCCTTTCGTCTCCACCCTGGACGGTAACTGGGTCCCTCAGCGGGTGACGCGTCAGCTGGACGAGGTGATCCAGGAGCTGAAAGAGTTGAGCGTCCACACAGCGGAGGGAGGGAGGCGGGACGGTTTGCTGGAAAACCCGGGCCCCGAGATCCCACGCCAGGCCGAACGCTTGGAAACGGAGGAGCAGCGGGCCACTTGTGAGCGGTGGCTGGCGGAGTGGGCCTTGGAGTGAGACCCTGGTATCTCCTTGCAACCTTGCCGTCACTTTTCACCTGACCGTCTCCAGCGCCAACCCTTGTCCTTGTTTGTAACCCTAGCCTTCCTCAGTCGATCCTAGAAGATGTGTTCCTAGGGCAGACTCGGGTTTCCGCGCCTGATGGGCTTTTGGAAGTCACGTCCCTCACGCCGGCATGCTGTTATCACTGCAAAATGGAAGGCTGCACGCCACAGTTGTGCTGTGTTGTTGGCACTAAGACTCACCAAACAGAGAGCTCTGTTTGGTTGAGAAATCACTGCTGGCAGAGGCGTTTCCTAATGTGCCAAGAGAGGGGTGTCCCTGAAACAAGGGTTAGAGAAATGGAATTTTGTGGTTTGCCAAAGGGAAATCTTCAGTCTCGCCTCTCCTTTGCCTCCTGAGATTGTTATTTTTTTTAGTTGCTCGGAGGAAGTGAAGCTGGACAATCCGTGTTCTTTTGCATCCCTCACCTGTGAAAGAAGAGACAGGACTAATGGATTGAATTGAAAAGCTGGGAGGATCCCCCGTCTATTTCTTCTCAGGGGTTTCTTTCCCTGCCTGTTCCCTCCTCCACATACATTTGTTTGGTCTTTGCCCTCACTTGTCTCTTTGAAAGCCTTTTATTGCCAATTTTAAACTGTTGGGAGTTAATTTATATTTTTAGGGACTGCTTGAGAAAAGAGGAAGAATTTTTGTATCAGCGCGGCAATCTCATCCTCCGGCACACCCTTTTTTAACAATAATATTTTTCTAAGGTGTTGTGTTTTTAAAAGGAGAACGGTTCCTTCCCTGCGTTTTTTTATGTTTAGGGTTTTAGGGTGAACTTTTAGGAAGCGTAAATGGATGCGTGCCAAACTGAGGTTTTAGGTTAACTCCCCCCCTCCCTTGTCTTTTTTCAAACATTCACTCTAGAACTAATTTTTACTGTTTGAATCCTAGTTGATACCTGGAAACCCATGTGTTCGTGATGCATGGAACTTCCTGTTTGGGCAGAAAAATTCTGGTACATTGTTCTTGGTTTGTTTAAGTAAAAACTCAGAAGTAACTAGTCCTCATGAGTAGAAGAGAGTATTAAAAATGTGCAGAGCTACCCAGGGATGCCATGAAATTCCTACAAGCCATTCAGTTCCTCTCTCCCTGCTTTGCATGTATTGTTTTAATTCTTAAAGATATTCATTTCTCCTGAACTATGAATCTTTGCCAAAAAAGAGTTGCCCCCAGGTGTAGAGTGTATCATTGAAAGCTAATGCCCAGTATTTGCATGTAGAATTTTCAGGAATCACAGAATTTTTCCCTCCCAGCTGGCAAGGGTTTTGCAACCCTTTTGTCGCCTAAATTATCTTGCACCTTTGAAATCAGGGCACTGACTTGGGTGCACAGGTGCACTGTGGAGGAGAGGGAGGGAGGAGAGGCTGTGGCTCAGTGGTAGAGCCTCTGCTCAGCGTGCAGAAGGTCCCAAGTTCAATCCCCAGCATTTCCAGTTAAAGAGCACCAAGTCCTAGGTGAAGGGAAAGACCTCTGACTGAGACCCTGGAGAGCTGCTGCCAGTCTGAGGAGACAATATAGACGTTGATGGACCAGGGGTCTCACTTGATAATCCCTGGGTTTGTGGGAGAAGCTCTGTTGCCAATGACATTTGAAAGGGGCTGAAATGGGAAACTAGAGGCAACAAAACTTGAGTGGGTTGGGTTGGGTGGGTATCTATCTGTCTTCTATCATCTATCATCATCCATCCATCCATCCATCCATGCATTATCTATCTATCCATCCATCCATTATCTGTCCATCTATCATCTGTTCATCCATCCATCCATTATCTATCTGTCTGTCTGTCTGTCTATCCATCCATCCATTATCTATCCATCCATCCATGCATTATCTATCTATCTGTCTGTCTGTCCATCCGTCTATCATCTGTCCATCCATCCATGCTTTATCTATCTATCCATCCATCCATTATCTGTCTGTCCATCTATCATCTGTCCATCCATCCATTATCCATCCATCCATCCATGCATTATCTATCTCTCTATCTATCTATCCATCCATCCATTATCTATTTATCCATCCATCCATCCATCCATCCATTATCTGTCTGTCTGTCCATCTGTCTATCATCTGTCCATTCATCCATGCATCATCTATCTGTCTGTCTGTCCATCTATCTGTCCGTCCATCTGTCCATCCGTCTGTCTATCATCCATCCATCCATCCATCCATCCATCCATCCATCCATCCATTATCCATCCATCCATTATCTATCTGTCTGTCTGTCCATCCGTCTGTCTATCATCCATCCATCCATCCATCCATCCATCCACCCATCCACCCATCCATCCATGCATCCATTATCTATCTGTCTGTCTGTCCATCTGTCTGTCTATCATCTGTCCATCCATCCATCCATGCATTATCTATCTATCTATCTATCTATCTATCTATCTATCTATCTATCTATCTATCTATCTATCTATCTATCTATCTATCTATCTATCTATCCATCCATTATCTATCTTTGTTTGTCTGTCCGTCCGTCCGTCTATCATCTGTCCATCCATCCATTATCTATCTTTCTGTCTGTCTGTGTATCTGTCTGTCTGTCTGCTTGCCCGCCCATCTATCCATCCATCCATGCATCTATCATTCTCTCTCTCTCTCTCTCTCTCTCTCTCTCTCTCTCTCTCTCTCTCTCTCTCATCTATCTTGCTCAGACATACCGAGAGGTCTTCCATGTACTGCTTGCACTAAATATTGATGCTGTAGTGCATTCTCCTGAGTAGGCGAACCTTGCATGTGTAAGTCTGGATTGTGCCCATCTGCTCATCTAAAGACTTTGCTGTCTTCACGCACATGGAGCCTCCCACCCACTCAGGACGTATTGGTGGAAGTTTCCATGCGCCAGAGAAGAATGCTGTCCTTAGCGGGGCAGACATGCAAGACGCAGCCCACGATCTACACAGCCAAAGCTCAGGGGGTGTCTGCAGCCACCTTGCACCTTAGCGAACAAGATGATGGGGCCATCGGTAGCCCTGCCAAAGTGGAACTTGTAAAAGACTGACCAGAAGCCGTCCCAAGTTACTCTCAGGATACGTAAACCATGGCTTGTTTCGTCACCCCTTGCTTGGATACCTGCCCCCACCCCCTTGCCAGTTTTGGACAAAAGCTATTTTTTGTATGGAACAAAACCCATTCCATTGGTGTGAACTTTATTTATGATGGCTGATAACTTGAAATGCTTTTGTAATTGTGAGAAACACAGGGATTGCTCTGGGGATAGGATGTGATTCCCCGTGCTTGGTTCGTGGACAACTCCCACCAGTTGTTGCAGTCAAGGACTTCGGCTTCTGCGAGATTCTTTGCTGACCCCGTTCATGCCTTCTCTTAGTCTTGGAGCTTTCTAGAGAACAGTGCTTTCACTCAGCATTACTGCAGATTCTGGGTTCCTTCAGGGAACTTCCTTGGCAAATTATTCGGGTTCTTTAATGAGGAAATCAGCTGTTAACAGTGGGCCAGTTTGCCAGTTCCTGCCAGAGTTCTTTAGCAAATGGCTTCCAGAGGAATGGGTCTTCTGGCTGTCCCCAGCCTTCAGGATTTCCCAGAATCCTTTGCCATGCTGTAATGGCTCTGTGGGAATGTTGAAGTCCTTCGGTGGGCAGGTTGGGTAGACGACGGACGCCATTTTGTATGGGCTGCTTTGTTAAGGCTGCCAGCCTCTAGTTGGGGCCTGGTGTTGTGGTTGATCTCCAAATGCCAGAGACCAGATCCCCCTGATGAGAATAGCTGCTTTGAAGGGCCAATTCGATGGCATTATACCCTAAGGAAGTCCCACCCCACAATCTCTAGGAATTTCCCAGCTTGAAGTCGTCAGCCCTTGATGACCTACTCCCACAGTCTGCCTCACTGCTCTAACTGGAAAGAGAGAAAACGTGAGGATAGACCATCAAAAAAAATCTCAAAATTTCACAAGTTATGGGTAGACCTCGATCTACTGAAGCATGATCATAGTAGATACAGATGATGTACTAGAATCGGTGGTCGCAATTCAAATACTAGTAATAATAAAGATCACAGTTGAAGACACATTCTTCAATAAGAAACATAAAGTCCACAAGAGATTCTTCTGTGCTGCTTTGTATAATAGTGTCCAAAAGACCTCCAAAAGTCCAAAAAGAAGGCAGGGGACATCCCGGAGAAATTTCTACGGTCGATACATCCTTCCCATGTATACAAGATGTTTCGAAACAATTCTCCATCAAGTTATGCAGCTGAAAAATGGAACCCGATTTCCACACTGCTCATATCTCAAATGAAGAGTCCATTTGATTATATTGTGAAATTTTGAGAATTTTTTGATGGTCTACCCTTGTGTTTTCTGCCTTTACACATTTCATACGCTTTGGGTCTCTATTGCTTGGCCCTAACTGGAAAGAGAGGCAACTCCTGTGTGTGTATCACTGAAATATAAAAGCACCTGTTTATTCACTTCCAGGAGGGAGACTGCTTTCAGTTTAGCTTCCTCTCATCTGGGGTCCAGCCATCCCGGTGGTGGGAAAGAGGCACTGATATGTGATGCCGGAGCGTGGCTGTTGGTTCGGTGCTGGGTGAACATGGCCTTTTCTGAACAGTGAAACGTTGGCTCACGGCACCTCCCCGACCCACCTCCCTGCATGTTCCAGAGTGTTTGGTACATATATATTTTTTGTGCTTTGATGCAACCTTTCAAAGAAGGACTGGAAATATATATATTTTTTCCTTAACCTGAAGTTTTATGAATTGTGGGATGGTGAAATCTATTTTATGATAAAAAATGTCGAGGCCAGCCGATCCCTCCTTGCGTCCGTTGCACGGTGTCGCTTCCTTGTGTTGTTATCCTCGCCACTCTTGCTTTTCTGAGAATTGTGGGTTCGCTGGCCATCTCGGACCAGTTTGCCACTTTGTGCGTTCCAAGATGTGATGTGGTGTGTTTGTGACTCTTTGTAAGATTTTGAAGTATTTCTAGCTATTTATTGTTTCACCGTGTTTGTGGGCATTACTGAAATAAAACACAGGAGAAACACTGCGGTTCCTGTCACTGGTTTGTTAATCTCGGCGGTTCTTCTCATCCATCCATCCATGTTGGGCTTGACTCATGCACCTCCTCCTCCTTCTGTTGGGCTACCAGCCTGTCACTCCACCTACCTGGCCAACCCTGCCCCCTCCGCCACAGGGCTGAGGGGGTGGGGCAGAGGCGGGGTTATGGGAGCTTCCGCAGCGTGCCATTGGCTCCTTGGCACAGGAGGGTGACAGTTGGCCCAGGCAATGCCCAGGAGGGGGGAAGAGCCCACAGGAAATGGCAGGAAGGAACCTGCCTCCCTCCGTCAGCTGCCCTCCTGCTGGGGAGGTGGGCATAGTGGTTGCTAAGCAGAGCAAGTTGCTTTCTTTCCATCTCTCCCCATCTATTTTCCTCCCTTCCTCCCTCCACTGCTCCTTCCCCCCTCCCTTCCTCCCTTCCCACCCTCCCTCCCTCCCCCTCCCTGCCTCCCCCCTCCCCTCCCTCTCTTCCTCTCTCCCTCTCTTCCTCCCTCCCTCCCTTCTCACCTCTCAGACATCTGATGTTCATGTCTTGTGGCTCTCTAACATCTGACGTTTATTCCATATGACTCTTACATTCAGCATTTTGGCCACCCCTGTTCTACACAATAGCTTGGGTCATTTTGCCGTTCCAGTCACAGACAATAGATGGGGCTGTTGCTGTTCCCTGATCCGTCCTTATGCAATTCGTGAAGACGCTCTGAATAAGAAGAGCTGGCAGAAAACGAGGAATTGAGAGATCCGGGTTGTGATCCTGACTTTGCAGACCAGGGAAACTCAGGCCGACTTCCTTTGTGGGAAGGGAAAGCCATGGCTATAATCCTGAGCTCTTTGAAGTAAAGGAGAGAATTAAAAGTGGAGAGCAAAACCCTAATGCCAGCGGCAGTAAGAATCTCTTTGTCCCTTTCTTCTCTTCCCGAACATCACACACAGCTGCATGCATATAGACAATCTTGTTCCTGCTGGGGTCAAATACACACACACACACACACACACACCCAGCCTGCTGAACAGCTTTGATTCACGTGCCATCTTCTGAAGGCTGCATTTTCTCTTTGCAGTTGCTCTCACTTAGGGTTGCCCAGTCTAATTCAAGAAATATCTGGGGACTTTGGGGGTGGGGCCAGGAGACTTTGGGGGGTGGGGCCAGGAGACTTTGGGGGTCGGGCCAGGAGACTTTGGGGGTGGGGCCAGGAGCAAGGGTGTGACAAGCCCAACCGAACTCCAAAGGGAGTTCTGGTCATCACATTGAAAGGGACTGCATACCTTTTAAAGGCCTTTCCTCCACTGGAAATAATGGAGGGCACCTTCTGGGGCTCGTAGAATTGGACCCCCTGGTCCAATCCTTTTGAAACTTTGAGGGTGTTTTAAGGAGAGGCACCGGATGCCATGCTGATAATTTGGTGCATCTACCTCAAAAAAACAGCCCCCCCAAATACCCGCAGATCAATTCTCCATTATGTCCTATGGGAATCGGTCTCCATAGGGAATAATGGAGTGCCCTGCAGACATTCCCCTCCCCCTCCACTTTCTGATGACCCTGAGATGGGGGGAGGGCCTCCAAACCTGCCCCCACCTGGGGATTAATACTGATTATAAGCAAATGAAAGAAGAGTTTGAATGGCTCAGCATGATTATTTGAAATGCATTTTGCACAGTGTTTTGCTAGTTTGGCAGCCCCAGCGCTCATGCCATTTCCCCTGCAGCGATGGAATCTACTTTTGCTAGTCATTTGGCTAAGGCGTCAGATTTCTCTTCCAGGTCTGCCTCTTCCATTCCTGTCTGGGCACAGCGGCGGGGGGGGGGGGGGGGGGAGACAGAGACCATCAAACCAAACTCTGAACCCCTGTGAAGACAAGCGGGGAGAGAGAGTTGAGACCACCCACGTGCCATGGAAGTTTGCAGCCAGAAGTGACAATCTTCGGAGTGACCAGGCCGGTGAGAAAAGGAACAGCCCGGCCTGCTAGGAGGGGCCGTAAGGAATGAGACTGGACTGGCCCAGCAGGGGATCTCCAGCACCGGTGCAAACTTGGCCAACCTGCTCCAAAGCCAAGAGGTTCATCTGTTCTCAGGGACAATTCCACAAAGCCAGGCCTGACCCAGAGGAAGGCATGGAACTCTGGCTGGTCTCACAAGGACAGTGTCCCAGGTCTCTGGTTGGCTGCAGCCCTTTGTAAGCTCTGAGAAGTGGCAAGAAGGAATGATGAATATCTGAGGTCTTTACATTTCATGACAGCCGGTTTGGTGTAGTGCTTAAGTGTGTGGACTCTTATCTGGATGAACCAGGTTTGATTCCCCACTCCTCCACTTGCACCTGCTGGAATGGCCTTGGGTCAGCCAGAGCTCTCTTATCTGGGAGAACCGGGTTTGATTCCCCACTACTCCACTTGCAGCTGCTGGAATGGCCTTGGGTCAGCCAGAGCTCTCTTATCTGGGAGAACCGGGTTTGATTCCCCCCTCCTTCACTTGCAGCTGGTGGAATGGCCTTGGGTCAGCCAGAGCTCTCTTATCTGGGAGAACCGGGTTTGATTCCCCCCTCCTCCACTTGCAGCTGCTGGAATGGCCTTGGGTCAGCCTCAGCTCTCTTATCTGGGAGAACCGGGTTTGATTCCCCACTCCTCCACTTGCACCTGCTGGAATGGCCTTGGGTTAGCCAGCGCTCTCTTATCTGGATGAACCAGGTTTGATTCCCCACTCCTCCACTTGCACCTGCGGGAATGGCCTTGGGTCAGCCAGAGCTCTCTTATCTGGGAAAACCGGGTTTGATTCCCCTCTCCTCCACTTCTAGCTACTGGAATGGCCTTGGGTCAGCCACCGCTCTCACAGAGTTGTCCTTGAAAGGGCAGCTTCTGGGAGAGCTCTCTCAGCCCACCTACCTCACAGGGTAGTTAATTGTGTAGACTCTTATCTGGGAGAACCGGGTTTGATTCCCCACTCCTCCACTTGCATCTGCTGGAATGACCTTGGGTCAGCCATAGCTCTCACAGGAGTTGTCCTTGAAAGGGCAGCTTCTGGGAGAGCTCTCTCAGCCCCACCCACCTCAAAGGGTGTCTGTTGTGGTGTGTGTGTGTGTGTGTGTGGGGGGAAGTAAAGGAGATTGTGACCAGTCTGAGATGATGATTCTTCTTTATAGAAACAGGTTCCGGAGCTCATTAGCACAACTAATTTGCATATGCCCATACCCCTGACATCACTGGAAGGTGGACTAAATTATATCAGCTCAGCATCTACTTTAAAATGCTTCTTGAATTAGAATTGTCATAATAAAACCTTACTCCCAGCCAGTGTTCCCTCTAAGCTGCAGAGTCTTGTGAGCAAAAATTCTACGTTGTGGGCTCCTGGCATTCAAGCTGTGAGCCGCTGCACAAATTAGTGTGCTCTGGGGTCATCCTTCCTGAGCGAAGACAAAAATCTGTGAGCCGGAGGCTAAAAATCTATGAGCTAGCTCACGCTAACTCAACTTAGAGGGAACATCGCTCCCATCGTACTTTTAAAATTACTTTCTCCTATGTGGCCACAGCGGTATGGTGAAGATTTCTATCTGCCTGCTTTATATGTTTGGGTTATTTTCCTATTTTTTTTTTTGTGGGAAAAAATACTAGAAAGTTTGTCAAATTTTGGAGTTCAGCAAAATTCTCACAGGGGATTTGAACAACGGAGTCCAAAAGCAAGTATTTGTTGATGGGGGGCGGGTGGAGGCTAAGAAAGAAAGAGCACAATAAAATTTAGATGTTCCGGAGCTGCGCTCCTGTGAGCTCTTGCCCCAAAGGAGGCCCGATGAACGTTCTGTTCTTGTGAATTGCCTTGTAGTGTTCTACTTGGAGGAGGAAAATGCTTTTTTGATCCCCTGCCAGACTCCAGGGTGAGCAAATCCAAGGCCAGGGAAACGATCTGTTCCGCCTCCTGTAAACCTTCCTACTTTGAGCTACCTTTGTGGAAACCGAGATCTGCCCCGGTGCCCTTTTTGTATTCCCTCCTCGAAGGACGCCTTCCCTGTCTTGCAAGATACCAGAGGGAGTTGGACGGCGTTCCCTGGAGATAACATCACATCAAACAGGTTCTGGACATTTTATCAGGGGGGTGGGGTGGGTGGGTTGCAGATTATCTTTAAAAAAATAAACTTACAAGATACCTGACAGAGAGAACCGGACAATCTTCCGCTGGCGAGAAACCTGTTTGACAAGCTTGGTTCTCTCGAGTGACGGGTGTAGGGGGTTGTGCAGGGGGTTGGACTAGATGACCCTAGAGGTCCCTTCCAACTCTATGATTCTATGATTCTAAGGTCTAATGTTATAGTAAAGTGGTCCCCTTTCCTGGGTTATTTTTCACACGGGAGTTTTGGTTCAAATGAGCAATGTATGCTGGTTTGGCATTTGTTTGTGTTACTTGATTACCGTTGTAATCTGGGTTTCTTTAGATTTTTTTTTTTGTGACTGGATGGGTTTGATCTTGTCGGTTTATACGTTTACATATAATTCTGTATGCGATTCTGTGTATATCTCTGTCTTTTGAAATAAACTTGTTTTCATATTTTTAAAAAATAACAAGAGGTGTTTATTTCTGTTGCATAGAGATGGGCTCCCCCCTCCCTCCCCCCCTCCCCGGCTCCCGCAGTCAACAACAGAAATGGACTTTTGGAAAGCGGACTGATTTGACCCAAAGATAGCAGATGGTTCTAATTTTTGCACCCATCTGAGGGCAATCGTAACCCCACCCGGATTGCATTTCTCCTGGGTTTGTGCTTTCAACCTCAAATGACCAAACCAGCAAGACTGGCTGGCCGGGGATTTTTTGGTTTAGGGTCCGGATGCCTCTCCTCCCTGGCTGTGGCACTCTCCGAAACATCACTGGAAAGGTGACACCTGCATTCCATCCCCCCCCCCCTTTTGGGCAACGTCCCACGCCCTGGAGAGAGCCGATCCAGCCCAGCTGGCAAAGACCTGTTCCCTCAGATTACTCCTCTCCGGATCCGGCAACGAGTGGGGTACAGAGCTCTGCTTTCTACAAGTAAGTACTTCTCACTTGGGAATCAATTTTCTAGGGGGAACAGCCTTATCGATACATCATCATTTCCACCTTGTACAAGCTGGAATTTCCCCTCAGGTCTTCCCCAGAGTAAAGTTTCCAGCTCTCTGGAGGGACAGATAAACAAAACGCCTTTTTGATGAAAAGGAAAAAAGGTGCTTCTTTGTACATTTTAGAGCCCCGTGGCACAGAGTGGTAACGCTTCAGTACTGCAGTCTGAGCTCTCCGCTCATGGCCTGAGTTCGATCCTGGCGGAAGCTGGGTTCAAGTAGCCGGCTCAGGGTTGACTCAGCTTTCTATCCTTCTGAGGTCTGTAAAATGAGTACCCATAAAGTGTAGATGACTGGAGAAGGCAATGGCAAACCACCCTGTAAAAAGTCTGCTGTGAAAAGGTTGTGATGTGATGTCACCCCAGAGTCAGAAACGACTCATTCTTGACCTTTTTGTACATTTCAGTAGTTAGATGTGGGAAGAAAAGAAGAATTATCCAGGTGTTTGTTAAAACTAGATAGCAACTTGCTTGTTTGGAGTGTTTTCTTGCTGCCGACGCTTGTCCTTCACCCAACGGAACAGAGATGGATAAATTTTACAACCATATAAAATAAAGGTTATCTTATCCGTAGTTTGCTTCCAAAAAGCTTTAAAGAATGGTTAGACAGATCCATGGCGGAGGAGGGATCCAGAGTTATGTCAGTCAGTGGAACCTCCAAGGTTAGAGGCAATATACCTTTGCATCCAAAAGGCTGGGAGGAAGTATTGGGGGAAGGCCTTTAGACCCTGCTTGTGAGCTTCCTGAAAGCATTTGGAAATAAGATGGCGGACACAAGACACCTTGGGCCTGACCCTGTATGGCTATTCTTAGAATGGGTGAGATAATTTCATGGGAGCATAATCTCATGGATAACCTCATGGGAGACTGTGAACCATCTTGAAGGCCTCCAAGGTGACAAATGAAATAGTGAGGTTCATTTAGTAACTTCGCAAATGAACTACTTCTAATGCTAATCATTTAGTAATCTCACAAACCAGCTAATACAGCAAACGTGAGCTTTTGTACAGCGCGTGGCCTCCACTCAAGTGGCCCCGCGGCGGAGAGTGGTAAAGCAGCAGTACTGTGGTCTGAACTCTCTGCTCACGACCTGCGTTCGATTCCGCCGGAAGCTGGATTCAGGTAGCCGGCCCAAGTGAGAGCCCAGCTTGCTGGGGGGAAAGTGTAAAAGACTAGGGGAAGGCAATGGCAAACCACCCCGTAAAAAGTCTGCCGTGAAAACATTGTGAAAGCAACGTCACCTCAGAGTCGGAAACAACTGGTGCTTGCACAGGGGACCTTTCCTTTCCTTTCCTCAGCATGGTAACCGAGAATGGAACCTCCATATTCAGGGGCAGTGTACCATCAGATATGGGATGCTGGGACAACCAGCAGGGAAGGCTCTATTGTGGCCTTTATGCCTGGCTGGGGGCTTCCTAGAGATACCTGACCAGCCAACTGGTGGATCTAAAATACCAGACTAATTGTGTTTCATGTAGTCAGATCTCAGAAACTAAGCGGTCAGCCCTGGTTAGTCCTTGGATGAGAGACCCCCAAAGAAGTCCAAGGTTGCTATGCAGAGGAAGGCAAGAATGTTACAGCATTTCCAGGTCTGTGTGGGAAAATACTTGGAGACTTTGGGGGTGGATCTGGGAGAGGGGGTTTGGGGAGGGGAGGGGGCTCAGCAGGGAGAGCTGGCAGCAGCTGATGAGAGCCTGTATAGACCCATGTTGAAAAAACTGAGCAGAGGCTCCATGTAACGTTGGGAGAAGGAGGCTGACGAAGTGGTCGAAACCGTGAGGAGTCTTTTCAAAAGCGGTTCCTTCCTTAGTCTCTCCACATCGTTAGGAGTCAGGCAATGAGGAAAAAAGCATTCACCCACAACTGAGTCTACTCGAAGGAAGCTGATTTACAGGGCTGCTGAAAGACTGTGTGGGACAATTCATATGCTGAAAGCTCAGTGTTCCTTAGTTTTGTTTTGTTTAAGTTTAATTTAAGTTTGCACTAAAACGTATTTATACACATTTCTGTGTGAATTTCATTGCTTCCAGTGGTTTTTCTGTTCTTTCCATTTTCTCCAGGGGAGCTGATCTCTACCAGCTGGAGATCAGTTGTCAAAGTGGGAGATCTCCAGGCCTTGCCTGGAGGCTGGCACCAAACCATGTCTATTCACCTCATGCCTTGAAAACCTAACAGGGTCACGATAAGTCAGCTGTGACTTGACAGTAAAAAACAAGAAACCTTTCCTGGTTTGCTGACCTTAACTGTGTGGGAGGAAATAGGCTTGTCTTTCCTTTGTGATTCGAGGCCTCAGGTGCCTGGAGTTGGTTCCTTTTCAGGGACGGTACTGACTCTGCCCTGTTCAGAGATTGCAGACTGGGTTTGGGACTGTGGCTCGTGGAACGGCTGGGTTGGATTCTGTGGCTAGGCTTGCCAATCCCCAGGTCCCAGCGGGGGATCTTCCACTTTCCCAGGCTGCTTCCTGCCCCCAGTCAGCTGGCCAGCGGGGGGGGAGGGAGAAGCCCCCCCTCAAAGCCACCATGTGACTATCCCCCTCTGGAGGCTCCAGTCTCCAATTGGAAAGGCTTCCCCTTGGGATGGGGTGTCTGTGTTACTTGGAAGAAGTTGGCTGCAACTCGTGAGTAGAGAGGCCAATCCCTCACTTCAGAGTCGCCGGAAAACGGGGGGGTGGGGGGCAGGGGAGGAACGTCTGCTGAGCACTTCATTATTCCCTATGTGGCGATTGATTCTCATAGGGTATAATGGGGAATTGATCTGGAGGTTTCGAGGGCTCTGGGGGAGCTGTTTTTTGAGGTAGAGGCACCAAATTTTCAGTATAGTATCTAGTGCCTCTTCCCAAAGTACCCCCCAACTTTCCAAATGATTGGATCAGGGGGTCCAATTCTATGAGCCGCAAAAGAAGGTGCCCCTATCCTTCTCATTATTTCCTATGGAAGGAAGCCATTTTAAAAGATGTGCTGTCCCTTTAAATGTGATGGCCAGAACTCTCTTGGAGTTCAATGATGCTTGTCACACCCTTGTTCCTGGCTCCGCCCCCAATGTCTCCTGGCTCCACCCCCAAAGTCCGCAGATATTTCTTGAATTGGACTTGGCAACCCTATCTGTGGCATGTGGTCTTTCCAGTCCACAGACCTGAAAAACATGGCTGCATGGAAACACCCGCTGATCCCACATGTTTGTGTGCTGCCACTGAGTGTCCCTTGGCTCTTTCTGTCCCCAGGTCCCACCGCTACACCCTCATGGTGTCGTCATGCTCGGCCTTGTTCCTTCTGGTCTCTTTTGGCCTTTACCTAGGTGAGTCACTGGGGTTTTTCCACATCGCTTTGCTCAGAGCGACTTCACTCAAAAGGTGTTTTCACCTGGAAGAAAGCCCGCTGTCAGAAGTCTTTCAAATGCTCCAGAGCCCACGTATGTGCCATTGGTCTGGGTTATGTGTAGAACGCTGGTTGCCCCCCCAACCACAGGGCAGATTCTAGACAATTTTCCCACAGGAGCGTCGAACAGAGTTGTAGAAGGATAGAAATCTCTTGTTGACTCGAAACGTCTCTCATCTGGGACTGAAGCAGAATTCCCGCAAACTTCGATTTCTGCTTTTTGGAAGGCTGAAGCGCATCTTGGTGGAATCGGCTCCCTGCGGAGATTCGGGCCCTGCCAGATTTTGCCTCCGTTTTGTAGAGCCTGCAAGAAGGATTTTGCCTCCATTTTGTAGTGCCTGCTTTCCACTCCCCAGGTCCCAGCGGGGGTTCTTCCGCTTTCCCAGGCTCCTTCCCGCCCCCAGTCAGAGGACCATGTGCCTTTCCACCTCCGGAGGCTTCAGTCTCTGATTGAAAGGCTTCCTCTTGGGATGGTGTGTCTGTGTTACTTGGAAGAAGTTGGCAGCAACTCATGAGTAGAGAGGCCAATCCCTCGCTTCAGTCGCCAGAAACGGGGGGAGGGGGGGAGAGGGAGGGAAACATCTGCTGAGCACTTCATTATTCCCTATGTGGAGATCGATTCTCATAGGGTATAATGGGGAATTGATCTGGAGGTTTCGGGGGCTCTGAAGGAGCTGTTTTTTGAGGTAGAGGCACCAAATTTTCAGTATAGTATCTAGTGCCTCTCCCCAAAGTACCCCCCCCCCCCCCAAGTTTCAAAAGGATTGGACCAGGGGGACAATTCTATGAGCCCAAAAAGAAAGTGCCCCTATCCTTTATTATTTCCTATGGAAGGAAGACATTTAAAAAGGTGTGCTGTCCCTTTAAATGTGATGGCCAGAACTCCCTTTGGAGTTCAATTATGCTTGTCACACCCTTGTTCCTGGCTCTGCCCCCAATGTCTCCTGGCTTCACCCCCAAAGTCTCCTGGCTCCACCCCCAAAGTCCCCAGATATTTCTTGAATTGGACTTGGCAAGCCTACCACACTGTCTGGGATGGGGTGGTGGTGGTGGTAAGACAGCTTCCTCTATCTGAGCTCTGCATTCTAGCTGCCTTCTCTCTTCCTGATGGTGTCTTTCTTGTTTTGCAGGACTCTTCTTGAATACAGTAGAAATGGCATCTGTATGTTGGTTTCTCTTCCTTCCGACAGCATCTGGGACTCATGGGGGGGGGGGGTTGTGGAATGCTTTCAGCAGGGTATCTGTTTAGAAAGACTATGACTGGGGGACCATTTCACACATACGCATGAAGTTTCATGGTCAAGAGCTCCCAGCAGTTTCTTGGACAGCATTCAGGTTCAATTTTCCTGCACACCTGAAAATTGAGTTTAAGAATTGCTGAGTGTTTCAGACACGGAACGCCCAGCACCTATCTGGTAATGAGGCTGTAAATGCTCGACAAAGTGGGTGTTTTTGCCCCCTATTTATTGCAAATTAAAATGTCTGTTTGGCAGGTTAGTTCCTCTGTGACTGGGCCTCTTGCTCAGAAACATATTTTAGTTTTTGAGCTACATCATTAAATTCTTTTCAGAAAAGAAGTGGAATACTTAGTTGGCTCAGCTGTTGCCTCACCGCTGAAGAATTTGGGTGAGCACCTGCAAACGAGGTCCACTGTATTTCAGCAGGAAGAATTCTTAAACAAATCTTTGGGGAACAAAGCTGGAGTCCAGTAGCGCCTTTAAGACCAACAAAGTTTTATTCACAGAGTGAGATTTTGTGTGCTAGAAACACACTTCATCAGACAATAGGATGGAATGGAAAGAAGTCCTTAATGCAGAGAGAGTGGGCAGTGAATTAGTATGCAAACTCATGGAAACGTTTTAGTTAAACGAATCACAAGTTGGGGGTCTGGTGATTGCTAATTTGTGTTGACTGGGTAGAAACAACAACAAAGGCAATAAACATCAGAATACGAGACTGATAAAAATCACATTTTCTCCCCAGCAACTACAACAAAGGCAATAAACATCAGCAGGGGGTTAGTTATGTTGCACAGTCTTGGCTTTAAAACAAGCAATCGATTTTGCAATAATCATGAGGGCGAGAAGAAACCCTTTAAAAAAACTGGAAGCTGAGAATGTTCTGTTCCACCTCGTCTGTTTGGTGAGCTGTAACGGGGGATGTTTGTTACCCAGGAAGCAGGCTGTGCTGGGAAATTCTCTTTTCACCTTCTGACTTTTCTCTCCCTTCTCATTCTAGTGCCCAGCCCCCAGGATTAATGGTAGGTGATTTCGAGGGGATCTTGAGCTCATTAGATAGACCAGGGGTCCCCAACACGGTGCCCCCGACACCTTTCCTGATGTTCACCATGCAGTTTTAGAAAAATGGTGTGCTTGGGTGGGGCTTTCGCCCAGCAGGGCTTCTGATTGGCCACTGAAAATTTGATTAACTGTAAAGATTTTTTAAAATGTTGCATGAGGAACTTCACTCCGTGGACAGAGTGATATCACTCGGAAGAGACGTCATCGCACCGGGGACACTCTAGGACTCGCACTAAAAACTCTATTGTACCATAGAGTTTTGCCGTGAATCCTAGAGTGTTTCCAGTGTGGCCTTCTAGGAATCACAGTAAAACTCTATTGTACCGTAGAGTTTTATCGTGAGTCCTAGAGCGTTCTTGGCGCAATGTCCCTGCTGTGAGGACTTCACTTCTGGGTGACATCATTGTGCCACACGCACAAAGAACAAGTCCGCCGTTAAAGTGGTGGTCGCAACCCTAACTCTAGGGCATTATACCATGCTAAGACCTCCTTCCCTTCCCAAACCATGTCTTCTCCTGGACCCACCCCCAAAGTCTCCAGGTATTTTCCAACCTGGACCTGGCAACCCTATCCACCGGGGAGCTGGCAACTCTACTCCTTCAGCAGCCATTTTGCGGCAGCCATTTTTCAGCTGTGCTCACCACATTCTGTCAGAAATCCCAAAGGTGTCCATAGGCTCCAAAAGGTTGAGGGATCCTTTCCCTAGACCTACAGGAACAAACTCTGCTAATACCGTGTTGCTTTTCTCTTTCTTGTTGACAGCTTCAGCAGTCTGCAGTGGCGTGGAGAGGTAATCCGAGAAATCAGTTCGCCAGCAGGGTGGCTCATTAATATGTCCCTATTGCCGTTCTGGACTGAGAACTTCTCAGCGAAAGCTCCATGCGATTTCTTTGGGGCAACCCTCTCCTCCTCTATAAGGGGAACATAAACATGGGTTATTTGGTGTGTCTGTTTAACTTTAATATGGGTTGCCAGCTTTTGAACCAGACCTGCTCCTCTGTCTCTGATAGGAATAGTTTCTTTGACCAGCATCCCATGCAGGCTGTCGAATCTGGCACATCCAGAGTTTTTCAGGTGCCCTCCTGGGGGTCTGTCTCATGTCTCCTCTTGATCTCTCCCATTCCTTCCAGGAACGATGTCGAAGGGCCTCCAGATCTCACCCACCTGGTTTGTGACAACGTAAGTCGAGGGGCTGTGCCCCACCGTTGGAACTCCCCAGCCCGGCCATATTTTCTTTAAGCCACGTTTACCATGTGTGGGACCGTCAAGACCAAGCCATTAATTTGTGCCACGGTTTGTGCCACGTGATTTGTGCCACGGTTGTCTCAGTCGTTCAGCTGACTGGGGGCATCGCGGCTTCCATTCTTCAGCTCAGAAAAGTGCGGAAAGGACATGAGGAGAAGAGAGGCTACAGGTGTGGCCGACAAGCTTTGCAGTGGTGTCTCAGCTGTTGAATTTTCATAGCTTCTCCTGGGACTGTAGTTCGCTAAATTGCCAAGGATTCTGCCCAGGATTATGATTCCCCGAGGGGAGAGTTTATCTGATTTCCATCATAAAGTAGCAGTAGAAAAGAGCGCCTTAAAGACTAACAAAATTTGCGGCAGGGGAAGAGTCACCGCTCGGTTCTTTAGATACCAAAAGGAATGAGCAATGATTCAGGAAAGCTCATCGTTTGCTACGAATTTTATTAGTCTTTAAAGTGCTCCTGGATGTTTGCTTCGTCCTGTTGCTACAGACAGACGAACACAGCAACTCAACTTCATCATAAAGAGAGCCAATTTGGTGTAGCGGTGAAGTGCGTGGACTCTTATCTGGGAGAACCGGGTTTGATTCCCCACTCCTCCACTTGCACCTGCTGGAATGGCCTGGGATCAGCCATAGCTCTGGCAGGAGTTGTCCTTGAAAGGGCAGCTTCTGGGAGAGCTCTCTCAGCCTCACCCACCTCACAGGGTGTCTGTTGTAGGGGAAGATGATAAAGGAGATTGTAAGCCGCTCTGAGATTCAGAGTGTAGGGCAGGATTTAAATCCAGTATCTATTTTTCTTCTAGATTTCTCACTGGTCTTGTAGGCTGGCAGTGTGGAGTGGCAATACCTGTGGAGTAGTCAGCTCTGGGTTAGGAAATACCTGGAGATTTCAGGAATGGAGCCTAGAGAGGGCAGGATTTGGGGAGGGGAAGGACCCCCGCTGGGTATAATGCCACAAAGTCCATACGCCAAAGCAGCCATTTTCTCCAGGGGAACTGACCAACCTTTCTCCAGGGGAACGCCAACCTTGCCTGTTTCTAGCAGTTGTCGATAAAAGTACATGAGAGACACAGGACTTCAAATTCACTGCTTTTCCTCCCCTCTCCTAGCTCCACGACCTGCCCCGAGTGAATCACACTTTTATCCTTAAAGTTTTGGAGCTTGGCTTGAGAAAGCACAAAGATGTGCCACTAAATATCACTCGGGTTCTTTTCAGTGAAGTGGACGGGGAAGCTCTGGAAAGAGCATTGCAGGAATTCAGTGACTTGGTAAGCAAGAACCCTTTGGAGAGTGCCAGCAATGTGGGGTTTTTTTGGGGGGGGGGGACCCTGAATTACACTTGGTGTGATGTACATTGAGGCCTAGAAGACTTTCTTCTAGCCCAGACAGGTTCCTGTCTTTGGAGTCTGAACATGTGACTTCTAAGACCCTGCTAGCACCTTTAGAATTCTGGCTGCCTCAGGAGGTGGAGCCGACCGCAAAATGGCTGCCCCAGGAGGAGGTGCTCTCAAAGGTTTCCTGTATGCCTTCCAGATCAAGAACTCTTCCCTGATTTCACGCCCGTGGAAGGTGGCAGTGCTGACGGCGTTGTGGGACGAGAGGCTCCGAAACGAGGAGCGGTTCAATGAGACGGCGTTCGTGACAGCCTGGTTCCAGAAGAGGCTTCGGCCTTTCCTCTCCGCTGTGTCTTCAGCCATGCTCCAGTGCCTTCAGAATGAAACCATGCAGTGTGTTCAATATCAGTCCATGTATGTGCCACCGAGGTGCCAGGAAGGGGGCTAGCTCTTTCTTCTGATCCTCCTCTCTGCTCCCTCATGTCTTCGTGAGATTTCAGCCTTACATATGGAATCATGAGTGTGAAGTTTGGGAGATCACCAAATCGCTTGACCACTCAGAGCAGGCTCTGTGTTTGGCATGAAGCCTAATATTCATCTTTCGAAAGTGCAGGCCAGTCCTCTTGGTTTTCCAGGGGGGTGTTAATTCAGTTGCCAGCTCTGAATGGGCAAATACCTGCAAACTGAGGGTCTAGATGTGCTTTCTTTTTAAAGCTGAATGTTATGTTGATGCTTCATCCATTTCATCCCTCTTGAGTGACATCAAGTTTGTTGTGCTTGAATTTTGTCCTCCTTTTCTTCCTCTACTTTTCCCTCTACTTCTTCCTCTTCCTCTACTTCTTCTTTTTCTTCCTCCTCCTCTTCTTCCTCTTCTTCTTCCTCTTCTTTTTCCTCTACTTCTTCCTCTACTTCTTATTTTTCTTTCTCCTCTTTTTTCTCTTCCTCTTCTTCCTCTGCTTTTCCCTCTACTTCTTTTTCTTCCTCCTCCTCCTCTTCCTCTACTTCTTCCTCTACTTCTTTTTCTTTCTCCTCTCCTTTCTCTTCCTTTTCTTCCTCTGCTTTTCCCTCTACTTCTTTCTTTCCCTCTACTTCTTCTTCTTCTTCCTCCTCCTCCTCTTCCTCTTCTTCCTCTGCTTTTCCGTTTACTTCTTCCTCTACTTCTTCTTTTTCTTCCTCCTCCTCCTCCTCTTCCTCTTCTTCCTCTACTTTTCCTCTACTTCTTTTTCTTTCTCCTCTTCTTCCTCTTGTTCCTCTGCTTTTCCCTCTACTTCTTCCTTTCCCTCTACTTCTTCTTTTTCTTCCTCCTCTTCTTCCTCTATTTTTCCTTCCTCTTCCTCTACTTCTTCTTTTTCTTTCTCCTCTTCTTCCTCTGCTTTTCCCTCTACTTCTTCGTTTCCTCTACTTCTTTTTCTTCCTCCTCCTCCTCCTCTTCTTCTTCCTCTTTCTCAGGAGATGTGTTGGGAGAGGATCAAATACATAAATGTGTCCCTTCTCTTTTCTCCTTCTCCTTGGCTCCCAGAGTGAAAGGCCTAGATCTGGAATTTACCAAGATGAGCCACCAAACCCAAGAAGACGTTTTCCGCTTTTTCCAGCTCCCTTACTTGAAGAGGTTGAATTCTAATGGTAAGGAACAATCTTGTCCGTTGGGAACCAAATCAGGGCCTACTTCAGCTATCCATGGGCTTTTCCGCATCCTCATTTTCCTTGCTTGTAAATTCCTGTTTCTTCAGGGGGGTGTTTTTTTTTCCTGTTCTGCACATGTTTTGCTCCCTTTAGTGGTTGATTCAATATTACGATGCTTTTGTTTGGCATAAAAAACTGAAATTTAAATCTGAAAGGAGATATGCCGGGTATAAACCGATGATGTAGTATCGAATCAACCACTAGAGGGAACCAGACACATGAACTTACAAGCAAGGAAAATGCGCATGTAGGAAAGATCATGTTTTGGTGGTCCATAAAATAATAATGTTTGAACGTGTCCCTAGTCCAGAAAAAAAACAGGATTTGAATTGCTTTAAGGGATCAAGCCTCAAGATTCAAACACTGAAAAAGTTGATTTCAGTTTGGGAAGCTGTGAAATGAGCAAGGATTTGGCAGATCTTTTCTTCCTCTCTTCCCGACCCACTTTTTCCTTTTCTCTGTCTGCTTTAGACTCCTCTATCCGATGCTATTCTGCAAACTCCAGTTTTGCAGAGTTCTTGCAAGAGATGCTTCAGGGCTTTGCTGACCATCTGACACTGAGAGATCTGGGGTCCCTCATCCCTGCAGGGGACCTCCACAAGGTATTGGAATCATTTGCTAGGTGACAACCTAGGCACCGTAAGGCAGTGTGGAGTAGTGGTTAGAGCATCAAGCTAGGATCCTGGGAGATCCAGATTCAAATCCCCACGTGTGCTGTGGAAACTCGCTAAAGTTTGGTGTAGTGGTCAAGTGTGTAGGCTCTTATCTGGGAGAACCAGGTTTGATTCCCCACTCCTCCACTGGAGCAGAGGTCCATCAGTGGCTATTAGCCACAGTGTGTGTGTGTGTGTGTGTGTGTGTATATATATATATATATATATATATATATAATTTTTTTGGCCACTGTGTGACACAGAGTGTTGGACTGGATGGGCCATTGACTGATCCAACATGGCTTCTCTTATGTTCTTACGTGACACAGAGTGTTGGACTGGATACGCCATTGGCCTGATCCAACATGGCTTCTCTTATGTTCTTATGTGACACAGAGTGTTGGACTGGATACGCCATTGGCCTGATCCAACGTGGCTTCTCTTATGTTCTTAAGTGACACAGAGTGTTGGACTGGATGGGCCTTTGGCCTGATCCAACAGGGCTTCTCTTATGTTCTTATGTGACACAGAGTGTTGGACTGGATGGGCCTTTGGCCTGATCCAGCAGGGCTTATCTTATGTTCTTATGTGACACAGAGTGTTGGACTGGATGGGCCACTGGCCTGATCCAACATGGCTTCCCTTATGTTCTTATGTGACACAGAGTGTTGGACTGGATAGGCCATTGGCCTGATCCAACAGGGCTTCTCTTATGTTCTTATGTGACACAGAGTGTTGGACTGGATGGGCCATTGGCCTGATCCAGCATGGCTTCTATTATGTTCTTATGTGACACAGAGTGTTGGACTGGATAGGCCATTGGCCTGATCCAACAGGGCTTCTCTTATGTTCTTATGTGACACAGAGTGTTGGACTGGATGGACCATTGGCCTGATCCAACAGGGCTTCTCTTATGTTCTTATGTTCCTCCATCTGCACCTGCTGGAATGGCCTTGGGTCAGCCATAGCTCTCGCAGGAGTGGTCCTTGAAATAGCAGCTGCTGTGAGAGCCCTCTCAGCCCCACCTACCTCACAGGGGGGAGAAGATATAGGCGATTGTAAACTGCTCTGAGTCTCTGATTCAGGGAGAAGGGCGGGGTATAAATCTGCAGTTCTTCTTCTTCTAAATGACCTTGGGCCACTCTCTCTTTCTAACCCACCTCACAGGGTTGTTGTGAGGATAAAGTGGAAGAGAGATTGATATACACTGCTTTGGGTCCTCATTTAGGATAAATGTGGGATATAAAAGAAGTAAACAAACACAAAATTAAGATATATAAGAAACAATTCCTGGCCCCCTTTGCTGGACCCTCCTGTTTTTACCATTTTGGGAGACAAAAATACACAATAGAATGGTTAATGATGAGGGGTGCAGATTTTGTTCATTCTTCCCCCCTCTCACCAATCACAATAAATATTCAGATATAGCTCTCACAGGAGTTGTCCTTCAAAGGGCCGCTTCTGTGAGAGCTCTCTCAGCCCCACCCACTTCACAGGGTGTCTGAACATAAGAACATAAAAACATAAGAGAAGCCATGTTGGATCAGGCCAATGGCCCATCCAGTCCAACACTCTGTGTCACATAAGAACATAAGAGAAGCCATGTTGGATCAGGCCAATGGCCCATCCAGTCCAACACTCTGTGTCACATAAGAACATAAGAGAAGCCACGTTGGATCAGGCCAATGGCGTATCCAGTCCAACACTCTGTGTCACGTAAGAACATAAGAGAAGCCACGTTGGATCAGGCCAATGGCGTATCCAGTCCAACACTCTGTGTCACATAAGAACATAAGAGAAGCCATGTTGGATCAGGCCAATGGCCCATCCAGTCCAACACTCTGTGTCACATAAGAACATAAGAGAAGCCATGTTGGATCAGGCCAGTGGCCCATCCAGTCCAACACTCTGTGTCACATAAGAACATAAGAGAAGCCATGTTGGATCAGGCCAATGGCCCATCCAGTCCAACACTCTGTGTCACATAAAACAGAAGAGAAGCCCTGTTGGATCAGGTCAGTGGCCCATCCAGTCCAACACTTTGTGTCACACAGTGGCCAAAAAAACTCAGGTGCCATCAGGAGGTTCATCAGAGGGGCCAGGACTCTAGAAGCCCTCCCACTGTGCCCCCCCATGCACAAAGAATACAGAGCATCACTGCCCCAGCCATAAGAACATCAGAGAAGCCATGTTGGATCAGGCCAATGGCCCATCTAGTCCAACACTTTGTGTCACACAGTGGCCAAAAAACCACCAGGTTCTGTCAGGAGGTCCATCAGTGGGGCGCAGTGGGGGAAGAAGATAAAGGAGATTGTAAACTGCTCTGAGACTCTACTTCAGAGAGAAGGGGGGGACCTAAATCTGCAGACTACTACTTCTATATTTGAAGACATATGGGCAAATAAATGGCTTCTTGTCTCAGTTTTAACCCCGGCTTTTTGTCCCTCTAAAGACTGTGAACACCATTTCCCCGGACGATCTGGCTACCTTACTTGCTAGGGCTGGATTCCTAAACGAAGACCCTTTCTTGACAGCTCTGCTCCGTGCCTATCAGAGGAATGAGGAATTTATCGACAAATTTAACCGGAAAGCTGTCTTTGTAAGTTTAAATCCCCTCGCTCCAAACTTCAGTCCAAAGTCGGCGGGAGATCTGAACTGTCATCCTGGCTGTAAGGCAGGGCAAAGACCCGCAAGTTCTTCCTCCTTGCTGTCCAAAAGCCACCTGATAATTTAGGGGTCTCCGCTTCCTTTTGAGCAGCTGTGACGTCTGCCACTCAGAGAAATTTCCCTGGGCTTGTTTCTCTCAGGACGTCCTCTCGAATAACACCAAGACAGCCCTCTTAGCCGGTGTGTGGTTCACCGTGCTTACGAGCCGCAATGCCACTGAGGTGGACCTGTGGCTGGACACCCGTCTCTCTCGCTATTTCTCCTTCCTGGATGGCCGCTTGTTGAAAGCCAGGCAGGCCTTGAATGCCAGCTGCACGACGTTCCGCAAAATGTAAGTGTTGTTGCTACTCGGGGGCAAGGCGCTTGGGCAGAAGGTGGGGTGCAGGTGCATCACCCTCTGGTGAGCAAATATATTGGCCCGACCTACCTCACAGGGTTGGTAGCAGGCCTTCAATTCGGCAGGAGCTCACAGGAGCCGCAACTCCTGAACCTTTCTGAGGGTTCCCGCTCCTCTTCCCCACCTACCTACCTTGTCCATTGAGTAGGAGGTGCAGCTGCATAACAATCCCTGGATTAGGAGAGCAGGCAGCCAGCCAGCCACCAGAAGCTTTGTCACACCCCCAGCAGCCCTCATTCACTCCTGGAGAAGCCCACGCCACCCTTTCTCCGCATCCTATGTGATTTTGGGTGGCAGGTGGCTTGCTGGCCTTTTGACTGTGGGGGGTGGGTGGGAGGTGGCCAAGGAGAGCCCCAGGCAAGCGAGGCCTGCGTGGGCTGGCTGGATCTCTAGCCAGCCCAAGCAGGCCTCACTCGCCCGGGGCTCTCCTTTCTTGGGTTGGGCCGCTTTTGGCTGGTGGGGGGGCGCGGGGTCATAGGCTAATGAGTTATGCCAATGAGCTCCACTATTTTTTCTACAAAACGACCCCTAGTTGGTAGGACAATAAAGGCAAGAAGATTGGATTGCTTTGGAATTCCTTAGGAACTGAGTTTAAAATCTGGGATGAAGGGGCGCATGTGTTTGGGGAAAGGCAGAATAGTTTTATTAAAGGGAAGGGCAAGTTCTACAATGAGGTTTACTGATAGGTATCCCTATTCCAAAGCCCAGAGGAGTTTGTCATGTTACGTCTGTTGCAGTCCAAATAAACAGAAATCTTGTGATTTTTAAAGGACCAACACATTTTTATCCTGGGAGAATCTTTTATATAAGGAGAGCATCTTTTGGATTCTCCCCCCTCCTCTAAATTTTTATTTTCCCTTTCACAATCATTGTTTTTTTTTTTTTTTTTTGAAATTTTAACATTTATTGAGGTTCAAGAAAAAACAATACAAACAAACAAACAAACAAAAACCGAAAACACCAACAAAAAATACAAGAAAGGGAAAAAGAAGAACATATATCCCATACCCACCCATCTTCCACCACCACCTGTGAAAGGAGCTTTAGGAGCATATAAGGATATTAAGTCTACTGTCTCATATCATATCCCATACTTTTCGCCCATATATACACTGGTTCCCAAGTTTTTATACATTCTTGCCAGTTTCCATCTCTCAACCTTATAGTTAAAACATCCATTTCGGCAGACTCCAGTAATTTAAACAAAAATTCTTCTTTACACGGGATTTGGGGGGATTTCCAATATTTTGCAAAGAGGATTCTGGCTGTTGTGATCATATATATTACCAGTTTTTTCTCACCCTGTGTTAAGTTTTCTCTACATACACTCAACAAATACAGTTCGGGTGAGTGTTTCAACCTCTTCTTTAAAATCTTTTGGATCCATATACTTATTTGTATCCAAAATTTTCTAGCAATCTCACAGTTCCACCAAATGTGGTAAAGTGTCCCTCTAGCTTTTCTACATTTCCAACATTTGTCGTTATAGGTTGGGTTCATTCTGGCTAGTCTCGCTGGAGTCAGGTACCACCTATACATCATTTTATATAGGTTTTCTTTGAAAACTACTGATTTGGTCAATTTAATATTATATTTCCAAATCTTTTCCCATTCTTCTAATTCAATCGAATAGCCAAAGTCCTGTAACCACTTTATCCAGCTCTCTTTAACCGTTTCCGACTGCATTTCCATCTCCAATAACCAACTATAGATTTTTGAAATAAGATTTTTGGGTTCATGTATCATTGTGTCAAATTCATTTACTTTGGCATCTTTAGGAAAGCCCACGCTTTTGTCAGATTGATATATTGACTTAATTTGGCATCTGACCCACCAGTCCGGGATTATGTTTGCTTCCAGATTTAAATTATTTTTAGTATCTAATAGGATTGAATAGTTTTGAGGATTTTCCCAGTCATATAAATTAGGGTGGGTAGTTGCTTCCACTGGTGAGACCCACAATGGAGTATATGTATAAATTTTCTTTTTAATCTCAAACCAAGTCTTGTACATTGCTTTTCGAACTTCATGTGCCTGGAAATTGGTGTTTTTTGGGGAGGTCTGATACCAAATGTATGCATGCCAGCCTTTAGTTAATCCTGCTCCCTCTAAAACTAGTAACCTTTTGTTTTCTAGCAGACACCAATCTCTGACCCAGGCTAAACAAGAGGCTTTATAATATAAATACCAGTTTGGTAAGGCCATACCCCCTCTTAATTTGCTCTCTTGGAGAATTTTTAACTTAATCCTTGGCTTCTTGTTTTGCCATATAAAAGTCAAGATCATTTTATTGAGTTTTTGAAAGAACGAGTTGGGTAGTTGGACAGGGATCATCTGGAATAGGAATAGGATTCTGGGCAGAATGTTCATTTTTATTGTGGCTACTCTTCCCAAAAGGGAAATTTGCAAGTCTCGCCATTTCTCCAGATCTGTTTCAATTTCCTTTAAAATCTTTTCGTAATTGTCACAATAGAGAGATTTCACATCATTTGTTAAATAAATTCCCAAATATCTAATTTTCTTCTCTTTTTTAAAGCCCGATTTATCTTCTAATTGTTTAATTTGTTCTTTAGTCATATTTTTAGTTAGAAATTTGGTTTTCTGTATATTCACCTTGAATCCAGAAACTTCTCCAAAGTGTTGCAAATTCATTTTTAGTTTATCAATCGAAGAGATAGGATCCTCCAGAAAAAACAGCAGATCGTCTGCAAATGCTTGAATCTTAAATTCTTCGTTCTTTACCTTCAGGCCTCTAATTTCAGTATCCTCTCTTATTTTTTGAATCAAAAATTCTATTGTAGTTACAAAAAGGAGAGGGGAGAGAGGACACCCTTGTCTGGTCCCCTGTTCTATTTCCACAAATCCAGAATTGTTTCCGTTGATGTTAATTCTTGCATTTTGCTTAGTGTATATAGCCTCGATCAGCTTCTTAAAATTTTTGCCACAACCAACAGCTTCCAATACTTTGCTCATGAAATTCCAGTTCACATTATCGAACGCTTTTTCAGCATCCAATGAAATTCCTGCAAATTGTTTGTCCGGATGATCTTTATAGTATTCTAAGATGTTCAAAAAATATCTTAAGTTCTGCCGCATCATTCTTCCGGGTATGAAACCCGTTTGATCTTCTTGCACTATGTTGGTTACTGCTTTCTTGAATCTATTTGTCAATATCGTAGCGAAAATTTTGTAGTCTGCATTTAGGAGAGAAATTGGCCTATAATTCTTGATTTCCTTAGACTCTGTTCCTTCTTTATGAATTAATGTAATCAATGCCTCTCTCCAGGATGTTGGAATTATTGCTGACTCCTGAATTTTCTCCAGCAATTTTTTGTAGGGAATTAAGAGTATATCTTCAAAGGTTTTGTATACTTCCACCGGAAGACCATCCAGACCGGGCGTTTTGTTGGATTTCTGCTGCTTAATTGCTTCAATTATCTCGTGGATTGTGATAGAACTATCCAATGCATTCTGTTGTTCTTTCGTAATTTGTTTCACATTAATACTTTGAATATATTCATCTTGCCGTTGTTCTTCAATTTCCTGTTTTTTGTATAGATTTTGGTAAAAACTTTTGACTATTTGTTCCATTTGATCTTCCTTTGTAGTTTCTTCACCTTCTTGATTTATAAGTGATCTTATGATTTTTTTTTCCTTTTCCTTTTTGAGTTTGTATGCTAGCCATCTGCTTGTTTTATTTGCATTTTCAAAAAGGTTTTGCTTGGTCCATTTCATTTTCCTTTCCAGTTCTTCTGTTAGCCATAAATTAATTCTGTGTTGCGTAGCTTGTATTTTTGCTTTTATCTCTTTCGTATTCTTAATTTTCTGTTGTCTCTCTTGCTCTTTTAAGTCTTTCACTAACTCATTGAATAATTTCATCCGTTCCCGATTTCTTTTTGCCGTGAAGCTAATAGCCATCCCCCTAAAAAAGGCCTTGAAAGTATCCCAAATATTTTGGATGCTGGTATCTTCTTCCACATTACGCTGAAAAAATTCTTTTATTTCTTTTTTCGCCTCTTCCAAAAAAGTTGTCTCTTTTAAAATTTGCGTGTTCAAAGTCCAGCGACTATTCCTTGATGGGCAATGTATCATCACTTGCAATGGATTATGGTCGGCAAATGTTTTCGGGAGAATGTTGACTTGCTTAACTTGCGGAATCAGGCCTATCATCATCCAGCACATGTCAATTCTGGACCAGCACCTGTGAGCTTGTGAAAAGTGTGTAAAATCTTCTGTTTGTGGGTTCTTAACCCTCCAGATATCAATAAGACTTAACTCCTCAACCATCTTGAAAAAAGCCTTTGGCAAGACACTACGTGATGGATTTTTCTTTAACTTTTCGAATTTTTTATCTTTATGAGCATCAAATACAGCATTAAAATCTCCTATAATGCAACAGGCTTCCGTTTGTAATTCCACTAGTTTCTCATGTATATTTTTATAGAAATTTTCTTGCTTGTCGTTCGGTGCATATATGTTTGCAAGCAATATCTTTTTTTTGTTAATTGTTGTTTCTATTATCAGGATCCTTCCCATTTCATCTTTATAAATCAGTTTGGAATCTATATTTTGATGAACATATATGGCTACTCCTCTCCTCTTTCCTTCATCACACGAATAATATAACTGTCCCAATCTTTTATTTTGTAGAAACTTCTTATCACTTTCCTTTATATGCGTTTCCTGAAGGCAAATTATTTGGGCTTTAGTTTTCTGAAGTTGTAAAAAGGTTTTCCTTCTCTTCTTTGGTTCATTTAAGCCGTTCACATTTACCGATACGATCTGTAGTCCCGCCTTTTTATTCATCCTAATATCGTTTTACTTCCTTCTGTTGCTCTTTGGTCTCTTTTAGTAAATTGTCTTGTTCTGACTCCTTCTCTTCTAAACTTGCAGCTATCCTCTACTTCCTTTCCAGACAGATCTGTTTCTTCTTCTTGATCTTCCCCTATATCAGAACTCTGGTTACTTGAAGCTACAAAACTGCTCCAGAAGTCTTCCATTTTTTCCAGGGTAGTAATGTTATGCCTCTTGGCCTGGTACGTAAAAAAGATTCCTTCTGGCACCAGCCATCTAAATTGAATTGCCTGCTTCAATAGCCAGCTGGTCAACTTCTTATATCCTTGTCTTCTTTGGCGAATTGTCCATGGAACATCTTTCAAAACTTTGATATTAATATTTTGCCAGGATAAGCCTTCGTCTCTTGCCTTTTTTTGGATCTTTTCACAGGTCGCTCTTCGAACAAACCTTACTAAAACTTCTCTTGGTAAGTTATGTCTTCTGGAATAGGAGGAAGATATTCTCCTTACCCAGTCAATCTCACTCTTTCCTCCCTCCAATAATTTCTCTTCCTCTGTATTTAGTATCTCCAGAATTTTGTCCTCCAAGTTCTCTCCCCTAGCTTCTGGGATATTCTGGAACCTAAGTACATATGCCGCCTTTTCCATTTCTAATTTCGCTACTTTGTCTTCCAACTCTACTAATTCATTTTGATTCTCTCGCACCGTCACTGTAGTGGCTTTATTTTGATCTTCCAGTCTTTCCACTTTAGCAACCAAACTATGCACTTGCTGTGTGTTAGCTAATAGCTGTTTTTGAAAATCATCCATTTTGTCATTTGTTTTTTTGATCTCCCCCATCAGATCCATTTTCATCGCTTCCAGGGCTTCTTGGCTTTGCTTAAAGCTTGCCACCATTATTGCTTGCAGTTTCTCTATAGCTTCCTGATTATCTGTTGATGGTAAAGTTCTTTGACCTCCTGGTGAGGTACCCTGGCCCACTTTTTTGATTTTGGCCTCAATCTGTCTTTCTTTTTTCTCTTTATCTCCCATATCCTTAGTCTTTCTGGTCACTTAAACAACGTAGAGTAACTTTCTCCTGTCTTTATATTGCTTCTGTTCAATTATTATTATTCACCGCACAAAGCACAAATCTTCTGTTACAATTATTGCTCACAGCCCAAAGCAATTACTTCAAGATATTAACATATATTGGCCATTCAGAAATTATGTGCCACTTTAACTGCTACTAATAATTACTTAAATCAAACCCCCACCATTTCATTTTGTTGTGTCTCCCCCAAAATCAATAAATCAATTTCATTGGTAAATCAATTCCACCCTTCATCAATACCTAAACAAATAATAAATTGTAAATCAGTATCTCTTCCCCCAGCCTTTCTTCACTTTAACAATTCATTATTTGGCATTAATATAATATTCAAAATTCATCAAACACAACTCACAATTCAGTATGAACATTACAGCTAAGATCCACTGTTAATTTAAGGTCCAGTCTTATTAGTTTTACTTTATTTTCTTTCTTCTTTCTTCTTATTGTCTTCTTATCTTCTTCTTCCTTTCTTCTGTCTTCTTTCTCCCCTTTTATTCAACCGCTTACAGTCTACTTCAGGAGAGTTATTATATATAGTCTTAGTCTTAGTCTCTGTCTCAGTTTCTCCGGTTCTTATATCCTTTTATTTCTCACCCTTTCTTCAAGGGAGGGACAGCCGCAGAGTTCCCTGCTAAAAACTGCCTCTCCCTCACTTGATTAAGCCTTGGTTCTATCTCTCCTTCTCTTTCTCTCTTTCTCTCCTTCTCTTTCTCTTTCGGTCTTATTGGCCGTTCTTCACTTTCCAGACACCTTCTAAATTCTCGTCACTAGTCTTTAGCTCTTAGCCCGCTCTCAGCCACCGCTCTCTCTTTCACTCACCACTCTGCGCCATCTTCCACCATGCCGCCTCGCTCCAAACCATACACCAGGCTTTTACTCCCCGACTCTCCGTTCACCACATCTGTTCAACAAACCCGTTGCTGTTCCTCCGCTTCACCGCTTCATCATTTCGCCGCCCGCTTTCGTATCTCCTCCCGTCAACTCGCCCCGACGCCCCGGCACCTTCTCCAAACTCTGCTCCGCCGTCTCCGCCTGAGTCAGGCCGCCGATGCCTCGGACTCTGGTAATTGTCTGATCCGCTCAGCCAGAGCTATTCAGCCGCCACCGCCACCGCCGCTCTCGCCCGGTCAGACCTCTCGTACGGCCCCTTCCGCCTCTCCGTTGCCGCGCCGCGCCGCCAGCCGCTTCCGATCCGTCTTTCGCTTCCCCACTTCTCCGCCGGACGGTACTTTTTATATTCTTCAGTAGACTCTCTTTTGATGTTTCGTTTGTGTTAATAATTAGCAATTTTCAAATTTAGTCTTAGCTTAGGGCAGTTCGTCTGAGTTCGGTCGCCCCCTCCGCTCCTTTTCCGGAGGCCTGGTTGTTGCGCAACGCGTTAGAGAGCTCCAGGCGAGGGACAGGCTGGGGTAAAAGGGACGCCTCCGCGTTCCTCCTAAGCCCCCAACCAGCTCCCCCAAGCTTCGATGCGTCTTTCAGACGCTTCTTAAGAGACCCCCTGCGAAGAGGGACCTCTCTGGAGCGCTCTAAATCACAGTGCACACCGGAGCTCAGCGATGCCCTGTGTCTCACCACGCCATCTTTCCGAAAGTCCCGCAATTCCACAATCATTGTTTTTAATGCATGGCTGAAACTCACTTAGGGTTGCCGATCCCCAGGTGGGGGCAGGGGATCCCCTGGTTAGGAGGCCCTCCCCCCACTTCAGGGTCATCAGAAAGCGGGGGGAGGGGAGGGAAATGTCTGCTGGGAACTCTGTTATTCCCTATGGAGATTTATTCCCATAGAAAATCATGGAGAATTGATCCGCGGGTATCTGGGGCTCGGGGGGCCTGTTTTTTGAGGTAGAAGCACCAAATTTTCAGTATAGCATCTAGTGCCTCTCCCCAAAATACCCCCCAAGTTTCAAAAAGATTGGACCAGGGGGTCCAATTCTATGAGCCCCAAAAGAAGGTGCCCCTCTCCTTCATTATTTCCTATGGAAGGAAGGAATTGAAAAGGTCCCTTTAAATGTGATGGCCAGAACTCCCGTTGGAGTTCAGTGCTTGTCACACCCTTGCTCTTGGCTCCACCCCAAAGTCTCTTGGCTCCACCCCCAAATTCCCCAGATATTTCTTGAATTGGACTTGGCAACCCTATGGGAGAATCTTTTATATAACGAGAGCATCTTTTGTCAGGTGGAGTGGAGTGTCCCCCCTCCTCTAAATTTTTATTTTCCCTTTCACAATGCTTGTTTTTAATGCATGACTGATGCTCACTTCCAGCTTGGGGGACGGGGTGGTCTTGGGTCTGTTTTCTTCACACAGCGTGAACAAGCTAAATGACGACATTGCAGCATTCAGAGGCAGAGAGGAAGAAATCTACTATTCCATCAAAACTTACCTAACAGGTGAGCTCTCAGGTGAAAACAAACAAACCCATGCAATTGTCTGGGCTGGCTTTCACGGCACTGCAGCGCCCCCCTTCCAGATGGTCAAGAGTGGTATTGCAGCTTGCAGTTCAACATAGGTCAGGGGCGGAAGGAGCCAAGAGGGTCCCAGTGGGGTCTGTAAGTCAGCAGGCCTCTCAGTTCAAACATTTTGTTGCATTCTAACCTTCAGCAGTTTGAATGTTTGTGAGCATTCTTGTACTTCGTTGCAGATCAGGCAACGTTTAGAAGGAGTTTGTAAGTGTCTGATGATCAAGTCACATAATTAACAGTGGGTTTTTTTGTTTTTTTTTAAAAAGCTGATTCTTTAAGATACTTTAGGCTGTATCTTATGTTAAGATATCTTCTGTGATCTGTGTTGCAGCAACAAAAACCAGGCCACGCTGTTACAATGCTAGTGGGTCAGGTTGGCTTGGTGCATACCTGAGAAATTACATCAGCTACAGCAGTGCAAGAGACATGAGATTACTCACCAAAAACAGCACAGCCCCAGTATGTATGTCTGATGGAATTTACTTTTTTAAGTTCAGCATAGTTGCCTACACTTATTAAACACTTATTAGAAGATAGGTGTCTTCTTTTAAGCATATAAACTCTGTTAATCTAGAGAATTTCAGGAAATAGAGAAGAAAATATTGGATTTATATCCTGCCCTATACTCTGAATCTCAGAGTCTCAGAGCAAGTCACAATCTCCCCCACAACAGACACCCTGTGAGGTGGGTGGGGCTGAGAGGGCTCTCACAGCAGCTGCCCTTTCAAGGACAACTCCTATGAGAGCTACGGATGACCCAAGGCCATTCCAGCAGGTGCAAGTGGAGGAGTGGAAAATCAAACCCAGTTCTCCCAGATAAGAGTCTGCATACTTAACCACTACACCAAACAGGCTCACCAAACTGTATACCATACTTTAAAAATCCATAGTCGTACTATTGCTTATGATGATATTCCCTCCCACCCCCACCCCCTTTTTTTTTGCAATTAGCAATTTGGTCTTGAACAATATGTCAGTTTGTACTTGGTATATAATTTCCAGTTAGACCCAATACAACAACTTTAGGTATAAGAGATAATATATAAGTTGTCATACACTATATTTCTTTCATTGTTTTAAGCCCCCACCCCTCAAAAAAAACTTAATAGAGGGACTAGGGCTGCAAATGTGGTCTTGAGTCAACAGGTTCATGCTCATGGAGAACCAGTTTGGTCTAATGGTTAAGTGTGTGGACTCTTATCTGGGAGAACTGGGTTTGATTCCCCCCTCCTCCACTTGCAGCTGCCGGAATGGCCTTGGGTTAGCCATAGCTATTGCAGGAGTTGTCCTTGAAAGGGCAGCTTCTGGGAGAGCTCTCTCAGTCCCACGCACCTCACAGGGTGTCTGTTGTGGGGGAAGAAGATATAGGAGATTGTAAGCCGCTCTGAGTCTCTGATTCAGAGAGAAGGGCAGGATATAAATCTGCAGTCATCTTCTTCCTCTTCCTCCTTCTCTTCTTCTTCATGATCTTCTTCTCCTCATCCTTCTCCCTCTTCTTCCTCTTCTTCTTCCTCTTCTTCATTTCAATAGGAAAGGAAGTGAGCAACTTGAGATATTTGTGTTGATGTGAGGAAGCATCACTCAGAAAGACTGACACAGCTTTGTCTTTTCCCAGTTCCAGGATCTCGCTTTAGACCCTGAAAACCTGGAGCTTGTGAATCGTGTCACCATTCGGAAAGATCTGGCCGAGATATACGCGGCTGCGCTATTTGCTGCAGACCCAGGTTTCAACCTGGACAAGTGAGTGAGAAAAATAAATCCAGGAAGTGATGGAAAGGTTCCCACTGGCTCTCCATGCCTGCCGATGTGGACATTTCTTGCTTGTACATTTCTCTTTCGGGGTTGGGGGGAGCAGTTTCCTGTTCCACGCGTGCTTTGGCAGTAAGTGAAGAATCCCCCCCCCCCCCGGCAGTATGTAACACGCTTTGCACCCCCTGCCCCTCAGTCTTCCAGACCAGCTCATCTGCTTCGCCAGACATTCTTCGAGGATCTCAAATTTCACCCAATCACAAGCCTTGAACTTCATTCGCCAAGTCAATCTCCACTGCCAACCTGTGAATCCCTCCTCTTCCGACCGCCAGGTGAGATCTCCTCTGACCTGTGAGAACACATTTGATTGACCGCTGACTTTCAATAGTCAGCATGGGGCTTAATCTTCTTCGCTTTTTGCAAATCTGGCCCAGTGACTTTGGGTGCCTCTTGAAACCTGCTTTGCACCCAGCCCCTCCTGTATCTGGGCTTTGTCTGAACCAGGGCTTTTTTTGTAGCAGGAACTCCTTTGCATATTAGGCCACACCCCACTGATGTAGCCAATCCTCCTGGAGCTTACAGGGCCTCCTGCCAGCTCCAGGAGGATTGGCTGCATCAGGGGTGTGTGGCCTAATTTGCAAAGGAATTTCTGCTATAACAAAAGCCCTGGTCCGAACCAATTTTTCACATCCAACTGTGGACAGGGGACTTCTTCACCTGGCCCCCAAATTCCACCCTCCCTCATCCTGAACAACCTGAGGGGGAAATTATGGGGCACTCAAAACTTGCACTTGCTTTAATAAAAAGGTATCACGGAACAGTTGATTTGGGAATTTCCCAAAGAGCCTACGCATACCCGCTACCTATACATCTTTGTCTATGAAAAAAAATGCATTTGAGGTCAGACAGAGACAATCAAGACTATGCAAAACGGAGGCAGAAGGAAACCCTACTTCAAAGGCAAACTCTTTTGGGGACAGATTTGGTTGCTAGTTCATTGGAGGAGATAGATTCAACTCCAGTGACAGTTTAGAGATCAACCAGATTTTTGTGGTATGAGGTTTTGTGAGTCAAAGCACCCCTTGCTAGATGCCTGTTGAGCTGTGAAAGCTCATAACTGGAATAAGTGTGTTGGTCTCTAAGGTGCTTCGGAGTTCGAATCTAGCTCTTCTACAGACCAACACAGCTACACAGTGGTCTCATCCCTCCCCCCTTCAGTTTTAAATTCAGATTATGGCTTAGTGTTGTTTTCAGAACACTTTGTTGAATACTATAGTTCATTTATTTATATATGTATAACTTTCTTGATGAGATTCTCTTCTCTTAGTTATTGGGTTTTTGTATTTCGAGCCAACATGACCACCATCTGAAAATGTAATTCTATTTGTTCCTTTTTCTGTCTTAATTTTATGTGGAAAACAAGGGGCTCATTTTTTTTCTTTGTAAGTTTCTGTTTGATATTGCACCGATTTATGTAGGGGATATAAAGTGTAGGTTTTTATGAGGACATAAAGCGATGTCATATCGGATTGACCAGTAGAGGGAGTAAAACACTTGTGGAACAGGACAATATCCGCCTCCCACAAGAAACAGGAACTTATATGCAAGAAAAATGAAAATGTGGAAAAGCCCTAAGAAAACTATACCTGCCTTTTGAACATGCTGGATTTTCCCACCCGAGTATTTTGCATCCTGATACTGAATTTATCTACATGTCTCCTGCCTGTCCCTCTTTCCTGCTCTCCAGCTAGCTTTGAAGCTTGTGGAACGAGTCAAGGTGTTTGACCAGGAGACGCTGGTGGCTCTGGGGCAGCAGGCTGTGGGGCTGACGGCGGGTCAGATTTCAAATTTAACAGCGCAAGAGCTTGCAGATCTCAACGTCTTGGAATCGCTTGGGCGGGTCAGAGGCTGGGACAGGGGGCAGTCCCAGGCTCTGGTGAAGAAGCTCCTCCGCAGCAATTACACGGTAAGCATTTGAAAAGTGTCCCTGACTGTTCCCTGTTGGGGAAGAGCCAGCCCCTAGCGGTTGCCCTGCTCCAGCAGATCAAGCGGTCCTTTCGGCAGTGGGTTGCTTTACTGCAAGAAAGAGGAGGGGAAATATGGACGCAGAGGGGCCAAAACTTTAAAAGGGAGTCCTTTGGGTCAGAAGAGGACACAGGATCCTGTGATCTGCAACCAATGGCTCATCAAGTCCAACAATCTGTGTCACACAGTGGTCAAAAACCAGGTGCCATTTGAAGGTTCATCAGTGGGGCCAGGACACTAGAAGCCCTCCTGCTGTGCCATCCCCCCCCCCCCCCCACGAGAGCCAGTTTGGTGTAGTGGTTAAGTGTGCGGACTCTTCTCTGGGAGAACTGGGTTTGGTTTCCCACTCCTCCACTTGCAGCTGCTGGAATGGCCTTGGGTCAGCCATAGTGGTTAAGTGAGCGGACTCTTATCTGGGAGAACCGGGTTTGATTTCCCACTCCTCCACTTGCAGCTGCTGGAGTGGCCTTGGGTCAGCCATAGATCTTGTAGGAGTTGTCCTTGAAAGGGCAGCTTCTGTCAGAGCTCTCTCAGCCCCACCCACCTCACAGGGTGTCTGTTGCGGGGGGAGAAGATATAGGAGATTGTAAGCCGCTCTGAGTGTCTGAGATTCAGGGTATAGGGTGGGATATAAGTCCAATATCATCATCATCACTACCAAGAATACAGAGCATCGCTGCCCCAGACAGAGAGTTCCATTAATACGCTGTGGCTAGTAGCCCACCATTGACCTCTGCTCCATATGCTTATCCAATCCCCTCTTGAAGCTGGCTATGCTTGCAGCTGCCACCACCTCTTGTGCCAGTGAATTCCATGTGTTAATCACCCTTTGGTGACATCTACTGATGTCAAAGTGTGCTGTGTGCGGAAGCGGTGGAAGGAGAAGGACATTCTCTCAGCTGATCTTACCTTCAGTCTCCTCTCTTTTCTCCAGCTGGACGCCCCTGAGAAGTTGGAAAGGCTGGGGACTTTGGCTCAAGGCCTGCCCAGCAGCGTCTTCAACAGCATCTCTGCCGAGGCAGCAATTCAACTGGCAACGAGCAGCAGCTTTGTGGCCGCTCTCCGGGAAGGTCCGGAGTATTTGCAGAAAGCCTTTGTCAGCAAGGTAACCATCTGCGTTTCAGGAGTTCGGTGCTGAGGGCCGGAGAGCTACTGGGCCGTTCGCTCTCTGAGCTTCAAAAGAAGGACCAGCCCATGTACCCCGATGCAAATGAAGCACCTGTGCTTACGGTGGTTTGGGAGTCTGCGGCATATTGCTTATCAACCCCTTTCCTGTTTTTAGAATAGGGTTGCCAAGTCCAATTCAAGAAATTTCTGGGGACTTTGGGGGTGGAGCCAGGAGACTTTGGGGGTGGAGCCAGGAGACATTGGGGGCGGAGCCAGGAGACATTGGGAGTTGTGACAAGCATCACTGAACTCCAAAGGGAATTCTGGACATAACGGTTAAAGGGACGGCACACTTTTAAAATGCCTTTTTTCCATTGGAAATAATGAAGGATAGGGGCACCTTCTTTTGGGGCTCATAGAATTGGACCCCCTGGTCCAATCCTTTTGAAACTTGGAGGATATTTTGAAGAGAGGCACTGGATGCTATGCTGAAAATGTGATGCCTCTATCTAAAAAAACGCACCCCCCACCAAAGCCCCAGATACCTGCAGATCAATTCTCTATTATACCTTGTGGCAGGGGTGGCCAGTGGTAGCTCTCCAGATGTTTTTTGCCTACAACTCCCATCAGCCCCAACCATCAGTCATGCTGGATGGGGCTGATGGAAGTTGTAGGCAAAAACATCTGGAGAACTGCCGTTGGCCACCCCTGCCCTGTGGGAATTGGTGGCCATAGAATAATGGAGTGCCCTATTTTAGAAAGTGGGTAAGGCCAAGGGAACTCCTGCCCAGTAGAGCTGTGGATCATTTTGTGGTTCTGCCTGCAGGCTCAAAAAGCTTGGGGACTCCCGAAATTGGCATATCTTTCCCCACTCCCATTAGCCGTGCTGTGGAGAAAGATGGCGAGCCGAACCTTGATACCCCATAGCTCTGACAGTTTGGATGCTCAGCTCTGCCCCCTTCTGGCTTTTGCGCAGCATTTGCCCACATTTTTCTTCCCGGTCATGAGGACTAGAAACTTCTGCATTTGGATTTAAGGGAAAAGCTGAGCTTGGCAGGCAGGAAGCCCAATGAAGCTGCGGCCTAGGGATTGGGAAGATTCTGTTTCTTTAGGCTGTGCTTGTGTGTTCTCACAGCACCAGTTTTGGGGGGGTCTCCGCTTGAGCGCTCTGCTCTTTGATCTCACCCTGGCAGATCCTCTCCAACATTTCCTCCCCGGAAGACATCTTGAATAACGTCCCAGATGAGCTGGCCGGCGAAGTCCCGAGCTCCCTGTTGGTTTTTCAAGGCAGCATCCCAGACCTCCGCAAAATCAGCGAAAAACAATGGTCGCCACAACAGGTGAAGCTTTTGGGGGGAGTCTCTGGTGTTGGGATTAACTGGTATAGTTAGGCCATAGTTCCCTCTAGTTAGCAGAGCGCTCAAATAAAACTACAAACACAGGAAAGTCGCTTATCCAGGTTACTGAGCTTACAAAGCTACACAGATCCACGTTGCAGAAAATACTCCTCTCTCTTTTGGAGAATTTATTGGAGAAGTACACAGCCCCGTGGTGCAGAGTGGTAAAGCTGCAGTACTGCAGTCTGAACTCTTTGCTCACAACCTGTTTGATCCCAGCGGAAGGTGTGTTCAGGTAGGCGGCCCAAGGTTGACTCAGCCTTCCATCCTTCCGAGGTCGGTAAAATGAGTCCCCAGCTTGCTGGGGGGAAAGTGTAGATGACTGGGGAAAGCAATGGCAAACCACCCCATTAAAAAGTCTGCCGTGAAAACGTCATGATGCGACGTCACCCCAGAGTCAGAAATGACTGGTTCTTGCACAGGGGACTACCTTGACCTTTAACACTTTGGATAGAAAGAGCAGAGACAGGATAGGTTACTAGCTTACTAGCTGAGGTTGGAAACAGATGGCGAGAGGGCCGTCTGCCTCATGGTGGCAGTAGGGGATGCCATGTTGTCCCTTCTGGTGGAAGGGCATTAGGATTGTGTGTGAGAGACCAAAAACAAGTTCCCTTAGAAAACAGTATTCACTTCAAAGAGGATAGAGGCAGAAGAGCAGACACATAGGAAGGAAGGTTCGGGGTAACTATCTAGCTGAGGGGTGTCAAACATGTGGCCTGAGGGCCAGATCAGGCCCCCGAAGGGCCCCTATCAGGCCTGCAAGTTGGTGAGCACACCTATCAGCTTCCTTCTTTCTCTCTCTCTTGCTTCTTTCTGCATCACAGCTCGCTTTGCCAGGCTTGATTAATCGCACAGGAGCTATAGAGTAAAGTCTCTATTTTCTCCATTGGCCAACCAGCCATGAAGCAACTTATGTACAAAAGCTTGCAATGCCCAGCCGTTTCATGTTTTCCCCTGGGTCTTAGGCTCAAAGCATTGACCATGAAAGTTCTGTAATGAATACCAATAAATCAAAAGTAGGTTTGCAACTTACAGACACGCCCCTGAACAACACCTGAACAGCATACTCAAGATTGCTACAACACAGACATTGTCTCCAGATTTGGATGCAATAACTCAGAGCAAGAAGCGTCAGTTTTCAGAAACCATTAAATAAACAAAATATTGCAAGAGTGCAAATCTTTTAAGCATCTTTTAAGGCTTGTTCCAGACGGAGAGCCCTTTTGCTCCCAGTTCTTCTTTTGGTTTTCCCATAAGCTGCCCCAGAGGTGCGAATTGGCGCGCCGCTTTTCCACAGCAAGCGAGATCCTCTTAAAGGCGGTTTCTCCTTGCTGCTGAAAAGCAGTGCACCAGCTCGCAGCTCCGTGGCAGCTTGTGCGAAAACTGAGAGACGCGCCGGAGGTAAAAGGGCTCTCCACCCAGAACAAACCCTCGTGCAAAATCCGTCAGTGTTTCTCTGCCTCTGAACCCCATCTTCTCTCCCTCCCAGGCAGCCGTCTTCTTCGGAGATGTTCTGTCCTCTACTGATAATTACACCGAGTGAGTAAAATCCTTGGCTGCCCTAAACCAGATCGATTGTTTATTTGCGTATGTATTTGAAAATGTCACAGCAGTGTGCGATTGCAATAAAAAAGGCCAACGCCACGCTGGGAATTATTAGGAAGGGAATTGAAAACAAATCAGTCAGTATCATAATGCCCCTGTATAAATCGATGGTGCGGTCTCATTTGGAGTACTGTGTACAATTCTGGTCACCACACCTCAAAAAGGATATTATAGCATTGGAAAAAGTCCAGAAAAGGGCAACTAGAATGATTAAAGGTTTGGAACACTTTTCCTATGAAGAAAGGTTAAAACGCTTGGGGCTCTTTAGCTTGGAGAAACATCAACTGCGGGGTGACATGATAGAGGTTTACAAGAATATGCATGGGAAGGAGAAAGTAGAGAAAGAAGTACTTTTCTCCCTTTCTCACAATACAAGAACTCGTGGGCATTCAATGAAATTGCTGAGCAGTCAGGTTAGAACAGATCAAAGGAGGTACTTCTTCACCCAAAGGGTGATTAACATGTGGAATTCACTGCCACAGGAGGTGGTGGTGGCTGCAAGCATAGCCAGCTTCAAGAGAGGTTTGGATAAAAATATGGAGCAGAGGTCCATCAGTGGCTATTAGCCACAGTGCATATATATATATATATATATATATATATATATATATATATATATATATATATATATATATATATATATATATATATATATATATGGCCACTGTGTGACACAGAGTGTTGGACTGGATGGACTATTGGCCTGATCCAACATGGCTTCTCTTAAGTTCTTATTTCCTGCATTTATGCCCTGCCTTTCTCACCAATGAGTTCCCACTTCCGTTTTATCCTCTCAATAAACCTGTGAGGCGGGGGGTGGGGGTGGGGGGGTGACCTTGCTGGCTTCCATAACAGAGTGGAGATTCAAACCTGGATCTCTCTTCAACTCTGGATGGGGCTGGGTATCTTCTGGAATGTACAGGTGATCTCCAGAAGACAGAGATTAGTTCCCCTAAGGGAAATGGCAGCTGCGGAGGGTGGACTTTTGGGACTTACAACCTGCCGAGGTTCCATCCCTCCCAAACTCTGCCCCCCTCCAGCCTCCACCCCCAAATCTCCAGGAATTCCCCAACCTGGAGTTGGCAACCTGGCTCCAGATCCTAGCAGAACACTCTACCATGCTGCCACCCTTGCTCTCAGGGTGTTCCCCTTAGACTATTCCCCACAGAGGTGCAGGACTAATCGCCTCTGCCTGTCTTCCAGGCTCTCCGGCCGCATCCTGCAAGGGTTTCAGTGCAGTCCTGCTAGCAGGCTGAGCCCCTCTCAGCTGGAGTCCCTGGTCCAGGAAGTGAAGGTGAAACGTGCCAACCTGAGCCAGGAGCAGGTAAGAGGCCAGCCTTGGACAGAGAGAGTGGCAGGATAGATCACTTAGGGGCAATACTCCCTCTAAGCTGTGGAAGAAGAAGAAGATATTGGATTTATACCCTCCACTCCGAAGAGTCTCAGAGCGGCTCACAATCTCCTTTACCTTCCTCCCCCACAACAGACACCCTGTGAGGTAGATGAGGATATTGGATTTATATCCCGCCCTCCACTCCGAAGAGTCTCAGAGCGGCTCACAATCTCCTTTACCTTCCTCCCCCACAACAGGCACCCTGTGAGGTGGGTGGGGCTGAGAGGGCTCTCACAGCAGCTGCCCTTTCAAGGACAACCTCTGCCAGAGCTATGGCTGGCCCAAGGCCATCCCAGCAGGTGTGAGTGGAGGAGTGGGGAATCAAACCCGGTTCTCCCAGATAAGAGAGCTCTGGCTGGCCCAAGGCCATCCCAGCAGGTGTGAGTGGAGGAGTGGGGAATCAAACCTGATTCTCCCAGATAAGAGTCCACGCACTGAACCACTAGACCAAACTGGCTCTCTTGTGAGCAAAAATTCTACTTTGTGAGCTACTCGCATTAAAGTGGTGAGCTGCTGCATCAATTAGTGTGCTCTAAGGTCATCCTTCCTGAGCTAAGACAAAAAATGTGGGAGCCAGAGGCTAAAAAACTGTGAGCTAGCTCACGCTAAGTCAGCTTGGAGGGAACACTGCTCAGGGGTGGCACCTGGTCAGTGGGCTTCACCTCTTGAACAAAGTTCCAAGTCCAGCGGCCCCTTTAAAAACACGGTATAAACTCTCATCCGCACCAACACGGCTACCCCCCTGCTTGTGAGAGTCCTAACGGTGATAATGGTGTCTGGCTTCCTTCCTGCCTCAGCTCTCCTGCATGGCTAAACTTCTCGCCAGAAGCAACCGAGGGGCAAACTTCACCAGCTATCCGGCAGACGTCCTGCTTTTCTACCCGTGAGTGCCTCCGGAGAAGTCCAGGCAGGAATGTTTTGGTTGTTCCTGCAGGGATATTTGCTTAATATTTCAGTTTTGCTCAGTCATAGATGTGTGATGCCAAGCACAGTATTTGCTTAATATTTCAGTTTTGCTTAATATTTCAGTTTGCTTAATATTTGCTTAATATTTCAGTTTTGCTCAGTCATAGATGTGCGATGCTGAGCACAGTAAATAAACCTCCCAAGAAGCACAGAGAGAGAGAGACTTGTATTAATTAAATAGATCCAGTTCATATTCAGGTTGCGGTTGACAGGAGAGAGAGAAGCCTATCTAAAGAGACCTTTCCCTGTCGTGAACGGTCAGCTTGTCTGGCATCCTGCGTGTGGGAGGATGAGGGCATCGCCTCTACAGGAGAGGCTTCTTGTAGAGACCTGGAAGGCCATGGAGGTGAGGGAGAGGACAAAGTGAGAAAGGTGAGATCAGAGAGCAGCCCCCGGGGTGCAGACAAAGAGAAGCATTCCACTCGAGGCGATAACACCTATACACACTTAGAGTGATGTAGCAACACCCATGCCCCACCCCCAATGTCTCACTCCAACAGTTCCTCTCTCCCCTCTTTTAACACATCCCTCATTTCTCCAGATCCTTCAATCTGGATGGCATGTTAGTAAAAGCAAGATATTGGGGGGGGGGGGTTCCCCTGTGGATTCCTTACCCCGCTGGACCCCAATTAACAAAGATTCTGATCTCTTTCAGCCTCGGCGGAGTCGACAACCAGAGCTGTGGAGAATTTTATGCTCTAGCATCCCAAGGGAACCTCTCCCTTTTGGCCAGCGGTTCCACTCAACGGACCAGCCTCCGGGATAATGCGCTGGATTGTTTTGTAAGGGATATATATTTAACAGCTTGAACACATTTATTAGCTGCTTTTCTTCCTTATGGGGCTCAGGGCTGGTTTATGATATGAAGTAAATAAACAAAATGAAGTCCATTAAATTACATGAAACCCGAATTTTAAAATCACAGTTTAGAACTGCTGTAATCTACCGCGGTCCTATATCAAACTGCCTTCAGCTGCCTCCTAAAGATAATGCATGGGATGGAGAAAGTAGAGAAAGAAGTGCTTTTCTCCCTTTCTCACAATACAAGAACTCGTGGGCATTCGATGAAATTGCTGAGCAGACAGGTTAAAACGGATTAAAGGAAGTACTTCTTCACCCAAAGGGTGATTAACATGTGGAATTCACTGCCACAGGAGGTGGTGGCGGCTACAAGCATAGCCAGCTTCAAGAGGGGATTGGATAAAAATATGGAGCACAGGTCCATCAGTGGCTATTAGCCACAGTGTGTGTGTATATATAAAATTTTTTGCCACTGTGTGACACAGAGTGTTGGACTGGATGGGCCGTTGGCCTGATCCAACATGGCTTCTCTTATGTTCTTAAGATGGGAAATGAGAGGGCCAGGTGAGCTTGCTTGGGGAGGTATTCCATAATTGTAGGGCTGCCACCAAAAAGGCCCTGTCTTGTGTATCCACCAGATGAGCTTCTTTGATTGATGGGACAGTTAGGAGAGCCCATCCTTATAGTCTTAACTCCTGGGCAGTGAATATTTTTCTCTTCACTTTTTGAAAGGACATGGAAGAAGCACAGCCCTAAATGGGAAAATAGGTGACTCGGTTCTCACTGCTTGTTTCTCCAGGGCGTGGCAAATGCCTCACTCATCAAAGAGCAGCTTCAAAAGCTCGGGGCTTTTGTGTGTGACATGGATCCAGCCACCATCAGAAATTCTGACCCGGACATCTTGGAGAATCTGAAACTCTGCCCTGATCTTACCGCTCAGCAGCGATTGGCTCTCAACGCCCTCCTGAGCCGCGGGAAGACTCAGTACGGGTGAGCGGGAGGCAGTGTGGCGAAGCGGTTAGAATGTCATCCTAGGATCTGAGAGGTCAGAGTTCGAATCCCTGACCTGCCATGGAGGCTTGCTGAGTGGCCTTGGGCTGTCACACACTCTTGCCGTAGCCTACCTCACAGGGCAGTTGTGTGCAAAAAGGGTAAAGGAGAACCAGGTATCACCACCGCCCTGAGTTTTTTGGGTGACATAAAAGCCTAACTGAAGTGTAGTGCTTTTTCATGTGCCATGTAAAAAGGGCTGCCTGGAAGGAGATTGAGACATGAGAAAGGAAACAAACAAAGGCCGTGTCAAACCTGCCGGTGAACTTTTGGGGGAAGGAGGGTGTTTCAAGTACGTTCCTCCCTGTTTGTATTCTGATGCAAGACTTTCTATTGATGGTTTTGTATATTTCCAGTTACAGATGGATTCTTTTGGCTTTGGAGAGAAGCCTAAAAAACTAATCTGGCAACAATCACGCTCAACGCTATTGCGTAAAACCCATTAGGATCTTTTATTTTCCCAAGGAGTTTTATTCAGCATTACATTTTCCAAATGAACCGTCAAACCCTTGACGCTTTTGAAATTCTGGAATGTTTACGATTTCACTCAAGGTTGGATCCTGTGGCAACACTTTTCTCCCATCCAAATACAAGCCCTGCTTAGTTTCTGAAATCTGACGAGATTGGGCTAGACTGGGCCATCCATGTCAGGTGACAATTCTAGCCTCTGCTTAAAAACCGCCAAAGAAGGTGGGCCCACTGTCTCCCAGGGAAGCCTGTTCCACTGTGTGGGGGAGGGCATGTTTAAATGGCTAAATTCCCCTCCAAAATGGTGCTGGCCAGTAGCCACTGTAAGGTGTCACTTGGGCCTTTGAGAACCGAGTTTTGCTTGTCTGTTTGTGGCGCAGGGAGCCTGCATCCTGGGACGAGGGAACCCTTCAGGCTCTGGGACCACTGGCATTCTACATAAACCGCACCACTTGGGAGTCCATTGACAAGGTACAGGGGAGTGGGGCTGTGTGTTTTGGAAGTGGAGAACTCTGCGAACTCTAAGCCTTCTTAGGCTTCAGAAGGGGGTACGATAGAAAGATAGAAAAGGTTGGGGCACAGAACTTCCTTTCCTTCCTGCTATCCGATGCTATCCTTTTGAAGTAAGATACTATTCTCAAGGATGAGATTCCTTCTCTTTCTCTCGCACACATTGCTGGACTTCTCTTCATGCTGGCATCATGGATGCTGGATGTGATTCCTGCATCCCTTCCCACCTTAGTTAGTTAGATGTCACTCCTATCTCTACTCTATCCCTTACTGTCTAGAATGGAGTTCCTTAATAAAAAGGGCTCTTATTTAGCTTTGAAACTTAAAGGAGGCTCCGTGTACGTCTGTGTCAAGTCAGCAGATTCAATAACGAGTCATTGTTGATACAAAGAAACTACTTTATTGATACTGATACTTGAGGTCTAGGCCAAGCATTGAAAAGACTAAAGAACGTGCTGTAGATACATTGCATATAAGGGGTACTTCAAAGGAATTCCTAAGGGGGGGGGATTATGCAGGGAACATTCACACATTGATGTTACCAATTCGTTCTCAGGCTTGCATGGCCTTGATCGTAGTGGGCTCCTGACTCCCTTCTGTGAGCCAGGCCTGAGAAGGCACAGATAAGACTTTCACATATTTCCATTTCAAAGCAAAGCTACCCTCTACAGGAAAGGAGGGGGTAGGGAGAGCATGAGCTAGCAGCATTTGCTTATACTTTGGTTCTACCCAGAATGCTCTTTGACTGAGCCAGAGTTATAGACAGACTTGACACGTCTGTTTGTTATCAGCATGCACACACCAGAGATGCTGACTCCGCTAAATCGCTCATGGTTTTTCTGGTTATAGCAGACCAGAGAATCCAACAGTACATTGGTTTCCCCCTGCATCACTCCCTCCTTCCTGGTTTTGTATAAGATCTACCCTTGATGTTCCAACTCCCTTCAATGTCCTTTTCTTGCTCAGGAAGAGAGGATGGTCTTCTTCAGGAACGTGGCGGAGGCATTCGACAGCCAGAGCCCTTCCCAGAGACAGAAGACTCTTCTCCTCTTAAAATCTGTGGGGTCCAAATTGGCTTCCCCCGCCAGGAGTAAACGGGCAACGGAAAGTAAGAGGGGGAAAATTATTCCTGGATGGAAATTATTCAGTGCTGGCCGCTCAGAGGAATTCAAAGTAGAGAGTCAGGAGAGGAGAACAGGTCATTCCATATCTGCTGCAAATGATCCAAAATTTGGAACCCGGGAAATCCAACTTCTGCAGGCAGAATAACTTATGATGAGCAAGGGGGCTTGCATTTCACGTAGGACATTGAGCTAAGCCTGCTGAAGTGGTGTGTTGGGATAGTCACAGACATTACAGCTTCGGAAGAGAAGGGATAGAACAGAGCAATGGAAGCTTGGCTTGGGTGAAGGGAAACTTCACACAGAGTTTGGGAACAGGCATGGCGGCAAAGACTCAGTGGGGGAGGAAAGAACAATTTGGGGGAAAGGGGGCAGTTTCGAGCAGTGAAACTGCTGGAAAGGGAGGCTTAAATGAGCCAGGATATATATCAGGTTTGTATTTCCTTTTGAAGAATGCTCTGAACCAGCTTAACCTTGAGAAAGAGAATTCAGGGGCAGGGTAACCAGAGAAGAGAAAGGAGGGTGGAAGAAGGCAGAAAGGGAAAGCCCAGAAAATATTGGGTTTTCCTCCAGGGAGAAAATTAGGGTTGCCTTGCCATCTGTGTTTGGGTGGGCAGGGGGGAGAATGGAACCGGAGGATGTGCGTGGGAATAGTCAAAGTAGGTAGTCGCCTTGGGCGCCACCTGGCCTAGGGTCACCCCATCCCCGACGCCTGACTTTGGCTCCTGACCGCTGCCGCCTTGTCCTCTCCCATCCCCAAGCTGCCCTCCACAAAGCCAAGCCACCCCCCTCTCCCCAGTGTGCGACTTGGTCTCCCACCTCATCCTATCCCGCCACCCTCTTTCCTGGCGTGGCTGGCAAGCACTTCTTCTCACAATTTTTTGTATAACATATCAATTTAAAAAAAAATAAATTAAAAAACCAGTAAATTCAAAATGTGAAAAGTTTCAAGTTTGGCGCTCTTCATTTTCCCTATATTTTTTAATAATGGTGTGTGTGTGCGTGTGCTAGTTGTTGATATGCCTAGGGTGCCAGAAAGCCTAGCTCCGGAGGCTGGCAACCCTTGAGGAAACCTCACTGGGGGCTTCTGGCATGGAGGGAGGGGTCTGCCAAAGGAGGTCTGAGGGCTTTGAAGATTGTGAGCCTAATTTGAAGGGGCCGGGGGTGCAAAGCCAGTGCCGGCATCCTGCAGGCTTGGAGATTTCTCTCGGGCAGAAAGTTCCTCCTCACCTGTGCGTTGCGCCAACAGGCTGCCGGTCCGGCCCGATCACAGCCAGCACCTTGGAGGACCCCCTCTTCATCGTCCAGTACGACAGCATTGAGCAGTTCGATGCCTGTTTGAGCGACGAGGTTTTGAAAGCCAACCTGGCCCCCCTGCTGGAGCAGCCTCTGCCCAAGGAGTACCTGGCCGTGATCAAACGGAAACTGGATGAGGTAAGCGAGTGAGAGATCAGTCGTGAGGATCAAGGTGAATTTCTTGGGCACTCCTTTAGCACAGCTGCATGGGTCATTTTGGAGGGGGGGGGAGATCCATGGGGGGGGGGTCCTTCATCCAAAGAATGCTGCAGCAACCCAATCAGTTTCTGAAGTTTCCTATGAGGATCTGGGGATGTTTAGTCTGGAGAGGAGGCGGCTGAGGGGTGATATGCTCACCATCTTCAAGTACTTGAAGGGCTGTCCTAGAGAGGATGGGGTGGAATTGTTTTCTGTGGCCCCGGAAGGTAGGACCAGAACCAATGGGTTGAAATTAAATCAAAAGAGTTTCCGGCTCAACATTAGGAAAAACTTCCTGACCGTTAGAGTGGTTCTTCAGTGGAACAGGCTTCCTCCCTGGGAGGTGGTGGGTTCTCCTTCCTTGGAGGTTTTTAACAGAGGCTAGATGGCCATCTGACAGTGATGAAGATCCTGTGAATTTAGGGGGAGGTGTTTGTGAGTTTAGAGTGGTTCCTCAGTGGAACAGGCTTCCTCCTTGGGAGGTGGTGGTCTCTCCTTCCTTGGAGGTTTTTAAACAGAGGCTAAATGGCCATCTGACAGCAATGAAGATCCTGTGAATTTAGGCGGAGGTGTTTGTGAGTTTAGAGTGGTTCCTCAGTGGAACAGGCTTCCTCCTCAGGAGGTGGTGGGCTCTCCTTCCTTGCAGGTTTTTAAGCAGTGGCTGGATGGCCATCTGACAGCGATGAAGATCCTGTGAATTTAGGGGGAGGTATTTGTGCATTTTTTGCGTTGTGCAGGCGGTTGGACTAGATGACCCTGGAGGTCTCTTCCAACTCTATGATTCTATGAAGGATTCAGTTCTGCAGATCTGGCTGCAGTGTGGTAGGCTTTCTTGCCGAAACAGATTACTTGCCCTGACCCCTGAAATTTTTCCTGACTGTTCCAGATCTACCCAGATGGGATCCCCGATGATCAACTGAGGCTGCTGAGCTACCTCTCCCGTTTGTACAGCCCAGAGGAGATCCGCAAGTGGAGAGTGACCTCCGAGGACACCCTGGCTGCCTTGCTGAGCTCAGACAACGGGGCCTGGAGGCCGGATCAGGTAACACAGAGACGGGGTTTCTGAGATCAGAAGACATTCTTTCTTTTGTCTCCCTGAATTGATTGGTGCGCTGTTTGCTCCTGCATCTCAAGTAATTATTTATTTCGTTTGCAGTTTTAGCCAGTGCATTTATATCCTGCTTTTCTGACAGTCATTTTCCAAAGCGAATTGTCTGCTTAGAATGTGCGTCTCTTTGGAGCTTTGCTCAAGGCAGTATATAATTAAAATAACAATACAAAACACCAAGCCATTAAGAAAAAAAGACCACCGGGCACAAACAATGTAAATACTATCCACAAAACAGAAGCAGACCATCACATAAAGCTGGTAAGACCAACCACCCTGGGTAAAAAAAGACGTGTTTTGGCCTGGTGCCTGAAAGACAGGTGAGCAGATGCGAGCTAAGGGGCCACCACAGAAAAAGCCCTGTGTCTAGTTACTGCCTGCCTTCCTCTAAAAAGCAGGGCTTAAAAGTCAGATCTTGACAGGTAGCTTAAACAGAGACGGGAAGAGACGGATCTTGACAGGTAGCTTAAACAAGACGGGAAGAGACGGTCCTTCAAGGTCCCCAGCCCCGAGCCGTTTAGGACTTTAAAGGAAAGAAGCAGCTAACTGAATTGTGTTTGCATCAATAAAGGGAAATAATCTGTTCCCTAGTTTGGGACACACAAGAGAAGGCAGTTGGAGGAATGTCCGCTGGACAGTCAGAACTGATACCCAACTGGGCCGGCCTGAGCTCCATCGCTGGTAGCCTTCCTTGAAGAAATGTGGTGCATTTATCCCACATGTGACCCTTCCAGCACCCCAGGCAAGGCGCACACTGCCACCCCGTGCCACAGCCCCTGCTCAGCCCTTTCCAGACTTAGAGGGGACTGGGCAGGGGGCGTGGTGCATTTGCTTGCTTTGGAGGTGTTCAGAGCTGCTGCAAATGTCTTTAAGAAGAGCAGGATGGCGCGAGCGGAGACGGGGATGGGAGGCGCACACCCCCGTTCCCTGTCCTCGTGGCTGGGTGGCACCCTAGACGGCTACCTACCTGGCCTACTTCCATGCACCGGCTGCGCTTATTCTTCCAGCCGGCAACAGAAGAGGCCCCTCCCCTTCCTCCTTCCTCCTGCTCTTCTTTTGTGTCATCTGTCCCACACACCCCTGCAGCAGTGGGAGGGCTTGCCCAGAAATGGAGTGCCATCTTTGGTGGTTCTGCCGGTGAGACCTGTAGTTGGGGAGGATTTTTTTAAATTTTTTCACTCTCTTCCTTGCAGCTCAAGCAGCTGATTTCCACCTACCTGGCGCTGGGGGGCAGGCTCACGGGCCCGTTGCTGAGCACGCTGGGGGGCAGAAACCTCTGCCTTCTGGAGGCCGACCAGCTAGGACTGATCAGCCCAGAATCCATCCGGTAGGTCGCTGCTTCTGAACGGGGCGTTTCCTCTAGAAACAGACACGCGACGTTCTGCGGAGAGCCACCGTATGGCTCAAAAACTGGCTAGTGGAAACGTTTTTAAAGGCCATCCATGAGCCAGGAATTGCATTGCCTTCTGAGGTTATTCAGGCACCTCGGTCTCCTGTCCCCCCCTCTTCCAGAGCCAGTTTGGTGTAGTGGTTAAGTGTGCGGACTCTTATCTGGGAGAACTGGGTTTGATTTCCCACTCCTCCACTTGCAGCTGCTGGAATGGCCTTGGGTCAGCCAGAGCTCTTGCAGGAGTTGTCCTTGAAAGGGCAGCTGCTGTGAGAGCCCTCTCCAGCCCCACCCACCTCACAGGGTGTCTGTTGTGGGGGAGGAAGGGAAAGGAGATTGTGAGCCGCTCTGAGACTCTTCGGAGTGGAGGGCGGGATATAAATCCAATATCTTCATCTACCTCACAGGGTGTCTGTTGTGGGGGAGGAAGGGAAAGGAGATTGTGAGCCGCTCTGAGACTCTTCGGAGTGGAGGGCGGGATATAAATCCAATATCTCCATCTACCTCACAGGGTGTCTGTTGTGGGGGAGGAAGGGAAAGGAGATTGTGAGCCGCTCTGAGACTCTTCGGAGTGGAGGGCGGGATATAAATCCAATATCTCCATCTACCTCACAGGGTGTCTGTTGTGGGGGAGGAAGATAAAGGAGATTGGGAGCCCCTCTGAGACTCTTCGGAGTGGAGGGCGGGATATAAATCCAATATTTTCATCTTCTTCTTCTTCTTCTAACCCCTTCTGTTTTGCTTCCTTTAGGCAAGCGGAGGAATTAGACGTTTCTTCTTGTTCCCAAGCCAAAAAAGACATCCTGTATGAAAAGGCGCGAGTGGCCTTTGCCAGCCAGGAGGGGACTGGGGCTTATTACCCCTTAATCCAGCCCTATCTAGGTAGGTAGCGGATTACAAACCGGTGAACCTGCCTTCTACTGCATCAGACCCGCCCCCCCCCCCCCCTTCAGACTGTCAGGGTCAGAACTGTCTACTCAGACTGGCATTGGCTCTCCAGGGTCTCGCGTCTTTTATGTCACCTCCTTGCTGGGTGTTGTGGTTAAGAGCAGCAGACTCTAATCTGGAGAACTGGGCTTGATTCCCCGCTCCTCTTCCACATGCAGCCAGCTGGGTGACCTGGGGCCAGTCACAGTTCTCTCTCAGAACTCCCTCAGCTTCACCTACCTCACAGGGTGTCTGTTGTGGGGAGAGGAAGGGAAAGGAGATTGGAAGCCACTCTGAGACTCCCAAGTGAAAGGCAAGGTATACATTCTTCTTTCTTCTTCCTCCTCCTCCTCTTCCTCCTTCTCCTCTTCCTCCTCTTCTTCTTCCTTCCTGACCCCTTTTGGCATAGTGGTTAAGTGCACGGTCTCTTATCTGGGAGAACCAAATTTGATTCCCCACTCCCCCACTTGCAGCTGCTGGAATGGCCTTGGGTCAGCCATAGCTCTGGCAGAGGTTGTCCTTGAAAGGGCAGCTGCTGCAAGAGCTCTCTCAGCCCCACCTACCTCACAGGGTGTCTGTTGTGGGGGAAGAAGATAAAGGAGATTGTGAGCCGCTCTGATTCAAAAAGACGGGAGGGGTATAAATCTGTGGTCTTTCTTCCTCCTCTTCCTTCCTCCTGACCCCTTTTAATCAGATGCTCTGTCACTGAGCCATGGCCGTTCCCATACCTTTCCCTTCCCATATCTTTCAAAACCAACCCTTGTGAGAAAGGTGCTTTTTCATGCTAGCATTTTCCTTGTCAGAAGAAGGTGCATTAGAACTGAAGGCAGTTAAAGGCGTGCTTCTGGAGTAATTCCACTCCCTGTTCCAACACCCTCAAGAGTTGTTTCTCTTCTCCTCCTCTCTTTTTAAAGGTGGAGCACCTGTGGAAGATCTGAGAAAGCTGGCTAGATCTCAGGTGGCAATGGACATCAATACCTTCACGAACTTGAAGCCTGAGGAATTAAAAGTCAGTTATCTTGTTTTTTGTATTTTTGTATCATTTGTGTGTGTGCGCACCTGGAAGCTATGGCGAACCCTGGTGATTGACCCCATGGGCTTGGAGGATATTCAGGGAGGTGGCTGAATAAAGCCTGCCCCTGCCTCCCAGATCGGTATTCCAAGGAGGTCTCCCATCCAAGTTCTTACTAGACTCTGCTTAGCTTCTGAGATCTGATGGCATCAGTTATATTGAAAAACTAGGTTGTGAGGAACTGGTCAGGGTCAGCTGCAGTACTCAGTCTGAGCTCTCTGCTCATGACCTGAGTTTGATCCCGGCGGAAGCTGGGTTCAGGTAGCTGGCTTAAGGTTGACTCTGCCTTCCATCCTTCCAAGGTCGGTAAAATGAGTCCCCAGCTTGCTGGGGGGAAAGTGTAGATGACTGGGGAAGGCAATGGCAAACCACCCCGTAAAAAGTGTGCCGTGAAAACGTTGTGATGCGACATCAACTCAGAGCCAGAAACGACTGGTGCTTGCACCCTTACCTTTTTATGATTAAAAGGAACCGCAAAGGTTTTCTTGGGGATATCACAGTTGAAACGCCAGCTCCCCCAACAAAATTTCTATATACAGCTGCTTTTCAAACCAATTCAGCATTTAGGATAATTAAGAAGCAAGCCTGTTGAATTTACAGCATTGTTAAATTTATGCTTAAACGTGTTCATTTTCCTTCTTCTTTTAAATTCAGGGATCACATTCTGTTTCCTCTGTATTTGAGCCTTTCAGATTTTTTCGTCCCAAAGCCAATGCGTTCTTTAGACTTTTCAGGAAGGTGCTGTTTATTACCTTTAAAGCCCTATATGGCCGAGGACCTGCCTACCGTAGGGACCGCCTCTCTCCATATATCCCCCAGAGAGCACTGAGATCTAGTTCTCAAAATCTTCTAAAAATCCCTGGACCAAGGGAGGCCAAACTGAAAACAACGAGGGAACAGGCCTTCTCAATAATGGCTCCCCACTGGTGGAATCAACTGCCAGAAGAGGTGCGAGCCCTGCGGGGCTTGTAAAACTGTCCTTTTTCAACTGGCCTATAAGATGGAATCCTGAAAGTGACATCTAACCATCTATATATATATATATACTGTACTGTAGTACCTTTCAATCTGTAGTGGTTTTAATTAATTTATTCATCTAATGTGTTTTAATTGTATCTTATTGTATTATTGTATTGTATCATTGTATTTTATAATCATGGTACACTCCATGTCTTGTGAGCCGCCCTGAGCCTGCCTCGGCGGGGAGGGCGGGATATAAATAAAAGCTTATTATTATTATTATTTTAATTTCTTTCAAAACTCTGTTGCAGAAACTGAGTGTGCAGGACGTGAAAGATTTGCTCGCGGTCCACCTGCCCGACCTGAAAGGCGTTGAAAACCACCCTTCGGTGGCCATGTGGATCAAGAGCCACCTTCAGGCTGAGCTGGACACTTTGGGGATCGGTCTCCGAGGAGGGCTGATGGGCCCCTCCCCGTCTGGCAGCACCGAAGTGGGGGGGACAATAGCCGTCTCCCCCATCATCCCCACTGTGCACTCCACCTTGTCCCCCACAAGCATCACAGCTATCTCTGACGCAAAAGCCACAACGTTCTCCAACGCAAGCATGTTCCCATCAGTTTCCACTGCCTCCTTTACAACTCCCCTCTCCAAAGTCACTCTAGCCACTGATGAAACGTTTGCTTCCACTGAACGCACCAACACAACTGCCATGGATATGCATCCTGAAACCGCCGTCCCCACCGACACGACAACTTCCAACATTACAGCAGTTTTGGAAGATACCATCGATGGGTCTCTGGGTCCCACCACTGCCGGTTCCCACCACACCAGTGCGACTGCCACCAACGCCACGTTGGCGTCTCATAACGTCGCAACCAGTGGCACAGTTCTTGATGTTGACAGAGGTGTGAGCCCGGTGACGTCCATCGACACCATAACCGTCTCCTCCGACGTCACAACCGATGGGGCTTTTGTTCCAACCGTTGCTTCTCGTGTCAACACAACTACCTCTGTCAACACCGCAGCAGCTCCCACCGACATCACAACGACTCGGACAATTCTTCCTTCCGTTGCCACGAATGCCAGTGTGACCAGCGCCCCCAATGTGGCCATTTCCCACACACCAACTCACAGTGTCGACCACGTGGCCACCACTCCTAACCTGACTGTGACCACGGCACCCCCTGTCCCTCTGCTGAATGCCACAGTCTCAGCGTCCCACAGCACAACCCCGGTAACGAGTGGGAAAATCCCAGCTGCTTCCGGGAGGACTACTGGCCAACCTCGGACTACAGGCCCTGCAGCCCCTGAGAGGGCGACCACCAGCAGAGCACCTCCCAAAACAAAGCCACAGCCGCACCCGACGCCAAATGGCTACATCAACGTGAGGCCTCTAAGCGGTGAGTCACTGTGGATGCAGCATCTGGAAACTTTCTACCGACTCGGGGGGCAATGTTTCCTCTAATCTGAGTCAGTGTGAGCTAAACTCACAGTTTTTTAGCCTCTGGATCACACATTCTTGACTTTGCTCAGGAAAAATGGTCCCAGAGTAAACTAATGGATGCAGTAGCCCGCAATTTGAATGTAAGTAGCTCACAACGTAGCAGTAGTAGCCCCGTGGTGCAAAGTGGGAAAGCTGCAGTACTGCAGTCCGAGCTTTCTGCTCATGACCTGAGTTCGATCTTGGCGGAAGCTGGTTTAGGTAGCCGGCTCAAGGTTGACTCAGCCTTCCATCCTTCCGAGGTCGGTAAAATGAGTCCCCAGCTTGCTGGGGGGAAAGTGTGGATGACTGGGGAAGGCAATGGCAAACCACCCCGTAAAAAGTCTGCCGTGAAAACGTTGTGAAAGCAACGCCACCCAGAGTTGGAAACAACTGGTGCTTGCACAGGGGACCTTTGAATTCCTTCCTTTTCCAGAAGAGCCCTGTGGTGCAGAGTGTTAAAGCTACAGTACTGCAGTCCTAAGCTCTGCTCATGACCTGAGTTCGATCCCCGGCAGAAGCTGGGCTTTCAGGTATCCGGCTCCAGGTTGACTCAGCCTTCCATCCTTCCGAGGTCGATAAAATGAATCCCCAGCTTGCTGGGGGGAAAGTGTAGATGACTGGGGAAGGCAATGGCAAACCACCCCGTCAAAAGTCTGCCGTGAAAACGTTTTGAAAGCAATGCTACCCCAGAGTCGGAAACGACTGGTGCTTGCACAGGGGACTACCTTGACCTTTTTAGCTCGCAGAGTAGAATGTTTGCTCACAAGACTCTACAGCTGCTTCTTTGTGAGCAGAGGGTGCTGGGTTCAATCCCCGGCGTCCCTGGTTGAAAGGACCAGGTAGCAGGAGATGTGAAAGCCTGGGAACCCCTGCCAGTCTGAGCAGATGGTACGGACCTCAATGGACTGAGGGGGCCAGATTCAGTGCGAGGGGAGTCTCCAAAGAGGGGGAAATGCTAGCCTTGATGGATCGAAGGTCCGATTCAGTATGAGACAGCTCCGTGGTACCCCATTCTAGAAGGTGTTGATTTTATTCCACTCGGAGTCAAAGAGTTCTATTCAAAACTATATGGAAAAATGTTTTGAGAGGGGATTGGATAAACATCTGGAGCAGAGATCCACCAGTGGCTATTAGCCACAGGGTATAGATGGAACTCTCTGTCTGGGGCAGTGATGCTTTGTATTCTTGGTGCTTGGGGGGGCACAGTGGGAGGGCTTCTAGTGTCCTGGCTCCACTGATGGACCTCCTGATGGCACCTGGTTTTTTTGGCCACTGTGTGACACAGAGTGTTGGACTGGATGGGCCATTGGCCTGATCCAACATGACTTCTCTTATGTTCTTATGAGACACAGAGTGTTGGACTGGATGGGCCATTGGCCTGTTCCAACAGGGCTTCTCCTATGTTCTTATGTCTGGGGCAGTGTTTCTCTCTATTCTTGGTGCTTGGTGGGGGGGGGGGGGCAACAGAACGAGTGCTTCTGGTCTCTTGGCCCCACAGATGGACCTCCTGATGGCACTTGGGTTATTTTGGCCACTGTGTGACACAGAGTGTTGGACAGGATGGGCCATTGGCCTGATCCAACAGGGCTTCTTTTAGGTTCTTAATGAGGTAACAATCACCTTGTAGTGCGGGACGATTCTGCCCACTTTCTGCCCCCTGTGAATTGGGTACTTGCGTGGGGGGGGGGATCTAGGAGGGCTTCCACCTGAACCACCCAGAATGCCATGTTGATGTGGGTTCCTCTTGCTTCTTGTCTTCTCTCTCCAGCCTCAGCGTCCTCCCCGTCTCTCAGCTGCCTTCTCCTGATGCCCTCCATCGCAGCGGGGCTCTCGGTTCTCGAGAGGCTTTTCTGAGATCACCGTCGCTGGAGCTCCTTGGCCAGACGGCCTCTCCCTCTCCCTTCCCTGGCGGTTACTGGTGACTGACAAGTAGCACGGCCACTTCAGAATTCTACAACAGAACCGGGTCAACCTCAGCCTTTTCCAGTCTACATGTCCCACCTATCTTCGGGCACCTGGCAGCCAATGTTTTGCAGTGCTCAGCAGTCATACGAGAAGCTGTGTTTTTCCTCTCTCTCCCCTCTGCCGTTCCCTGAGTTCTCCTCAGTGAACCAGAAATTAGGGCAGGAAAACCATCTGGATCTTGTGAGGGTCACAGAGCTCGTGGTCATCAGTGCTTCTGGATCTGTCCCCAGCAGGGAGAAGAAAGAGACTGAATAGGCAGATACTGCTTTGCAGCCAAGCCGTTGGGTCTCGGGGAACAAAAGATTCATCCTAGGGGTTGCCAGTCTCCAGGTGGAACCCGGAGTCTTCCAGGAATTCTGGTGGGTAAACTAGAGGACCGTGGACTGGACTCTAGAATAGTCGGACGGAGATGGGACTGGTTGGAGAATCGCACTCAAAAGCGTACTATTATTCCCATTTTGTCCCTGTGGCATTAAAAACCATGGAACTATGATATGATAGCTAAAATGACAGATAATCTGTTTCAATTTAAACGCCCAAACTCTTACTGTGATCTCCCAATTATTTGGCTCCTGATTTTGGACCATCACTCTTTGCAAAATGAAATTCCTCATCTGACTGAGGCCCTATAAGAAGAGCCCTGTAAGCTCTTGGAGGGTTAGCTACATCAGGGGGGTGGGGCCTAATATACAAAGGAGTTCCTGCTTCAAAAAAAGCCCTGGACATAAATGTCCACATGGGAGCAGTCAATGCATTATCAGAGAGGAGTTGACCAATGAAAAGATTATTCTTTGGACTTACCAAACTTTGGGGCCCAAGTAGGGTTGCCAAGTCCAATTCAAGAAATATCTGGGGACTTTGGGGGTGGAGCCAGGAGACATAGGGGTGGAGTCAGTAGCAAGGGTGTGGCAAGCATAACTGAAATCCAAAGGGAGCTCTGTTTATCACATTTAAAGGGACCGCACACCTTTTAAATGCCTTCCCTCCAAAGGAAATAATGGATAGGGGCACCTTCTTTGGGGGCTCATAGAATTGGACCCCCTAGTCCATTCTTTTTGAAATTTGGGAGGTAATTTGGGGAGAGACACTGGATTCTATTTAAAAAAATGGTGCCTCTATCTCAAAAAACAGCCCCCCCCCCAGAGCCCCAGATACCCGCAGATCAATTCTCCATTATTTTCTATGGCAATAAGTTCTCAGCAGACATTTCCCTCCCCTCCTCGCTTTCTGATGACCCTGAAGCGGGGGGAGGGCCTCCAAACCGGGGGATCCCCTGCCCCCACCTGGGGATTGGCAACCCTAGGCCCAAGTGACATCCTCCACACCTCAACCTGTGAAGATGTTGGTGTGCTAGTAATCAAAAGGTGTGCAGGGAAGAGACAAAAGGGGACCTTGTCTGTTCATGCAGAGTGTGAGCAAAACCTCCCTTCAGGGGGCTTGTCTCAGTTCCAAAGGGCTTGAAGGGCTGGATTCAGAATTAGACCAAGTCCAATTCAAGAAATATCTGGGGACTTTGGGGGTGGAGCCAGGAGACATTGGGGGTGGAGCCAGGAACAAGGGTGTGACAAGCATCATTGAACTCCAAAGGGAGTTCTGGCCATCACATTTAAAGGGACAGCACACCTTTTTAAATGCCTTCCTTCCATAGGAAATAATGAAGGATAGGGGCACTTTCTTTGGGGGCTCATAGAATTGGACCCACTGGTCCAATCATTTGGAAACTTGGGGGGTACTTTGGGAAGAGGAAAATTTGGTGCCTCTACCTCAAAAAACAGCTCCCCCAGTGCCCCCGAAACCTCCAGATCAATTCCCCATTATACCCTATGAGAATCGATCTCCACATAGGGAATAATGAAGTGCTCAGCAGATGTTCCTCCCCTCCCCGTTTCTGGCATTCTGAAGTGAGGGATTGGCCTCTCTACTCATGAGTTGCTGCCAACTTCTTCCAAGTAACACAGACCCCCCCATCCCAAGAGGAAGCCTTTCCAGTTGGAGACTGGAGCCTCGGAGGGGGAAAAAAATCACATGGTGGCTTTGGGGGCGGGGCTTCCCCCCACCGGCCAGCTGACTGGGGGCGGGAAGGAGCCTGGGAAAGCGGAAGAACCCCCGCTGGGATCTGGGGATTGGCAAGCCTACTCTGCCTCTTCCCCGCAGCTTTGTCCAAGGGGCTTTTGAAAAGGGGTCTGCAGGCTGCAGCGAGGCCCATGGGGGCATGTGCTCCAACTCTGAAATAATCGGCAAGCCCCCCCCCCCCAAGATTTTGAATGCCCCAGGGGCCTCCACAGGGTTTCATCCGGCACTGCCGTGTTGGTCTGTGAGGCCCTCATGTCACTGATATCCCCCTTTCTCCCCAAAGAGGACCCAAGAAGACACACATCTTTCTCCTGCTCCCCACTTTGTGTTCACACCAAGCTTCCAAAGCAACATCGACCAAAATCCGCCAACCCAATCACATGTGCAATGATGAATCAGAAGCCGTGCTGGGCTAGGCTGCCAACATCGGGCCGGTGGGGGGGACCTCCCCCCGCGTCGCTGGCGCAATGACGTCGCCCATTAGGATCCGTGCTTTGGAACCATGTTTTTTGAAAAATAAGATATTGGATTTGTATCCCGCCCATCACTCTAAATCTCAGAATCTCACAGCCGTCTACAATCTCCTTTACTCCCCACCCCCCACAACACCCTGTGGGGTGGGTGGGGCTAAGAGAGCTCTGACAGAAGCTGCCCTTTCAAGGACAGAGGCTCAGAGCGGCCTACAATCTCCTTTACTTCCCCCCCCCCCCACAACAGACACCCTGTGAGGTGGGTGGAGCTAAGAGAGCTCTCCCAGAAGCTGCCCTTTCAAGGACAACTCTGCTAGAGCTAGAGCTGACTCAAGCCCATTCAGGCAGCTGCAAGTGGAGGAGTGGGGAATCAAACCTGGTTCTCTCAGATAAGAGTCTGTGCATGTAACCACTACACCAAACTTGCTCTAAAAGTTATGGAGGAGTGATTTTCATGGAGCAAACTGTGGCCCTGGACATGATATGTGGATTGTTGGTAAGTATGAAGCGACCCGACACAAAAAAGCCAAGAATCCATGGGAATCTGTGGTCTCTATTTTTTTACAGCATGATGTTGCCATGAATTGTGTTTCTGTGATCTCTGTGATGCAAATCGTGGACAAAGGAAAAACCCAGTGAGGATCAATGAGGATCCGTGCTTTAAAACCATGTTTTTGCAGAATGGCGTCACAGCAAAGCAATGGATAGACAATTTCTGGGGTTCAAGCTCTGCCTGCAGAAATGATATATGATGTGATGGTGAGCCTGGATGGAGGGGGATCCAAATAAAAAATCATAAGGATCCATGAGTATCCATGGTCCAGAACCTTGTTTTTGCTCCATGGCATTGCCATGAAGCTGTGGAGCCGTGTGTTCTGAGGTTCCTCATTGAACATATGAAGCTGTCTTATATTGAATCAGACCCTCTTTGGTCCATCAAAGTCAGTATTGTCTACTCAGACTGGCAGCAGCTCTCCAGGGTTTCAAGCTGAGGTTTTTCACGCCTACTTGCCTGGACCCTTTTGAGTTGGAGATGCCGGGGATTGAACCTGGGACCTTCTGCTTACCAAGCAGATGCTCTACCACTGAGCCACCGTCCCTCCCTCCAGAACTGTCAACTCAGACTGGCAGCGGCTCTCCAGGGTTTCAAGCTGAGGTTTTTCATGCCTTCTTGCCTGGATCCTTTTGAGTTGGAGATGCCAGGAATTGAACCTGGGACCTTCTGCTTACCAAGCAGATGCTCTGCCACTGAGCCACCGTCCCTCCCCTTCTTCTATGCGGGATGAGCCAATGAAGGGGTTTCTCTTCATCTCACTGCCTAACCTACTCTGTAGGATTGTGATGACAGTTGGGAAGATTTTAGCTTTTGGCATCAGCGGGGAGGGGGGCAGCAAGATCACAAGAGACACAGCAAGGAGGAAAACCCAACATTTATTTTGCACAAGACATCTGGGCAACAGAGGCAGAAAAGCGAGTCTTGCTTCTTAACCAACTTTGGCAGTTTCCCTTCTTTCGTCCCTCCTTCTTTTATGTGGTTCTTGTGCTTGCTTGTCGCTGGGTTCAAGGGGATTAATCCTGCCATGCTCCCTGCTAAATAAGTTACAAAGCCAGCATGCTAGTCCTCAAGAGACACTTCTCCCTGGGATTTCTAGACTGACGTATGTAAGTCTAGATTTGCATCATTCCTTCCCAGCCTGGCATTTGACTTCCCAGAGCCCAGGAGGTCCTGAATTCCCACCAAATAGAACAGGCCTATTTTGCAAATTTGCATTGCCCCTGTGCGAGTGGCTGAGAAATGGTTTCCAGCGTCCCCCTTTTCCTTACATGGCAGGTAAGAGGGATTCTTTTTCCTTTTGCCCAATTCCTTTTCTAGTCCCCCCACCCCACCCCACCCGGTGCATTTCTGTTTCCAGATCTGAGAGTCCGTCGAAAAGGGCAGCCGCCTGTTTGAGATTGGTCTCTCCTTGTTTTCTTGAAAGCTGGGGGGATTTTATGAAAGGAAGGCGCTCAGCGACAGAGTCAGGAGAAGCGAGGGGAAGAGATGCAGGCTGAGGGCGTCAGCAGCCCCGGATGTCTTGGGAGGTCCTGGTGGAAAGAGAAGGGGCGTCAGTGGGTTGGCCACGAGCAGGGTGCCACTGGTCCACGTTTCCACCCATGTGGGGCAGACGGTGCCCCTCGGGGTGGAGAGCTCCTATCTTCCTAGTCTGCAAAACAAATTAACACAAATGAATACTACCTGTCCTCATACCTTTTCAGAAACATAAGAGGAGGCTTGTTGGATCAGGCCAATGCCCCATCCAACCCAACACTCTGTGTCACACAGTGGCCAAAAAACCAGGTGCCATCAGGAGGTCCAACAGTGGAGCCAGGACGCTAGAAGCCCTCCCACTGTGCCCCCCCAAGCACCAAGAATACAGAGTATCATTGCCCCAGACATAAGAACATAAGAGAAGACATGTTGGATCAGGCCAATGGCCCATCCAGTCCAACAATCTGTGTCACACAGTGGCCAAAAAACCCCCCTAGTGCCATCAGGAGGTCCATCAGTGGGGCCAGGACACTGGAAGCTCTCCCACTGTGCACCCCGAAGCACCCAGAATACAAGCATCACTTGCCCCAGACAGAGTTCCAACAATAGACTGTGGCTAAGAGCCACTAATGGACCTCTGCACCAGGTGCTTATCCAATCCCCTCTTGAAGCTGGCTATGCTTGTAGCCGCCACCACCTCCTGTGGCAGTGAATTCCACATGTTAATCGCCTTTTGGGTGAAGAAGGATTTCCTTTTATCCGTTCTAACCCGACTGCTTAGCAATTTCATGGAGTGCCCAGGAGTTCTCGTATTGTTAGAAAGGGAGAAAAGGACTTCTTCCTCTGCCTTCTCTATCCTGTGCATAATCTGGTACACCTCTATCCTGTCACCCCGCAGTCGACATTTCTCCAAGCTAAAGAGCCCCAAGTGCTTTAACCTTTCTTCATAGCCAACCCTTTGAATGTATGAAGACTGTTTCCATAACCTGCCCAGACTTGCCTTAAGGAAACCTGGAGACTAAAGCGCAGCTCAGCCTAAGGGAAGGGAAGGGCCCCCGCAGCCAGGAAGAACACCCCATTCCACAGCCCCTCACCCTCTTCCTGGCCCTCCCCAAAGCCCAGCTGCAACCAAAGCAGGGTCAGCATCCTGTCTGTGACCTGCCTGCGTCCCGCATTCCAGACCTGATGGGCTTCTGTCTGCATCCTCTGACCCGGGACCATCAACCTCCCTTTCCTGCACTCTGCCTCCAGCGTTTTTGATAAGGGTTACTCGTGAGTCATGCCCAAGGAGGATACTTTCCCCTTCTCCTTTCCCTGGCCCCTTAAGGCAAAAAGAGAGCCAGCGTGGGGTAGTGGCTGGAGCCTTGGACTTGGATCTGGGAGATCCAGGTTCGAATTCCCCAGCTCTGCCACTGAAGCTGAGCCCAGCTCCCCACTCTTGAGCTAACCTACCTCACGGGGTCGTTGTGAGGACAAGAGAACAACACAAACCGCTTTTGAGCACCATAAGGGAGAGAAGCGGGGATGCAAACTAAGTAAAATAAAATATTTTTAGAAGCCAAGCTTGGGGGGCTGGTCTGTGAAGGGAGGGGCTTCACAAAGAGGACTGCGGAGGAGGAGGGTGGGGGTGCCAGCTTTGGACTGGGAAATTCCTGGAGATTTTGGGGGTGGAGCCTGAGGGAAAAGGGGTTTGGGGAGAGGAGGGCCCTCAGCAGGGGCCATTTTGTAGAAAAATAGGTGGTGGAGCTTATTAACATAACTCATTAGCATATGCTCCCCTCCTCCAGCCAAAAGATAGATAGATAGATAGATAGATAGATAGATAGATAGATAGATAGATAGATAGATAGATAGATAGATAGATGATAGATGATAGATGATAGATAGATAGATAGATATCTGATAGATAGATAGATAGATGATAGATAGATAGATGATAGATAGATAGATGATAGATAGATAGATAGATAGATAGATGATAGATAGATAGATAGATGATAGATAGATAGATAGATAGATAGATAGACGATAGATAGATAGATAGATAGATAGATAGATAGATAGATAGATAGATAGATAGATGATAGATAGATGATAGGTAGATAGATGATAGATAGATAGATGATAGATAGATAGATAGATAGATGATAGATAGATGATAGATAGATAGATGATAGATAGATAGATAGATAGATAGATAGATAGATAGATAGATAGATGATAGATAGATGATAGATAGATAGATAGATAGATAGATAGATAGATAGATAGATAGATAGATGATAGATAGATAGATAGATAGATAGATAGATGATAGATAGATAGATAGATAGATAGATAGATAGATAGATAGATAGATGATAGATAGATGATAGATAGATAGATAGATAGATAGATAGATAGATGATAGATAGATGATAGATAGATAGATGATAGATAGATAGATGATAGATAGATAGATAGATAGATAGATGATAGATAGATAGATAGATGATAGATAGATAGATAGATAGATAGACGATAGATAGATAGATAGATAGATAGATAGATAGATAGATAGATAGATAGATAGATAGATAGATAGATGATAGATAGATGATAGGTAGATAGATGATAGATAGATAGATGATAGATAGATAGATAGATAGATGATAGATAGATGATAGATAGATAGATGATAGATAGATAGATAGATAGATAGATAGATAGATAGATAGATAGATAGATGATAGATAGATGATAGATAGATAGATAGATAGATAGATAGATAGATAGATAGATAGATAGATAGATAGATAGATAGATACATTTTATTTGTATCCCGCCCTCCCCGACCAAGCGGCTCAGGGCGGCTAACAGCATAAAATTCGATACATACATTGTATAATAAATAACATTTAAAAACAGTTAATTAGATCCTTAAAATTCTAAAAACATTAATACATTTAGTGCAATCCAATGCAAGAAAGGAGAGCCCCGGGCAAGCGAGGCCTGCTTGGGCTAGCTAGTGGTCCAGCCAGCTCAAGCAGGCCTCGCTCCTCTGGGGCTCTCCTGGGCCACCCTGCCCCCCACTCAAGAGGTCAACAAGCCACCCACCGCCCAGAATCGCATAAGAAGTGGAGCAAGGGTGGTGCGGGCTTCTCCAGGGGCTAATGAGGGCTGCTGGAGGCGTGGCAAAGCCCCTGTTGGCTGGCTGGCTGCCCGCTCTCTTAATCCAGGGATTGTTATGCAGCTGCACTTACTATTCCAGGGGTGGCCAATGGTAACTCTCTAGATGTTTTTTGCCTACAACTCCCATCAGCCCCAGCCATCGGCCATGCTGGCTGGGGCTGATAAGAGTTGTAGGCAAAAAACATCCGGAGAGCTACCGTTGGCCACCCCTGTACTATTCAATGGACAAGGGAGGTGGGGAGGAAGAGGGGGAACCCTCAGAAAGGTTCAGGAGCTGTGCTCCTGTGAGCTCCTGTTGAATTTGAGGCCTGGGCCTCAGCAGGATATAATGCCATAAAGTCCACTTTCCAAAGCAGCCATTTCCTCCAGGGGAGCTGATCATTGTAGTCTGGAGTTCAGTTGCGAATTGCGATAATGGGAGATCTCCAGGCCCCTGGCAATAGGGTGCCTCCCTCTCGTATGGAATGTTGTTAGGATAAAAGAGGAGAATAAAGCACTGCCCTGAACTACCTGGATTATAACTCCCAGGGCTTCTGGTGTACAAAAAGCCCAGCAGGAACTCATTTGCATGTTAGGCCACACCCCCTGACATCACCATTGTTTCACTCGGGGGGTTGTAGGAACCCCCCCAGCAGCAACTCATCTGCATATTAGGCCACACCCCCTGACACCAAGCCAGCCGGGACTGCGTTCCTGAGCCTTCCTGCTAAAAAACAAGCCGACAACTACAGTGGATAAATAAATAGTTTAAAAAGGGAATGTTTGCAGTGATCCCTAGATTTTGTTCCTAATGTTGGAGAGCGTTTCGTTTCCCCCGTCCCCTAAAAGCGAATACTATGGTTTCCTTACTTTTATTGATGGGTGTGATATTTATATATCCTCCTGGAGTCCCACCCCTGAGTCCAATGCCCAGCTGGTCCAGTTCCGATTGCTTCTGTCTGGCAATCCAGTCTTTGACAGGGGATTCGTTTTCCTTGTTCTTTAGATCCGGCAGGTTCCTTCCCAGCAAGCCTTCGACATCGGAAGACTTTAGGTCCTGTGTGTTGAGGAACAGAGAAGAGGTTAAGCCCAGAGCATCAGAATTTCACACTGCCAAAATTTTAGCACGCTCCAGTATCAAAGTGGACAGCGAGAGGGGGAGGGGGTGGCTTGAAATTATCTTAGAATCTGAGACTCCAAATAAGCTGAATCTCTCGAACTGGAGAGTCTCGCTAATAAGACGTGAGCCCCGTTAGTCGTGGTATATTGTCCTCTATGAAACCCCTTTCAAATTATTGTTATCAACTTCAGGACCTCAAACTTTGTAGAACCTTTTCGCCAGCCGTATTCGATGTCCTTCCCTCAGCAATTCTAACTGGAAGGCTTATTGGCATTCCCTTTTCCAACAGACAGTCCTTGTCTAAGTACAGCCATAGAAACAGTTTTGCACGTCTTACGCAGGGGTGGCCAACGGTAGCTCTCCAGATGTTATTTGGCCTACAACTCCATCAGCCCCAGCCATCAGCCATGCTGGCTGGGGCTGATGGGAGTTGTAGGCAAAAAAGCATCTGGAGAGCTACCGTTGGCCACCTGCATGGAATGCCCTTATTATTCTTTTTTTTTTTAAACTTTAAATTTTTTATTAATTTTTCAACTATAACCAACAACCTTAATACACTCTAAACAACAAAACAATTACAATAAAGTACATAGCTTATCTTCATGGCATAAGTACTATTGAATCTAAGCAGAGCACCACTACCGTTTTCTATCCTTTCACAGTGTTGCATATGTCATCCATATTTCTAATACATTATCATTCATTATATAACATAGGATTTGGGGAAAAATTCTTCAATAGTATGAGAAAGTAATATATTTCTTTGGAATATGCTTTTCAAAGTCTTCATCTGAGTTTATATATTTAAAAAAGGGGAACCATTTCTCAACAAAATTATTGTTCTTCTGTTGTATATCAAATACCCTTATTTGTATGGCTAATTTGTCTAAAGCTGCTACTTCCATACTTTGGACATCCATTGCAGTTTGTTGGGAGACACATCTCGTTCAATATTGGGCAATCAAAAGTTTGGCCGCCATCAAAAGAAGAGTTGCTGCCCTTATTATTCTAACATTCAGCAGAGTATTTTATCTCTGATTTTGTGGCGTCTCTGACTGACCTGCTTCCTACAAACTAATATTCCTTCTCAATAATTCTGAAATAAATGTCACTAAGAGTGTGGCAGGGTTTTCTTCAAGCAGTTGTTTATTTATGTAGTGACCGTCTTAAATTAACGTCGGGCTCATTTTATGTTGATGTATTTTATACTGAGTTAAGTGTCTTAACTATAGGAAAGGAAAGGTCCCCTGTGCAAGCACCAGTTGTTTTCTGACTCTGGGGTGACGTTGCTTTCACAACGTTTTCGTGGCAGACTTTTTAGGGGGTGGTTTGCCATTGCCTTCCCCAGTCCTCTACGCTTTCCCCCCAGCAAGCTGGGGGACTCATTTCACCGACCTCGGAAGGATGGAAGGCTGAGTCAACCTCGAGCCGGCTACCTGAAAACCCAGCTTCCGCCAGGGGTCGTGAGCAGAGCTTAGGACTGCAGTACTGCAGCTTTAACACTCTGCGCCACAGGGCTCTTTGTCTTAACTATAACAGTGCCCTTATTAATGTTCATCTGACTGAAATGTATCCTATGGCAATAAAGGTAACTGAACTGAAACTCCAAATGCTGTCAGTTTTGAAGCCTGGAACAAGCTGCAAATATTGGACTTGAATCCAATCTGTCTGAGCTTCCATTGCGACACAATGCATCAATGGTTTTTTGGAACACATATATGAACATATGAAGCTGCCTTCTACTGAATCAGACCGTCCTTGGTCCATCAAAGTCAGTCTTTGCCTACTCAGACTGGCAGCGGCTCTCCAGGGTCTCAAGCTGAGTTTTTTCACACCTATTTGCCTGGACCCTTTTTTAGTGGAGATGCCAGGGATTGAACGTGGGGACCTTCTGCCTACCAAGCAGATGCTCTGCCACTGAGCCATTGTCCCTCCCCTTAAGTCAGTATTGTCTACTTAGACTGGCAGCAGCTCTCCAGGGTCTCAAGCTGAGGTTTTTCACACCTACTTGCCTGGACCCTTTTTAGTTGGAGATGCCGGGGATTTGAACCTGGGACCTTCTGCTTACCAAGCAGATGTTCTGCCACTGAGCCACCATTCCTCCCTCCAGAACTGTCTACTCAGACTGGCGGTGGCTCTCCAGGGTCTCAAGCTGAGGTTCTTTACGGCTACTTGCCTGGACCCTTTTGAGTTGGAGATGTCGGGGATTGAACCTGGGACCTCCTGCTTATCAAGCAGATGCTCTGCCACTGAGCCACCATCCCTCCCCTAACACCAACTGTTGCGTAAAGCGAGGATCCCCCACATACCAGGATGGCACACTTATTCAGCCCCATGAACGTGCTGATGTCCATGTCGACACCATCTTTGCTGAGGGCTCTCAGATCGACTCCGGGAGCCCCTCCTGGAAGGAAGGGGAGAGATGAACGTGAGTTTATCAGCCTTCCAGACTGAACATGGTCTAATGCAGGCATGTCATTTGTTTTGAGGGCCGAATCTGACATAAATGAGACCTTGTTGGGCCGGGCCGTGTGTGTCATGAAATGTAATGCCAGGTAGCAGAGAGATAAACTTTATAAAGGACACAGAAAAACACAATTAAAGATTTTTTAAAAACCCTGAAAATAAAACATGCTTAAAACATTAGCACTCGTTGGTCTTAAAGGTGCTTTCTTTGTATCTCTCCCATGGGATCCAAGGAACTGGGCAAAGGAAGCTCTGGCTCTTTCCTTCCTTCCCCAGGGGACCAGGAGGGAGAGGAGCCTCAGCCAACAGAAGGAAGAGAGGCTTGGCTCAGTAGCTCTGCCGTGCAATTGAGAGAGCCTGCCGAAGCAAGCTCTCCCCCCCCTCCAAGGAAGGACCCTCAGTCAATGGAGGACATAGAGGCTTTGCTCTGTAACTCCTGTGCGCTTGAGGAAGCATGGCAAAGCAAAAGAGAGGGAGAAGGAAGCAGATGACAGCCAGTTGCTCAGGGGCTGATAGGATCCCTCCAGGGGCTTGATTCGGCCCCTGGGCCACATGTTTGACATCCCTGGTCTAATGTGTCCTCTTCATTTCAAAATTCCTCCTTTAATTTCAAGTCTTACACATGGAGAGACTCTGGGGCTGTTTTTACACTCAGGGTTGATTCTGATTTTATGAGCATTGAATCTGCCTGCAGAAAACTCCTGTTCAAAAGTACTCTTGTAAAGTGAGGAGCAACTCCGGGGTGAAACCACTTTTGGTGCCAATTCAAGACAATGAGTGTCGATGATTTAAGATAATGCAAAGCAAGACAGAAGTGGCGGTGGTATGCAATGCAGATGAATATTTTAAATGTGACCCAAAAGAGAGGCTCTTCTGTCAAGTGCAGAAACAGCCTGGGACCGATTTCCCACTCACCTTACCCCACTCTCACGTCCCTCTTCTCAGCGGGGCTTCCTTCTGATTTCACACTATCTGCCCCGGGGCTGCAAGTAGCATCGGTGTTTTCGCACAGCAAACAGAAACTGGCTTTGAGTGGTTTCTGTCTGCTGTGCAAAAAAGCCAACGCTACCTGCAGTCCCGGGGTGGATAGTGGGAAATCGGAAGGAAGCCCTGCAGAGAAGAGAGACGTGAGAGTGGGGTAAGGTGAGTGGGAAATTGGTCCCAGGCTATTTCTACACTTGACAGAAGATCCTCTCTCGGTGCACATTTAAAATATTCATCTACATTGAGAAGAGGGATGAGAGAGTGGGGTAAGGTGAGTGGGAAATCGGTCCATGTCTCATCAGAGTTTCTGTCTTGGGACTTTATCCACATGGCAAGTACAAAATGTGATTTTCCACCATTTTAGCTGTGTTAGTCAATAGCACCAAAAGCATTTGGAAGGAAATGGAGCAAAAGCTCACCAGCAGTTGTTGTACCTTAAGGGAAGGGTTTTTCCACATTCTAATTTTCCTTACCGGTAAGCTTCTATTTCTTGATTTCTTTTCCTCTTCTACACGTGTTTGGCTCCTTCTAGTGGCTGATTTGATATGATACCTCTTTATGTCCAGCATCTCTCTCTACAGATTGAAATTGCTGGTTTTTGTGCCAGACAAAAACCAATGTAATATCAAATAGACCACTAGAGGGAGCAAAACAGGTGCAGAACAGGAAGAACCCCCCACCAAAGAAACAGGAACGTACAAGAGAAGGAAATGAGAATGTGGAAAAACCTGGAAGATGCCTGTCTGCCAGGTAACATGTGAAGAACAATGACTCATTTGTTCTGAGCTTTTCATTATCCACAGAACCCTGCACTTCTTTAAGATACAAGGGAAAGGAGTTCTTCATGGTCTAATTCTATCTTCGTTTCCAGACAACTGTGATACTCCGTTCAGAGAACAACTTGATTTTTCCAAGCGACGCGTCTACTTACCCAGGTATGGCTTGATGAGGTCATAATATTGCGGGGGGTTGTGTCGGTCTGAGAAAGCCCGCTTGGCTTTTGCATACAGGATATCTTTGGTGGTTTGGTTGCAGCTGGAAGGATCCAGGGATTTAGTACCGCTGCCAAAAAAAGACAAAGGGGATGAATACAGGAAGCCGGCAGAGTTGTCCATCATCTCAGCTCTCCCTTCCTTGATCTCTGACCTCTCTACTTCAGGTTGTCCAGGGGAAAAAAAGATGAAAGCTGCCCAAAACCCGAGTTCACTAGAACCGTGCAAAACAACTGGCCGCAAAACTCAGCTCCTCAGCTAGCTGGTAAATCTGCCCAGTGTCAAGCATGGGATCGCTTCCTTAGTAAAACTGTATTTTTCCACTGTTATTCTATTGTATTGCACATCAAAGCCATGTAACCTATTCTGTAGTTCTCACTAGTAGCAAATGCAGGAATGTCCGCTTTGAAGATAAGGTCTCCTGGTATACTTTCCCAGGGATAAACCTGGACCCAGGATGTTGCTAAACCGTAGGAATAGATAAAATAGTGAGAGTGTTAGTTTCACACGCCTGTGTTAGAATTCCTAAGATACCTTTGATGTGTCCCCTTAAAGTTAGTATTCTTGAGTTACACTGTATCACTTCCAATTTGGTATCTACCCAAGCACAATGGATTATCAATAAACCAATACTTTGTTTCAAAATCAACGACTGGTTATTTTGAGATCTAATGCTTGACACCCAGCAGATCCTGGATCTCAGCCTGGATCCCAACATGGCTTGATCATCCTTCAGTCAAGAACGAAATTATCAGATCCAGTGATTCGTTGGGCACGTGCTTTCTCCAAGACCTTTCTCTACCGTCTCCTAAGACTTAACACTCTCGAATAGAGCAACAAAACAAATAGACATAAGGATCTGTTCTGTATTATTGAGAATAGATAGGAATGGAACTTTTCTCCAGCACCGCAACAGAGCCTGCAAGACCTGTGGTCCAGGTGGACGGTTTGCATTGAAATGTGATCCTACAACTGTTTGATATTTGAAACTGCCTTATACTGGACCAGACCCTTGATCCAGCAAGTTCAGTATTGTCTGCTCAGACTGGCAGCTGCTCTCCAGGGTCTCTGGTAGAGAAAGGTCTTTACTGTCACCTCCTGCCTGGTCCTTTTTAACTGGAGATGCTGAGGGTGGAAGCTGGAAACTTCAGCGTGCCAAACGGGCTTTGTTACTAAGCTACAGCCCCAATATTTGGGAAACACTTCCTTTTGAGGTTTTGACTTAGAGGGATTCCTTGAGAGAACTACAGTCTTCTTGATTCTTACCCTGCCAAAGTGGACTCCTGCCAAATTTTATCCTTTGCACCTTGACTCATCTGCAGCAGAACATATGAACATATGAAGCTGCCTTATACTGAATCAGACCCTCGGTCCATCAAAGTCAGTCTTGTCTACTCAGACTGGCAACTGCTCTCCAGGGTCTCAAGCTGAGGTTTTTCACGCCTATTTGCCTGGACCCTTTTTTAGTGGGGTTGCCAGGGATTGAACATGGGACCGGATGCTCTGCCACTGAGCCACCGTCCCTCCCCAGAGGTCATCCCTAAATGGTACAAAGTAAAACGTTCAGGTTAAGAGAATTTTCTTGATTTCTCATCCCCTACACCACAATTAACAGGATGAATCTTTGGTTTTGATGTGTTTCAGTGGCCACAGAGAAGAGGCTGAACTGGAAAGTCCCAGGTTCAAAACTCACCCCTGCTATGAGGCAATATCAGGCTAGCAATCTTTTCAAAGCCTCACCACCTTCTCCCTCCGCAGTACGGAAGTAATAAAACTGCCCTGTCTTGCAGGGCTGTTGTTAGCGTTGCTGACAAAACACGTGAAGCCATTTGAACAGAGTCAAATGAATGCCAAGCAGTTGCCTGATCACCACTCCCCTTTTCATGGGGAGGCAGGGTGGGTGAGATTAAAGACCCCAGCCCACATTTGCTAAGCAGAAAATGGCCTTGGCAGCAAGGCAGAAAGGTGTTAAAGGGATTCACTCACTTGATGGCATTTTCATCAATCTTCTTTAACTGATCTGAATCCAGGAGGCAGATGTATTCGGTGCCAATCACGTTCAGGGCTGCAGCATCCAGGGGCCCCCCAGAATCGGTATATTGATGGATGATTGCGGCAGCCTAAAAGAAATGATTTCAAAGCCCCAAGACATCAGCCTGCTAGCCCCAAGGAAGACAGTTCTGGGTACAGCACACGGGGTCCTCCCGGGAGATTAGTTGACTCAGCTCAGCAAAGAGGGCCATTTTGATATCCAGTGTTGGGCTTTCCAGCTCAACGTTAGGAAGAACTTCCTGACAGTCAGAGTGGTTCCTCAGTGGAAGAGGCTTCCTCCTTGGGAGGTGGTGGGCTCTCCTTCCTTGGAGGTTTTTAAACAGAGGCTAGAGGGCCATCTGACAGCAATGAAGATCCTGTGAATTTAGGGGGAGGGGTTTGTGAGTTTAGAGTGGTTCCTCAGTGGAACAGGCTTCCTCCCCGGGAGGTGGTGGGCTCTCCTTCCTTGAGGTTTTGAAACAGAGGCTAGATGGCCATCTGACAGCAATGAGGATCCTGTGAACTTAGGGGGAACTACTTGTGAATATCCTGCGCTGTGCAGGGGGTTGGACTAGATGGCCCTGGAGATCCCTTCCAACTCTGTGATTTTATTAGGAAAAACTTGTGGATTGTTAGAGCTATTCCTCAGTGGAACAGGCTTCCTCCTCGGGAGGTGGTGGGCTCTCCTTCCTTGGAGGTTCTTAAACAGAGGCTAGATGGCCATCTGACAGCAATGAAGATCCTGTGAATTTAGGGGGAGGGGTTTGTGAGTTTCCTGCATTGTGCAGGGGGTTGGACTAGATGGCCCTGGAGGTCCCTTCCAACTCTGTGATTCTATTAGGAAGAACTTGTGGATCGTTAGAGCGATTCCTCAGTGGGACAGGCTTCCTCCTCAGGAGGTGGTGGGCTCTCCTTCCTTGGAGGTTTTTCAACAGAGGCTGGATGACCATCTGAGAGCAATGAAGACCCTGTGAATTAGGCAGGTCATGAGAAGGAGGGCAGGAAGGGCTGCATCAGGGCTTTGTTCTTGTGGCCCTTCCTTGAGCACCCAGGGAAATGCTGGTTGCCACTTCGGGGTCAGGCAGCAATCTTTCTCCAGGCCAGTTTGGCCAGGGATCCTGGAGGTTTTTGCCATCTTCTGGGAATGGAGCAGGGGTCGCTGGGGATGGATGTGTGCACGGAGGAGATATTTGTGAATTTCCTGCATTGTGCAGGGGGTTGGACTAGATGATGCTGGAGATCCGATGTAATTCTAGGAGAGCTCTCGACTCAACCTAGAAGTTGACAACCCTAAAGGGTATCTTCTTGAGATCGTCTTATCACCAGCCAAGGTTATGAGTGGGAAGGGACAGCCTGCTTGCCTTAGCAGATCTTAATTGGGGAGGGGGGAGGGGAGAGACGGACAGCTACAGACCATCCTGGACGCAAGATCATATTTATGTTGCAATATCAAATGATACCACTAGGTGGAGGCAGAGCACACAACTTTTGTGTGCTGGTTAGTGCCCTAACTCAGAGATGACTGCTTTGTTTTAAACATCCGTAAAACTTTTATAAGAAATATTACACAGTGTTTTCTTCTGGATTTTGTTTTGGACAAATGTGGCTCCCTGCAACTTCCCACTGGGTGCTGGTGCTCACATGAAAAGGGAAAAGGCCATTGGTTCTTTGTCCTGGCAGCCCTGTCTGTGATGTGAGACCGGTTTCGTGCCTAGCACCACCAAAACGCATTGTGTGTTCCACCTCTCTGGGTGGCAGATTTGGGGTCTTCCCACCTTGTACTGAACACCATTCCCCCTCCCCTTTTCTCTTGGTACTCAACATCCAGACTAACAAAGAGTTCTGAGCTGCTCAAAAGTTGGCCCAGTTTTATGTTTTGGTGAGTTCTAATAAAAAGGTCTTGCATGCTTGTTGTTTTGGCAGTTTTTCTGGGGCCCAACAGGACTTTCTGTCTATAGTTGAAGGGCAGTGGAGATGCTGGAGGACATCTTTAAAACAAGAGCTTTATATGCATTATTTCCCACTCTTGTGTGTTCTTGTTGCATCAGGAGATCCCCCCCTTCCAATCTTGTCCCCCCCCCCCTTCCACACTTGTTTTCCTCAGGAGGTGGTGGGCTCTCTTTCCTTGGAGGATTTTAAACAGAGGCTAGGTGGTCATCTGACAGCAATGTGGATCCTGTGAATTTAGGGGGAGGTGTTTGTGTATTTCCTGCATTGTGCAGGGGGTTGGACTAGAAGACCCCGAAGGTCCCTCCCAACTGTGTGATTCTATGATTCTCTAGTGATTGATTTGATATTACATCATTTTATGTTCCTGTAGATTTAAATGTAGATGAGCCCCGTGGTGCAAAGTGGTAAAGCTGCAGTACTGCAGTCAAACTCTCTGCTCACAGCCTGAGTTCAATCCCAGCGGAAGCTGGGTTCAGGTAGCCAGTTCAAGGTTGACTCAGCCTTGCATCCTTCCGAGGTCAGTAAACTGAGTACCCAGCTTGCTGGGGGTAAAATGTGAAAACATCATGATGCAACGTCACCCCAGAGTCGGAAATTACTAGAGCTTGCACAGGGGACTACCTTTACCTTTACTTTTAGATTTAAACTGCAGGTTTTTAGGCTGGACAAAAAGCAATGTAATATCAAGTTGACCACTAGAGGGAGCAAAAGACATGGAGAACAGGGGGGAAAAAGAGAAAACAATTCTGGGGAAGAAGAAAAGGAGGTTGGGGGATGCCCCCAAAGGCCTCAGGGTTTAAGAAGCAAAGATCTGCTTTCTTACCTTCTCAGGCGAAGGGACGTTCTCCAGCAGTGAAGCGAGTGTTTCAGATGAGTTGAACTTCCACATTTTAATATCCTCTGGGTCCATATAACTTAGCAATTCTCCAAGGTCGCGGAGTACCGAATCTGGATATCCAGTCTATGGGAATTCACAGGGAAAACGGAATGTTTGTGAATGACCCTCAGCATCCCCTGCTCCACATACCAACCCCTTTCGCTGGATGATGGATACAAAAGAAGGAGCCACCCTAGTGGAAGAGATCCAGCGGTCCCAACTTCCTGCCTGCGGGCAACATGGCGCCGACATCTTGGGTGGCACCTGCCAAGTGTTTTTAGAAAGTGGGTGGGGCCACGCGGGGCTCCTGCCCAACAAGGCTTTTGATTGGCTGTGCAGGTTTTTAAAAAAGCAGAGCTCTGTGCAAAGACCTTCACCGCATGCTTGAAGATAAACTGTGGCAGCCATTTTGTGGCTGGCTCCGCCTCCTGTGGGAGCCATCTTGGGACTACCCCAACCACCCTGTGTCAAAATCCTAAAGGTCCCTGTGGCCTGGAAAAGTTTGGGGACCCCGGCATAATCCAACCTAAGAAAATGGACTCCATTCAACGCTGCCTCATGAAGCCCATGGTCTATACCGGGGGTGGCCAACGGTAGCTCTCCAGATGTTTTTCGCCTACAACTCCCATCAGCCCCAGCCAGCACGGTTGATGGCTGGGGCTGATGGGAGTTGTAGGCAAAAAACGTCTGGAGAGCTACCGTTGGCCACCCCAGGTCTATACTACATTGTACAGCTGCTTGCTGTCAGTAAGACCCAGCTATGTTGTATTTGCCTCATTTAATGCTTCATGTCAATACTCAGGTTTTGTTTCAGTTCTGTTTCTGTTCTGCTACAATCCTATTTAGCTGTTTCCTGATAGTCCCTTCCTGTCTATTGTACCGACTCCTATGGTGTAATCCCCCTACGTGCCCCAGTGAGAAAGGCGGGCTACAAATAAAGGAATTATCAGTTCTGTTTGTCCCTCTGAGCCCTGGGCGCTCCGGACTGGAGTTTGGCCTGATTCCCACAATTTCTCCTGGCCCCCCCAATGTCAATCAAATTCTTCCCAACCTCATTCAGTTTTTTCCTTAACAGGTCTTTAGTCCAAGGAAAGGAAGACAAGTATTTCAGATTCCTCTTCAAGACGTCCTTATCCAGACAGGCATCCAGCTCCTTATCGGTATACTCAAGAAGCAGAGATTCGTCCTGAGCTATTGTGTCGTTAACTTCTCTTTTGCCAGGTGCACACTCTGCAGAGACAAGGTGCAAAAGTCAGCTGCGGTCAGAGAATTTCTGCATTTCACTGGCCCAGATAGGATTGCCTGGTTGGGAAATTCTGGGAGATTTGCGGGCGGGGCAGAGCCAGAGGAAGAAGGTGTGATTTCGGGAGGGAATAGGGTTGCCGGGATCAATTCAAGAAATATCTGGGAACTTTGAGGGTGGAGCCCGGAGACTTTGGGGGCAAAGCCAGGAGCAAGGTTGTGACAAGCATGACTGAACTCTGGAGGGAGTTCTGGCCATCACATTTAAAGGGACCGCACACCTTCCTTCCATTGGAAATAATGCAAGATAGGGGCACCTTTTTGGGGGGCTCATAGAATTGGACCCCCTGGTCCAACCTTTTTGAAACATGGAGGACATTTTGGGGAGAGGCGTTGGATGCTACGTTGCAAATTTGGTGCCTCAACCTCAAAAAACAGCCCCCTCAGAGCCCCAAGATACCTGTGGATCAATTCTCCATTATACCCTATGGCAGGGGTGGCCAACGGTAGCTCTCCAGATGTTTTTTGCCTACAATTCCCATCAGCCCCAGCCAGCAGCCATGCTGGCTGGGGCTGATGGGAGTTGTAGGCAAAAAAACATCTGGAGAGCTACCGTTGGCCATCCTTGCCCTATGGGAATTGGTCTCCATAGGGAATAATGGAATGCCTGGCGGACATTCCCCCACCTCCGGCGCGCTTTCTGATGACCCTGAAGCAGGGGGAAGGCTTCCAAACTGGGGGATCCCCTGCCCCCACCTGGGGATTGGCAACCGTGGGAGGGGAGGGACCTCAGCAGGGCGCAATGCCCCTCTCCCCACACTGCCACCCCACGGCGGGACTACATTGCTATTTTTTCCCTTTAGAAATGGCTGCCAAGATGCAGTCACAAGGGGGTCAGAACCGAGTCGAGTTTGGTCTTGGCATACCTGAATCTGAGGAACGTCTGAATCTGGGAGACGGGAGTTTTCTCACTAAGGTGGCCAAGTCGTTTCTGGGCAGGTGTGGTTTGCGTTGGAAGCACTTCAGCCGTGGCATCAAGACGCTCTGGAAAAGGAACATCAGACGGTGTCACCCAGGCTGGGGCCTTGGACAGATCTTGCGCGATCCTGTCAGGTGGGACAGAAGTCGCTCTCCTGCACCAAAGGTAGGGATGCCAGCCTCCAGGTGGGAATTTCTCAACCTGGAGCAGGCAACCCTCTGCTGCGACTCAGATGCCGGGACCAGGTGTTGTGGGATCCAGCCCACACACTGGTGATAAGAGAAAGATTTACGTCAAAAAGAAAGCACACACACACTCAAGGATACACAGGGAGGCGCCTGGAAAAAGTTATCAATTGTTGCGCAAATCAGTCAGAAGCTTCTTCATAATTCAAAAAACTCTTTATTCACTTCTTGGTACATTCTTAGTTCCTTCAAAAGACCCCTCCCAATACCGAGGGCTGCCTTTTATATCTTTCATAACCTCATAACATTTCACTTGCTCCAGCCAATTAATCATCAGTGTCTGGCCAGCGTGACCACAAATAACGCCTGCGCAAATATCAGACAAACTAACAAGTTTGTCTGATAACACTAACAAGCCTGTATGAATTACAATCTGTGGCGCAGTTTAAATTCTCTGCTGTTCTCAAGCTTGCATTCCAACACATCTTCTCTGTACTTAAACTGAATGAATCCCCACACCCCCACCCCCTGCTGGCAGCCAGAGGGAACCAGACCAGCAACCCTAAAAGGCAGCATCTGGATCTGCTCTCCTTGGGGTCTGGCAGGGAACAAAAAAAAGTACTTCCCCCCTCCAAGTAGAACACCACACCATAGATTGAGGGTCTATGTTGGGAAATTCCTGAAGATTAAAGGCTGGGGAGGATGGGGTTCAGAGAGGGGAGTGCAAGGCCACGGAGTCCACCCTCCCAAGCATCCCTTTTCTCCGGGGGCTGATCTCTGAAGTCGAGCTGGGATTCCAGGAGATCCCCAGGTCCCACCTGGAGGTTTGGCATCTCTGCCTGGGGCCGTGCCACAGAACCTTCATCACGTAGAGTGGATGAAAACTTACCCTTGGGATTTTTTCCAGGATGCAGCGATCAAAGATGAGGAACAAGCTGCCCAGTTCTTCGAGGGTGCTGGGGGTCCACTCCGATGGGGGCCTGGGAGGAGATCAAAGGAATGGAAGAGCTTGAGAAGGGAGGGAAGCCCCAAAGCCTCCGAAAAGCGCTGTGTACATTTGGCAGAAAGCTTCAGCTGGGGGGCTGTGAAGCCTCCAGGGGCGTTTCCCCCTTTGGGAGCACTTTGAAGACTTCTGCAATAGCAGGTGAACCTTGGCCAAAGGTCAGGCCTTCTGCTAAGAGGAAAGGGAATGGTCACCAGTCCAGCACTCTTTCTGCAGCCAGCATTGCAAAAAGGAGGAGGAGGAGGAAGAAGAAGAAGATACTGAATTTATATCCCACCCTGTACTCTGAATCTCAGAGTCTCAGAGCGGTCACAATCTCCTTTACCTTCTCCCCCTCCCTGCCCCACAATAGACACCCTGTGTGCAGTGTACCCTCTAAGCTGTTAGTGTAAGCTGGCTCACAATTTTTTAGCCTCCAGCTCACACATTTTTGTCTCAGCTCTGAAAAATGGCCTTAGAGCAAACTAATTAATGCAGCAACTCACAACTTTAAAGCCAGTAGCTCGCAACTGTAACGCCAGTCGCTCACAAAGTAGAATTTTTGCTCACAAGACTCCACAGCTTAGAGGGAACATTGCCTGTGGTGGGTAGGTGGGGCTGAGAGAGCTCTCCCAGAAGCTGCTCTTTCAAGGACAACTCTTGTGAGAGCTCTGGCTGACCCAAGGCCATTCCAGCAGCTGCAAGGGGAGGAGTGGGGTATCAAACCCGGTTCTCCTAGATAAGAGTCTGTGCATTTAACCACGACACCAAACTGGCCCTCTCTTGAAAGTTAGAGGGCTCGAGATTCTCCCTTTAGAATCCAATGAAGGGATGGGATTTTTCGTCTGGATTTTTGTGCTTAAACAAACCCTTCGCCATCACACCTCTGCAAATCCATTTACAGCCTGCAGCCCACAAATGTAACCTTTGCGATCGTTGTGGACGCGGCAAGTTCCATTGAGAGAGCGATTTTCCATACAAACCCAAAATGTCAGTTGCAGAATAGGGTTGTAATAATTCTGATACCTGACTTTTTCCTTTGCAGGCTGAAAGAAAGGGCTCCTGGCAACTAGCTCAAAGGTGTAACTTCACAAGAACAGAGCTTTTCGCTTCCACAGATCCCAACAGGTGAACTTACCCCAGAGGAGTGTTTCCGCTGCAGAGGACAGCCTGGATAGCTTTGACTTGGTCAGGACTGAAGGACCGACACTCCGGTAACTGTTTCAGCAGATTCTTGCCGGAGGTTTTAAAGTACTTGGCACTGAGGTCGCAGGCCAAGCGGCCCAGAATTTCGGCATTTTCCCTGCTCACGTGCGGCCCAGAGATTTTCTAAAGAATTATTTGAACGGGATGTTAATTAAACAGGGAGGGGGGGGGGGAATTGTCAACTGAATACAGAATTTTTTGTGGATTAATAATCTGTTTCTCAACTGATCAACTAATCTCAGTACCGGACAAAAAGTGTTAGGTAAATTTTAAATTCAACCGTCCAAACCGGTGTTAGGGCCAATTTTCATCTTTTCCTTGTCATTCCCTAATATATTTGAATCCAAATAGCCTCAGTCACTAAAGAAATGTCTCCTTAACGTTCAGCCTTTTTGATAAATAACGACTTCTGCGGTTTAATCAGCGGACAGTGTAATCCTAAACACAGTTAAGCTGATCCACTAACTTCAGTGGACTTAGAAAAGTATAACTGTTTATAGGATTGCACTATCGATCCACTATTGAACCACACAATTAATCTACTTGTTTAACTTCATCGTCCTACCTTCTCCAGTGGGAGGGATAGATAATAATTGTTACCACTGAGCACATTTCAAACTGGGATTATGGGAATAAGGAGCAGATAGGAACCTGGTAGGGATGCCAACCTCCAGGTGGGACCTGGGGATCTCCTGGAAACACAGCTCATCTCCAGACTACAGAGATCAGTTTCCTTGGAGAAAATTGATGTATTGGAGGGTTGTGGCATTGTACCCCACTTAGATTCCTGCCCTCCCCAGGCTACATCCCCAAATCTCCAGGAGTTTCCCAACCTGGATCACGCTCCCCCCGCCCCGCCCTGCCCCTGGATCCTATTGGACTAGGAACATAAGAACATAAGAGAAGCCATGTTGGATCAGGCCAACGGCCCATCCAGTCCAACACTCTGTGTCACACAGTGGCAAAAAATTTTATATATACACGCACACTGTGGCTAATAGCCACTTATGGACCTCTGCTCCATATTTTTATCTAAACCCCTCTTGAAGGTGGCCATGCTTGTGGCCGCCACCGCCTCCTGTGGCAGTGAATTCCACATGTTAATCACCCTTTGGGTGAAGAAGTAGGAGCATAAAGTACATTTCCTCTAGAGCTCTGAGATCTCTGTTGGAATTCAGCCAACTCCTGACTGTGGTATGTACATTTCTTGTTCTATAGCCCACTGCATCATGGGCTCCGTAGTATTCAGAAGTCTCCTTTGTATGGAAAGTGGTGTTATGAGTTTTGGTAAGGTCTGATGGTTTGGCGTGCAATCTACATAACAGCAATGCTGGACACACCTGTCAGAGAACCCTCTAGATTTCTGAGCGCAACAAACCTGATGGCAGTATTGCTGATTTCAGTTCAGCCACTGGAATTTTTGACTTGAGATTCTGGTTACAGGGGCCAGGGTATTCATCCTGAAACCCGCTTTGGGGAAATCTCAGCGGGGGCTGCATTTGGAAGTTTGGGGACAGATAGGCTTTGGTACCCAGATACTGCCCCATCTGTGGAAGCACAGCCTGGCAGAGCCGTGCTATTTGCTTCCACCAGCTAAGAGCCCAGGGTTCTTTACCTACCAGACAATCCAAGGCTTCCGCCAGCAGCTGCTTGCGTTGGGATGAACCTTTCTCCAGCACGTCTATGTTGGCTTTCCCGACACGGGCAAAGTACTCCTTGCAGCTTCCAATTGTGCCATAATCAGAAGGACTAGAAATATGAACAGACCTTGTGGTTTTGTATCTTGGTGCATAATTCACACCCATGACTCTTGACAAGCAGGAGATTCAGCTCTGTCCCCCCTCCAGCCAATGCACTGATCCAGCACATCTGCGTATTGGAGATGGACAGCCGAACTAGGAACTATTTTCTTCTCAAGTTCTTACTAAACGGCTGCTACGAAAACTAGGACTGGCTTGAGGGAGTCTGAATTCTTGCCTATTTGCAAGAGAACGCCCAGGGACTCATACAGAGACTCTGACACCCCCTCCCTGATTCTTGTTCAAGAATCTTGACACTTGCAGCTACATGAGGTAACAGGCAGCAGACTGAGGGATCACAACCAGCTATAGGTTTCCCCCCAGTTAGATTGTTTAGAATTGCTTACAACAGAGATTCCCATCACCGTGCCCAGAGGTTCAGGGGCACCCACTGGCACCTTTTCTGGACCCATCAAGTGTTTTTAGGAAATGGGCAGGGGCAGGTAAGGCTTTCAGCCAGCAAGATGTCTGATTGACTGCTAGAGATTTGATTGGCTGGGTGGATTTTTAAAAATGTTGCTTTGGCAGCAGCTACCACTACTGCACAAGGATCTGAACTGCATTGCTGAAGTTAAGCTGTGGCAGCCGTTTTGGGATTGGCTCCGCCTCCTGCAGCAGCCATTTTATTGCTGGAAGGAAGGAAGGGAGGGAGGAAGGAAGGAAGGAAGGAAGGAAGGAAGGAAGGAAGGAAGGAGGGAGGGAGGGAGAAGGGAAGGAAGGGAGGGAGGGAGGAAGGAGGGAAGGGAGGAAGGAAGGACACCCATCTTTTACCTTACAAACAGCACCAGGTCTTCTGGATAGTCATTGAAATCATGGGAAACATTATGCAGCATCAACCTGTCAACTAGACAGAGCAGCTGTGGAAAAAACACATAAGTTAAATTAGAGATGTGAAGGCCCAGAAAACCCCGCGGAAAATTTGGGGAAAAAACGTCCCCCCCCCCTCGTTTTTTTCCCTGAAGCCTTTTTTGTTTTTTTCCGAAAAACTGGAAAAATTGAAGAAAAGAAAAAAATTGATTACGGAATGTTTTATTTTAACATAATGAATAAAATATTTTAAGTCAAGATGTTCAAATATTTTCCAAAACATTTCTAAAAAATGTGTATGGTATCAGATTATTCTAATTTCTGTACACTGAGGACAAGCAAGCCCTAGGCTGTGCCCATTCATTGAAACTTAGTCCTCCACTCCCTTCTGTACACTTCCCCCCTCTTCGATTCTTCTTATGAGAATGAGTTTTTTTATTTTTATTTAATACTGTGGAAAGGAAATATGAATAATTGTTACTTCTGGATTTTTAAAAATTATTTTGTGGAGGGGTTTTTTTTTTTTTTGGTCTTTTCCATGTAAACAGTTCAGGAGATGGTTGCTCCTTTTGTTACAATTACAAATAAATATTATGTAAAAAGTAAATTCTGTTTGCAATAATTGTTTGGATACACTATATTTTTAATATGCTAGTTGTGATAATTTCATGCCAAGTAAAATTGTCCGTAGTCATATTTTATGTTTCTAAAGTAACAGAATGACTTTCAATCTGGAAAAGAAAAAAAGAAGTGCTAATGTAGCATTTTTTCCCGATTTTTCTGAACGTTTCCGTTTTCCGCTATGTCTGGAAAAGCACTCTTATGTATGCTCTACAGCACCATCTCATGTATTTCAGACTTAGATTTCTAGACCTGAGAAGATATCCTGGCAAAGCCTGGCACGACTGACCTTGGAGAGATCTGTTAAGTGTCCGGATCTGAATTCTGGTAAAAGCCTCTACAGAGGCCAACCCACCTGATCTTTCCCCAGATGGACCTTCTTCTCTTTCATGACCTTGGCGAGTTCTTGGAGTCTCACGGTGTCCAAATTGCTGGCGGCAGTGCAGGTGAAACCGTGCAAGATGGAGGAACAGAGGCTGGAAAAGAAAGCAGGACGGTCAATGAGGTGGACCTACTCAGCTCTTGGGAAGAATCGGCTCCCGGGGAAAGGCCCCATTTGGGGGTGGGGGGGAAGGTTGATCCAGAGGATACGTTAAGCGTCTCCTAATGCTACACCACTCGCTTTAATGTGGGGAGTTTGGCATGTGCTGGTCTTGTTCCTTGAAGCCCAACGTAGCTTGGAACTGGGGTATCTAGAAGGATTGTCTTCTCCCATATGGGATTCAGAGGGCAGGGAGAGGCCCCTCTATTGCACGCCCCCCTCATCAAAGAAGCTTGTCCAGTGGACACATGAGACAGGACGCCAGGAATTCCCCAACCCAGAGCCGGTAACCAATGTTCCCTCTAAGCTGTGGAGTCTTGTGAGCAAAAATTCTACTTCCTGAGCTACTGACATTAACGTTGTGGAATATACCGAGTTTAAACACATCTCACCTATTAACACAACTTACTTTCAGTTTCTCTCACTGTAATTCTTTCTAACTCATGCTATCCCTCCTTTCTCTTTGCATTTAAATATTCCCTTTGGTTTGGCTTGGGATGGAGCAAGGCATGATTCTTAGCTTAAGAGTCAAAATTCTAGCCCCATTACCAGTTAATTTATCCTTAGAAGATATTTATTTATTTACCTATTGATTGATTGATTGGCGAGCTGGATGTTATCTTAAATGCGAAATGAGATGTTCTACAATTTTATATATACCATAGCACCTTATGCATAGTAGAATTTTGTTATATATATGGAATTAATCTACTCGATACTACTTCACCCAACGAAGTTCTGCATAACTTGGAGTTTCTAAAATAAACTTATCGTATGTTTAAAAACAAAACCAGTGTACTCTGGGGCCATTTCCCCTAAGCTAAGGTGAAAATGTATGAGCCAGAGGCTAAAAAACTGTGAGCTAGCTCGCAATGACTTGGCTTAGAGGGACCTTAAACATTCCAGACCGTTCTACTGAATGTTCAGCTCCCATTTGTCAAAGAAAGAAAAGAATCCTTTTCTGTGAAAAGAAAACCCAAGGTATATAGGGGTGGGGGGGGGAGCATAATATCCCTGTGTGAAAATGCAGCACTCGGAAATCAAGGGAACCATCTCCCTTCTCCCAATTTATTTCTACATTACTATGGATTAATCTGACGTCCCTCCCTTTTCCTCTGCCAGACAAAAATTCAGCCAAATGTTGGGGGGAGGGGGGGCGCACAGAACCGTATTGACAACTAAGCCAGGTAGGCACTAGCTTTTGGGTCTCTATGCCTTTAGAGGCACCAGGTTGGCTTCTCCCCCCTCCCCGGTTTCCCTCCTGGTTGCAGCCTTTCCAGCTTGCACAAGCAGCGAGCAACTGAGCTGCTCTTTGCCTGACTTGCCTGGTGCGGCTGCCGCTGGTGTTGTCGCCAAGTTTGCCTCTCTCTGTCACTCCCCTGCAGCTTAGTCAAAGGGGCTTTTAAGAAGGTGCCTGCAGGCTGCAGTGGGGGTCGTGGGCGGTGGGGCAGGCACTCAGACTCTGAGATGATTTGCGGCCCCCCCCCAAGATTTCGACTGCCTGGGGGCCTCCACAGGATTCAGTCTGGCACTGGTGGTGCGGGGGAACCAGAGCGGCTATACCTGCTGAAATTATGGACGGTCTTGATGACGTCATCGAAAAACACGGCGGCCTGCGGAGAGAAATCAACAAGGACTCTGAGGGAGCCAGCTCGCTGGGGATGTGCTTCACCAAGTCATTGAATCCGTCTGTAGCAGCAATGAGCTGGAAGACGGAACTGAACTTCAAGGAGCTGCTTTGTCAGGAGCGAAACCCTTGTTGTTGGCCGCTCTGCAGGTGGATCTCCGGGGCCTCCGGCAGAGAAAGCTGTTTCCTGTCACCTCCTGCTCGAGCTCCTTTCATAGAATCATAGAGTTGGAAGGGACCTCTAGGGTCATCTAGTCCAACCCCCTGCACAATGCAGGAAACTCACAAGCCCCTCCCCCTAAATTCATAGGATCTTCTTCACTGTCAGATGGCCATCTAGCCTCTGTTGAAAAACCTCCAAGGAAGCCCACACCACCTCCTGAGGAAGCCTGTTCCACTGAGGAACCGATCTAAACTCACAAACCCCTCCCCCTAAATTCACAGGATCTTCATCACTGTCAGATGGCCATCTAGCCTCTGTTGAAAAACCTCCAAGGAAGGAGAGCCCACACCACCTCCTGAGGAAGCCTGTTCCACTGAGGAACCACTCTAAACTCACAAACCCCTCCCCCTAAATTCACAGGATCTTCATTGCTGTCAGATGACCATCTAGCCTCTGTTTTAAAACCTCCAAAGAAAGAGAGCCCACCACCTCCCGAGGAGGAAGCCTGTTCCACTGAGGAATCGCTCTAACGGTCAGGAAGTTCTTCCTAATGTTGAGCCGGAAACTCTTTTGATTTAATTTCAACCCATTGGTTTCGGTCCTACCTTCTGGGGCCACAGAAAACAATTCCACCCCATCCTCTCCATGACAGTCCTTCAAGTACTTGAAAATGGTGATCCTATTACCTCTCAGCTGTCTCCTTTTCAGGCTAAACATGCCCTACTCTTTCAACCTTTCTTCATAGGACTTGTTCTCCAGACCCCTCACCATCTTCCTCGCCCTCCTCTGGAACCCTTCCAGTTTGTCTAGATCCTTCTTAAAATGTGGTGCCCAAAACTGAACACAAGACTCCAGGTGAGGTCTTACCAGAGCAGAGTAAAGCTGGAGATGCTGGAACTCTCTCTGTGTAAGGCACGTGGTCTGTCATGGATCTACCTTCATAGGTCAGTATTGTCTACTCAGACTGGCAGCTGCTCTCCAGAGTCTTAGGCAGAGAAAGTCTTTCCCATCACCTCCTACTTGGTTATTCTAACTGGAGATGCCAGGAATCGAACCTGGGACTTTCTGCCATGAGTCCCAGTTTGGTTACCTTCTGCTATGAAAGCCAGTTTGGTGTAGTGGTTAAGTGTGCGGACTCTTATCTGGGAGAACCGGGTTTGATTCCCCACTCCTCCACTTGCACCTGCTGGAATGGCCTTGGGTCAGCCATAGCTCTCTTATCTGGGAGAACCGGGCTGGATTCCCCACTCCTCCACTTGCACCTGCTGGAATGGCCTTGGGTCAGCCAGAGCTCTCTTATCTGGGAGAAGGACCGGGTTTGATTCCCCACTCCTTCACTTGCACCTCCTGGAATGGCCTCGGGTCAGCCATAGCTCTTGTAGGAGTTGTCCTTGAAAGGGCAGCTGCTGGGAGAGCCCTCTCAGCCCCACCCACCTCACAGGGTGTCTGTTGTGGGGGAAGGGGATAAAGGAGATTGTGAGCTGCTCTGGGTCTCTGATTCAGAGAAGGGCGGGGTATAAATCTGCAGTCTTCTTCTCCTTCCCAACCCTTCTTCATGATCTAACTCACCAGAAATGTCCACTCTGATTGGTAGCTACGGTTGCCAACCCCAGGGCAGGGAATTCCTGGAAGTTTTAGGAATGGAGTCTAGGGAAGGTGGGGTTTATGGAGGGGAGGGACCTGTAGAGTCCATCCTCCATTTTCTCCAGAGGAAAGTGAGCTCCGTAATCTAGAGATCAGCTGTAATCCTGGGAGGCTTCCAGACCCCACCTGGATATTGGCAACGCTATCTCCAACGGTCTTCTCTTCCCAGCTGCTGATATGAGAATCTGGGATTTTATTTTATTTTTTTAAAAAGGCAAAAACATGCACTTTACCATTATGCTACAGTGAATGTTGTAAAAAGTGCTTTTATGAACATTCTCTCACCACAGCCCTGTAAGGTAGGTCAATTTAGCCCTATATGCCGGGAAGAGATTGAAGCTGGGAATAGGTAGCCCGTGTAAGGTCATCCACTGAGTCGACAGAAGGGGCAAGATTCGAATCAGAACATAAGAGAAGCCATGTTGGATCAGGCCAATGGCCCATCCAGTCCAACGCTCTGTGTCACATAAGAACATAAGAGAAGCCATGTTGGATCAGGCCAATGGCCCATCCAGTCCAACACTCTGTGTCACATAAGAGAAGCCATGTTCGATCAGGCCAATGGCCCATCCAGTCCAACACTCTGTGTCACATAAGAACATAAGAGAAGCCATGTTAGATCAGGCCAATGGCCCATCCAATCCAACACTGTGTCACATAAGAACATAAGAGAAGCCATGTTGGATCAGGCCAATGGCCCCTCCAGTCCAACACTCTGTGTCACATAAGAACATAAGAGAAGCCCTGTTGGATCAGGCCAGTGTCCCCTCCAGTCCAACGCTCTGTGTCACACAGTGGCCAAAAAAACCCGGGGGCCATCAGGAGGTCCATCAGTGGGGCCAGGGCACTAGAAGTCCTCCCACTGTTGTCCCCCACAAGCACCGAGAATACAGAGCATCGCTTGCCCCAGACAAAGAGTTCCAACAATATGCTGTGGCTAATAGCCACTGATGGACCTCTGCTCCATGTGTTTGTCCAATCCCCTCTTCCTCGGGTTGCTAAATTTGCTACAGTTCTTAGCTTGCTTACTAAGCGGCTTGTGGGGTGTGCAAATAAAGGAGGCCAAGGGGTGGAAGCTCTTAGATCCTGGGAGTGTCTACCCCCTCCCAGTGGCCAATAGTTATTTGGAACAGAGAACCTTAAAAAAAGGTTAATCTACTTCCTCCTGCGGTGTCAGAGAAAGGTAAGACCGAAGGAACGTCAAGTGTTGGCCTGACTTCTCCCAGCTCTTGTGACACAAAAGATAAATTCCAGCTACGGCAGCTCCCCAAACAAGTTGTTTTTAAGGCACGCGGGGGTAAGCTGAACCTGACAGAAGTGATGAAGGCAGTTGTGTGCAGCTCCGGTTCAGTGAACACCAACTGCCATAATCTGGCAACATCCCTCGGCGTTTGGGAAAGAATACCGGCCCCACCTCTCAAACTTGTCGGGACGGTTTCCATGGCCCAAGAGAGAAGACGAAGTGTAGCCAATGGTGCCAAAATGGCATGCGCCAAAATGGTGAGACCTCTTCCTTCTTAGGTTTGGAATTCCCCCCTCCCTCCATTCTCATTTATATATTTTTAAAAGGTCAAGGTCGTCTCCCTGTGCAAGCACCAGTTGTTTCCGACTCTGGGGTGACGTTGCATCACAACATTTTCATGGCAGACTTTTTATGGGGTGGTTTGCCATTGCCTTCCCCAGTCATCTGGAGAGTCATCTGGATTGCCATTGCCTTCCCCAGTCATCTGGAGAGCCAGTCTGGTGTAGTGGTTAAGTGTGTGGACTCTTATCTGGGAGAACCGGGTTTGATTCCCCACTCTTCCACTTGCAGCTGTTGGAATGGCCTTGGGTCAGCCATAGCTCTCTTATCTGGGAGAACCAGGTTTGATTCCCCACTCTTCCCCTTGCAGCTGCTGGAATGGCCTTGGGTCAGCCATAGCTCTCTTATCTGGGAGAACCGGGTTTGATTCCCCACTCTTCCACTTGCAGCTGCTGGGATGGCCTTGGGTCAGCCATAGCTCTCTTATCTGGGAGAACCGGGTTTGATTCCCCACTCCTCCACTTGCAGTTGCTGGAATGGCCTTGGGTCAGCCATAGCTCTCTTATCTGGGAGAACCGGGTTTGATTCCCCACTGCTCCACTTGCAGCTGCTGGAATGGCCTTGGGTCAGCCAGAGCTCTGGCAGAGATGTCCTTGAAAGGGCAGCTGCTGTGAGAGCCCTCTTAGCCCCACCCACCTCACAGGGTGTCTGTTGTGGGGGAGGAAGGGAAAGGAGATTGTGAGCCGCTCTGAGAGTCTTCGGAGTGGTGGGCGGGATATAAATCCAATATCTTCATCTACCTCACAGGGTGTCTGTTGTGGGGGAGGAAGGGAAAGGAGATTGTGAGCCGCTCTGAGACCCTTCGGAGTGGAGGGCGGGATATAAATCCAATATCATCATCATCATCTACACTTTCCCCCTAGTAATATACTGACATGCAGTTCTCACAAATTTCAAATAACCACCGTGCATCCACACAAGGGTCATTTCGTGGAAAAAGAGGTGCCGGACCTCATTGGCACAACTCATTTGTGTAGCTCATTTGAAAATGCCTCACCCCCCTGACATCATCGGAAGGCGTACTAAATGATCAGCTCAGCATCAACCTTGAGATGCTTCTTGAATTATTAACTGTTGTCCCAAAACCTGACTCCCATCATACTTTTTAAATGACTTTCTCGTTCGTGGCCACAGTGGCATGAGGAAGATTTCCATCTGTCTGCTTGATAGGTTTGGGTTATTTCCCCATTTTTTTTTTTGTGGGGGAAAATATTAGAAAGTTTGTCAAATCTTTAGCAAAATTCTCACAGGGGGTTTGAACGATGGAGCCCATAAGCAAGTATTTTTTTTGGGGGGGGGGGTAAAAAAGAAAGCACAATAAAATGTAGAACGGGGTAGCCAACGGTAGCTCTCCAGATGTTTTTTTTGCCTACAACTCCCATCAGCCCCAGCCATTGGCCATGCTTCAGAGCTTCAGAACTTCTACATCAGGGTTGGCCAACGGTAGCTCTCCAGATGTTTTTTGCCTACAACTCCCATCAGCCCCAGCCAGCATGGCCAATGGCTGGGGCTGATGGGAGTTGTAGGCAAAAAACATCTGGAGAGCTACCATTGGCTACCCCTGATGTAGAAGTTCTGAAGTTCCGCTCCTGTGAGCTCCTGCCCAAAATGAGGTCAACATCCATGCATGGGCTGGATTATGTGGACATCATGCTCCCCCCCTGTTCAGAAGATTTCCCCCCTTGACCTCTGCAGGGACTCCCCAGTGGAAAGTGATTTCATCTGTTGTAGGAGGATTCTTGGCTTGGAACTTCCAGAATTTTGTGGCTTGGCCCAACCTCATGGCAGCCACCCCCAAATTCCTGCCACCCCCCAACACTGACGCACTTCATATGTTACACACTCTTTTTAACACACCCGAAGCTGCCTTCTACCGAACCAGACTGTCGGCCCATCAAGGTCAGTATTGCCTGCTCGGGTTGGCAGCTGCTTTCCAGAGTCTCAGGCAGAGAAAGGTCTTTTCCCACTAGGGTTGCCAAATCCACTTCAAGAAATATCTGGGGACTTTGGGGGTGGAGCCAGGAGACTTTGAGGGTGGAACGGCCTCCAATCCGGGGGATCCCCTGCCCCCACCTGGGGAATTGGCAACCCTATTTCCCATCCCCCCTGGGGGCCTTCTGCATGCCAAGCGGAGGTTTTTTCACAGAGCCATAGCCCTTCCCCTGGGACTTGAGTTTCTAAGCTCACACAAGGAGGACTCACCTTTTCTACAAACACTGCTTTCTGGGGGGGTGACAGGTGCTCCAGTTGCGTGGCGAATCCGGGGACTTGAAGGGCGTCCAAGACTGTGTCAGGAGGTACCCCTTGCAGGCGGTTGTGGTCCAGGCCAACCACCAAGCTACCAAGAGCTGCCAGACTCCTTCCATCCTGAATCTGCAAATGGGAAAGGATCAGCTGTATGTCAAGTAAGGTTGCCAACCTCCCGACGGGGCCTGGAGATCTCCCATTATTACGGTGGATCTCCGGATGAAGGAGACCAGTTCCCTCAGAGAAAATGGCTGCTTTGGCTTATGGACTTTATGACATTGTACCTTGGTCTCTTCTCTCCCTCTCAGAATCCCCAGGTATTTCCTAACCCAGAGGTGGAAACCCTAATATCGTCCACTTGAGTTCTTTTCTAAACCCTCTTTTTGCATGTAGCTACTGTTTTGAGCGCAGAATAGATGCTTTTGAGATGTGGTGCTTGAGAAGACTCTTGAGAGTCCCTTGGACTGCAAGAAGATCCAATCAGCCAGTCCTAAGGGAAATCAACCCAGACTGTTCCCTGGAAGGTCAGATGCTGAAGGTGAAGCTCAAATACTTTGGCCACCAAATGAGAAGGGAGCCCTCACTGGAGAAGATCCTGATGCTGGGAAAGACAGAAGGCAAAAGAAGAAGGGGACGGCAAAAGAGGAGATGGCTGGACAGCGTTACTGATGCAACAAACACGAACTTGAGCAGACTTCGGAGGGTGGTGGAAAACAGGAGGGCCTGGCATGACCTTGTCCATGGGGTCGCAAAGAGTTGGACTCGATTGTGTGACTGAACAACAACTGTTTTTGACACTCCGACCTGGGTGACTCAGACTAACTTGATCTCTCATCAATCTTGGACGTTAAGCATGGTCAGCTGGTTAAGCAAGGGTTACTACTCGGGTAGGAGACCTCCAAGGAAGTCCAGGGTTGGTACGCAGAGGCAGGCAACGGCAAACCACCTCTGGATGTCTTTTGCCTGGAAAACTCTACTGGGTCACAATAGCACCAGTGCTGTTATTGACAGGGGAAGGGATTCAAAGAAACATTTCCAGGCAATTTGCATCAACGGATTTCTTTTCTTTTCTTTTCTTTTCTTTTCTTTTCTTTTCTTTTCTCTTTCTTTCTTTCTTTCTTTCTTTCTTTCTTTCTTTCTTTCTTTCTTTCTTTCTTTCTTTCTTTCTTTCTTTCTTTCTTTCTTCTTTCTGGCAAAAGCCATGGGCACTCTTTCGACATTTCCTAACTGAGGGCAAGGTTTGGCTGCAGTGAACAGCAAGACATCCACAGACCCACAAGAAGCCCACGCTTTCAGCGGTTCTAGCCCCGAGGAACCGTTTTTGGGCAGAATCACAGACTACCCCGGTGATGCTCTGTCTCTGTCCCTCTCTGCCGCTTTGTGTTGCCTTCTAAGTAGTTTATTAGGAAAGAGGGTGTGCGTGGGGGAAAGGCTCTTTTCACCTGGTATCCGGAATAGAAAAGCTTCCTCAAAATGGCTTCCGCCTGGTGTGTTTTCCAGCCCCGGACTTTGGCCAGGAAAGGCAGGGAGGCCGAGACGTTGCGGATCCCCAACTCGATCTGGGACACCGAGATCCCGACAGCCACGTGGCCCAGGGAGGTCAGGACTTCTGGAGAGAATTCGTGGAATTTGCTGACCAGTGAAGCGGCAACCTGATGAGAGAGAGAGAGAACCCCCCCCCCTCAAAGAATTAGAGAGCTTTCTGGATCAAGGGGTCAGGCGGTGACTGGATACCATCTTGGATGCCTGCCTGTGACTCTTGAGTTGCCAGCCTCCAGCCATGGCCTGGAGATCTGCTAGGGTTGCCAATCCCCAGGTGGGGGCAGGGGTTTGGAGGCCCTCCCCCCGCTTCAGGGTTGTCAGAAAGCAGGAGGGGAGGGAAATGTCTGCTGGGAACTCTATTATTCCTTATGGAGGTTTATTCCCATAGAAAATCATGGAGAATTGATCCACGGGTATCTGGGGCTCTGCAGGGGCTGTTTTTTGGGGTAGAGGCACCAGATTTTTAGTATGGCATCTAGAGCCTCTCCCCAAAATACCCACCAAGTTTCAAAAATTTTGGACCAGGGGGTCCAATTCTATGAGCCACAAAAGAAGGTGCCCCTATCCTTTATGATTTCCTACGGAAGGAAGGAATTGAAAACGTCCCTTTAAATGCGATGGCCAGAACTCCCTTTGGAGTTCAATGATGCTTGTCACAGCCTTGATCTTGGCTCCACCCCTAATGTCTCCTGGCTCCACCCCCAAAGTCTCCTGGCTCCGCCCCCAAAGTCCACAGATATTTCTTGAATTGGACTTGGCAACCCTAAGACCTGCTAATGCAACTGATCTCCAGTTGACAGAAATCAGTTCCCCTGGAGACAATGACTACCATGGGGGGTGGCCTCTAGGGCACTGTGCCCCATTGAAGTCCCTCCCCCCCCAGCCCTCCCCTTCCTCAGGCCCCGCCCCCTGAATTTCCAGGTATTTCCCAACCTGGAGCTGGCAACCGTCCTTATGGTACAGAGTGGGGGCAGCTGTGCCTTTTTAAAATCCCCTTGTTCCTTTTCCTCTGTTGTTAAATTCTCCGAGGGCTTGTACGGTTGCCAGCTCTGGGTTGGGATACACCTGGAGAGGGCGGGGTTTGGAGAGGGGGGACTTCAGTGGGGTACGAGGCCGGAGACTCCACCCTCCAAACCGGCAGTGGCTTTCTCCAGGGGAGCTGCCCTCTGTCATCTGGAGAGTCACTGCAGTCCCCGGAGATCTCCAGTTTCCAGCTGGAGGTTGACAACTCTATTGGGAGAGTCCCAAGTGTTGGGTTAAATGTAACAAGAAAAATCATTTGCCTTGCATTCTGTTCAAATGAATTACAAAGATGATCTGACTCCAAGGGTAACGAGAGAGGGAAATTTTACTTTCAACGATAGAAGCACATCTTACAGGTACATTTAACTTATTGTGAACAGATTAACTTGCTACAGCTCCAAGCCCAGGTTAGAGACGGAAGAAGAGAGGAGGAGAAAGAAGAGGGACGGTGGCTCAGTGGTAGAGCATCTGCTTGGGAAGGAGAAGGTCCCAGGTTCAATCCCCGGCATCTCCAACTCAAAAGGGTCCAGGCAAGTAGGCGTGAAAAACCTCCGCTGGAGACCCTGGAGAGCCACTGCCAGTCTGAGTAGACAGTTCTGGAGGGAGGGAAGGTGGCTCAGTGGTAGAGCATCTGCTTGGGAAGCAGAAGGTCCCAGGTTCAATCCCTGACATCTCCAACTAAAAAAGGGTCCAGGCAAGTAGGTGTGAAAAATCTCAGCTTGAGTCCCTGGAGAGCCGCTGCCAGTCTGAGTAGACAATACTGACTTTGATGGACCCAGGGTCTGATTCAGTATAAGGCAGCGTCATATGTTCAAGAAGAAGAAGAGGAGGAGGAAGAGGTTGGATTTATACCCCGCACTTCACACGGAGTCTCAGAGCAGCTTCCAATCTCCTTCCCTTCCTCTCCCCACAACAGACACCCTGTGAGGCAGGTGGGACTGAGAGAGCTCTTGAGAGAACTGCTATGAGAGGGCCGTGACTGGTCCAAGATCACCCAGCTGGCTGCATGTGGAGGAGTGGAGGATCAAACGCGGTTGTCCCAGATTAGAGTCCACTGCTTCTCACCACTACACCAAACTGGCTCTATATAAGATGCAGCGGAAGGCAAGCAGTGGTCAAAGAGGCTCAACATCTGACCTTTGAGGAGAGGAAGGGGCCAACTGCCCAAAGTCCCCGAGCGAGATAATTCTCTTAACCCTTTCCCTCCCAGATCCTCTCACAGGCGGAGTTACAACGTCCGAACCGAAGCCCAGTTGCGATGCTTACCTGGATGCTCACCTCGCCGCTCTTCAGGCACTTCCTGTGGGTTATCCTGCAGTTCTCGCTGATCCTCCCTGCCAGGGTGAGGGCTTCGTTTGGGCTGAGCGGGCTCACAGCATCGGGTTCGAGGTTGCAAATGAGATGGTCTGGAAGGCTGGGGGAAGGGGCAGGAGAGGAAAAGTCTTAGAGCAAGGGACTGCATTGGGGCCGTGGCATTTCCCAGAAGGTGTGGCGTCTACTGAAAGTCCAGAGCCACTCCGAATGCCTGCTTGCAAAACAAGAATCCTCTTCAACCAGGACTCCATGAGAGATAAATTTCTTTAAAGGTTGACCTTCGTCTTGCCCTTTCTGACCTACCTCACAGGGCTGTTCTGGGGATACGGGGGGGGGGGAGGGCGCTTTGAACTCTGTGGAGGAAGAGTAGGATAAAAACAGGAGGAGATAGATATGGGATGAACCAATGAAGGGGTTTGTCTTTGTCTGGCTGAGCAGAGCTGCTAAGGGGGTTAAGGAGGGCTGCCAAATTCCTGGTTCCCCCACCCCAGAGGCTCCCAACCTGCCGGCCCCCATTGGGCCAGAGGGGGATCCTCCCCCGACGTCACCGGCGCAATGGCGTCACTTGCAGCCATGACATCATGCTGGCCGCTCTAGGAGCTTCTGGGAAAACTCTATGGTTTCCCCCGTATGCTCTAGCCAATTTGGGAGGGGAAACTCTATGGTGTACCCCAGAGCCTGCGGGGGACTTGGCAACCCTAGGGTTAACCCCCTTGCTCGGCAACTTGCAGAGTCATATGTGTGTGTGTGTGTTAAATGTCCAGTCACCACTGACATAGCGACCCAAGGAATTAATGTCCTTTGAGAAGTCCTATTAACAGCCTCAGGTCTTGCAAATGGAAGGCCGTGGCTTCCGTGGTTGAGTCCATTCACCTCTTTTCTTGCTGCCTTCCAGTTTTCCTAGCATTATTGTCTTTTCCTGGCAGCCCGTGGGGGTTTCCAGGAGGTAAATTGCACCCCAGAGGTATGCAGTAAACTCTCTGGCCATGTTCTTATAGGGCCTTGGCAGACAGAGGGAGGGCGTGAGAATAAAACGGCCGATGTTGTAATGCCTCTGTATGGCGCGGCCTCATGTGAAATACTGTGCACAGTTCTTGTCCCCATATCTCAAAAAAGACGTCGCAGAGCTGGGAAAAGTAGAGAGGAGGGCAGGCAGGATGGAGAGGGGGTTGGAGCCATGGCTGCCAGCATATCCAGCTTCAAGAGAGGACTGGATGAACATCTGGAGCAGAAGTCCATCAGTGGCTATTAGCCACAGCCTATTGTTGGAACTCTCTGTCTGGGGCAGTGATGCTCTGTATTCTTGGTGCTTGGGGGGGGGGGCACAGTGGGAGGGCTTCTAGTGTCCTGGTCCCACTGATGGACCTCCTGATGGCACCTGATTTTTTTGGCCACTATGTGACGCAGAGTGTTGGACTGGATGGGCCACTTGCCTGATCCAACGTGGCTTCTCTTATGTTCTTATGTCTGGGGCAGGGATGCTTGGTATTCTTGGTGCTTGGGGGGCCACAGTGGGATGGCTTCTAGTGTCCTGGCCCCACTGAGGGACCTCCTGATGGCACCTGATTTTTTTGGCCCCTGTGTGACGCAGAGTGTTGGACTGGATGGGCCACTGGCCTGATCCAACGTGGCTTCTCTTATGTTCTTATGGAGCACCTATGTTCTTATGGAGCTGAAGAACAGTCTGGGATTTTTCAGTTTAGAAAAGGGACGATGTGGTGGGTGGGGGGAAACGAGAGAGGTTTATCAAATTATTTAATGGGGTGGAGAGAGTTGACAAAGAGAACTTTTTCTCCCTCTTCCAAATGACTAGAACTGGAGGGCATCGAACGAGGCTCATGGGCAGTAGGTTCAGGACAGGCAAAAGGAAATGCTACTTTACACAGAGGGTGATTAAAATGTGGAATTCACAGCCAGAGGATGGCCACAGGAAGGAACAGCTTTCAAAGGGGATGTTCTTCTAACCCTAACTTGCATCAGCAGCGTTCCTGGTAGATGCCCACCTGGGCCCCTTGTCCAAAAGTGAATTTGCCATAAACCACAAAGACGCATAACGCATCAGCAAGTTTTGTCATGGAGGGGGCAGTCTGCAGTCCCTTCATTCCCCTCTCCCTTGCGTGGCCTGGTCACCCACAAAGGTGAGGGGAAGACCTAGAAATCAGCTAGTGAAACACTTTGGACAGTTGAGGAATGCCATTCGCTACCTACCTGGTCACAGTGCCGCATTCAGCAGCCTCTGCGGAGGAAAGAGAAAGGTGTTACGATGTTGGTGCTGGGGAGGCAAAATCAAATGTTAAGGCTCTGATTGGATGTGTCCAACGCTGAACTCATGGTAGGGTTGGCAGCCTTCAGGTGGGTATATCAAACAACACAAAAATCGTGGCTAAATACCGTACAGAAATTAACTCTCTAATTTTAAACAATAACTCTCAATATTTGAAAAACCATTTCATTGCAATTTGTGTTTAACAGCAATTCATATTAAACATTACACTAACTATAGAAAATCCCAAAATTTGTTTTCCAGAAATGTGAGAGCAAAGGTTGAATTTTAAAGTCTCTTTCCAACATGCATGTCAGTTTCCGACTTCAGATGCTAAAGGACAATTCTGCCACTCCTGCGGTCGAATTAAAGTAGAGAAAGCCTCTGACAGCGAAGCGCCTTTATCACCGCTTCCAACAAGCGGGAGCAGCGGAATCAACCTTTGATCTCGCATTACTGGAAAACGGTAATTTTTGAGATTTTCTATATTTAGTGTAATATTTAATATGAATTGCCGTTAAACACAAATTGCAATGAAATGGTTTTTCAAAGATCGAGAGTTATCGTTTCAAAATAGAGCGCTAATTTCTGTTCGTTATTTAGTCACGGTTTTTGTGTTGTTTGATATACCCACCTCTCTCCAGGAATTTAATTTAATTTAATTGGCAATTTGTGCCCCACCCTATCCCACAAGGTGGGCTCAGGGCGGCTTACAACATCAAAACATCACATTAACAATAAATAAAACCTATCCAATTAAAACAACAAATCTAAAAGATCTCATAAGCAGAATGCATAAAATGGAGGATCATAACTCCAACAATAACAGCCAGGAGCCACGGTTCAGCGGTTGGTACGACTTCAGCTGGTGAACCCCACTTAGCACAGCTTCAGATCATTGGCACCACTCAGACCCTTGACCAACTCAAGCAATAGGATAGTAAAGTGCTGGGGGAAGGTTTCAGAGGATGCCCAGTAAATTAAAAACCTGGTGGAAGAGCTCTGTCTTACAGGCCCTGCAAAACTTAGGTAAGTCCTGCAGGGCCCAGATCTCCAATAACTTCCCAATGAGGAGATGGCACCCTAACCCATGGTGGCCACTGCTGCCCATGGAAGGTAAGAAGGGCTATTTGAGTGTCTTCTTCATGCCTCATTGCAGCCTCCCTCACCAAAAAAGCACAATTCAGGGGGTGGGATGGAAGACTGCAGTGGTTACAGGAAGTGAGGGAACCGCATAGGATCCAAAGCCTTGACCATACGCCCAGATGCATCGCTGAAAAGTGGATAGGGCCATATGGCATACTCTACTCATAAGCAGTGTTCCCTCTAAGCTGAGTCAGTGTGAGCTAGTTCACAATTTTTTTAGCCTCCAGCTCACACATTTTTGTCTCAGCTCTGGGAAAAAAAATAGCCCCAGAGCAAACTAATTCATGCTGTAGCTCACAACTGTAATGCCAGGAGCTCACAAAGTAGAATATTTGCTCACAAGACTCCGCAGCTTAGAGGGAACGTTGCTCTAAAGTGCTGTCAAGGTGGAAAGGGTCCATGGTGATCCCTCATGGGGCTTTCAAGAAAAGATGTGACCAGAAGTGGATAGCATAGTGACCCTGGACTTTCTTGGTGGCCTCCCATCCAACTATTAACCACGCTGTTGAGCCCAAACTAACCTGAGCCATCCATTTCCCACCCAAGTACTAACCAGGGCTGACCCTGCTAAGCTTTGAACTCAGGGCAGTCTGAGGTATTCAGACTGTCAGAGATCTATGCTGGGACTCAGTATCCCAAAACCAAAAGAGATTATTTCCCCTAGAAAAAAATGGCAGCTTCAAAGGATGAACTCTATGGTATACCATAGAGTCTCAGTGTCAAAGTGACACTCCTACTTGATTGGCAAGTGTTAGAGACAGAGACGGAACTTACCGTTGCCGGAGCTGCTGGTGCACTGGGAGGGGGGAGAGAGAAAGAGAGAGAGAGAGATGAGGCGTCAGCAACAGATTAACACCCAAGTACAATTTGTGCCCAGCGTATGAAGGCTGGGTACATTTGATCAATGGATAGAAGCCCAACCCAGACAGATCCAAACAGGAGACCATAAAGCTGGGAGGAGAAAGGCACAGGACAAAACTGATGTGACAAAACCTGCTAAAGCTCTGTGATAAAAGCCATGATTTTACTCAGACCTCTCAGGAATGTTTGCTCTATTTCTTTAAAAAAAAACAACCTTTGGATGGGAGTTACATAAATTAACCTGTTACCCTATGGGTATGGACAAGCTTGAGCATTTGGCATTGGGAACAGAAAGGAGGCCGACCGGTTTTCCCGCTCTACCCTGTATAGACTCTGTTTTGAACATAGGAAGCTATCTTATACTGAATCAGACCTTCAATCCATCAAGGGTAGTATTGTCTCCTCAAACTGGCAGCTGCTCTCCAGGGTCTCAGGTCACCTACTGTGTGATTCTTTCACCTGGAGATGCCAGGGATTGAACCTGGGACCTTCTGCCAAAGAGATGCTCTACCACTGAACCATGGCCCCACTGTGAGCCTCCCCTCACACTGAACCAGACCTTTGGTCCATTGAGGTCAGTATTGTCTACTCAGGTGGGTCTCCAGGGTCTCAGGCAGAGGTCTTTCTGTGTGGTCCTTTTATCAGGATCTGGTGGGAATTGAACCTGGGACCTTCTGCATTCTAAGCAGAGGCTCTGCCACCAAGCCACAGTCTCTTTTCTCATTGTTTCATTGGATATAGAAGGGGTACACTCAAAGACCTCCAGAGTGAAGGGGATGAAGGGGAAAAGGGGAACTCAACAAATATTCATAGACAAAAGTATTTCTCACCAGTATTGTCTTCTCAGACTCAGCAATGGTGGACGTTGCCCAGCCTGGAAGGCAAATTATTTTTTAAATTAAGAGTTCAAGAAAAAAAAGAACAAGAGATATTTAACCCCGAAGTGGATACAATTTGGCTAAAGCGGTATGCCCTCTCTGCACTGCCCCAAAGAGAGCAACAAGAATGCTTAATGTTCTTTGGCTTGGCAGTTTCTGGTTCTCAGAAGTACTTAAGAATGTAAGAAGAGCCCTGCTGGGTCAGACCAGTGAGGGTCCATCTAGTCTCACACAGTGGCCAATCAGTTCCTCTGGAGGGCCAACAACAGGGCAGAGAGGCTGAGGCCTTCCCCTGAGAAGAACATCAGAAGAGCCCTGACGGGTCACACCAGTGGGGGTTTATCTAGTCCAGCCTCCCGTCTCACACAGTGGCCACCCAGTTCCTCTGAAGGGCCAACAACAGAGCAGAGAGGCTGAGGCCTTCTCCTGAGAAGAACATCAGAAGAGCCCTGCTGGGTCAGACCAGTGAGGGTCCATCTAGCCCAGCCTCCTGTCTCACACAGGGGCCAGCCAGTTACTCTGGAGGGCCAACAACAGGGCAGAGAGGCTGAGGCCTTCCCCTGCGAAGAACATCAGAAGAGCCCTGCTGGATCACACCAGGGAGGGTCCATCTAGTCCAGCCTCCCGTCTCACACAGTGGCCAACCAGTTCCTCTGGAGGTCCAACAAAAGAGGAGAGAGGCCGAGGCCTTCCCCTAACGTTACCTCTTGGCTCTTGGATTCGGAGGATTAGTGCCTCTAAATATGAAGGTTCCCTTCAGTCACCATGGCTAGGAGCCAATAGCTATTGATAGACTCGTCCTCCATGAATCTGTCTAATCCCCTTTGTGACCATCACTCCATCCTCTGGCAGCGAATTCCACATTTCAACCCCTCTCTGTGTAAGGAAATATTTCCTTTTTTTCTGTCCTGAACCTACTGACCATCAGATGTATTGGCTGTGAGTTCTTGTCATTTGGAATGGCACGGAAAGGCTACGTGGAATTGCTTAAAGAGCATGTGCAGAGTGCCTTCTGTCCCCACAACCGGAGCTCAGAGAGGAGAAGAGGTTAGATTCCAGCTCTGCTAGTTCTCTGTGCATTGCCGACAACTTTCGGAAGAAACCAAGGAGGGTGTGTTCTTTTTGGCAAGACAGACCACCCAGTTTGTGGCTCGAGGGATTTCAAACTATAGCCAACAATGATTGCCTTACTACAGCCCTCCTGACCCCTTTGGGGTGTTTCTCTGCACTGTTGGCATAGAATGCAGGAATCTGAAATCCTTTGCTTGGCAGATACCCTCTGCTTCACAGGCAGCTACTTGCTCTTCATCGCTTGCCAGACTGGTCTCTTTATATGTTTTTCGGGAGTCAGGATTTTTCCTAGCCTCTCCTTGAACTACAGCACTTTGAGGGGTGTAGAACTATCTCATTTAGGGTTGCCAATCCCCAGGTGGGGGCAGAGGATCCCCCCGTTTGGAAACCCTCCCCCCGCTTCAGGGTCGTCAGGAAGCTGGGCGGGTGGGGGGAATGGAGGGAAACGTCTGCTGGGCACTCCATTATTCCCTATAGCAGGGGTGGTCAATGGCTGGGGCTGATGGGAGTTGTAGGCGAAAAAACCTCTGGAGAGCTACCGTTGGCCACCCCTGCCCTATAGAAACCAATTCCCTCATAAACTTAGCCTTCTTCCGAATGCAAACTACTTTTTTATTGCTTCCCTCCGCCCAGTTCCAAATTCTCTGCAAAACTTTGCAATAGATATAGTTGGGTGGCAGCCGATAATAACCATACTCACCAACCAGCAGCCAGCAGCTGAGGATTTTGGAAGACTGGAACATTATTGCAAACGGACCCCGTCCCATGACTGGATCCGGGCGCTCTAGAAAAAGAAAACAAAGAACAAAATCAAACTGATTTCCAGTGAGGGATCTGATCAGAGTCACGTTGAGGGGGGCAACCGCTTTAACTTTTTCCTCAGTCACCTTCCCTCAGTCCCTCCAGCACCCTCACAGAAATCCTGTCAGAACTCAAAAAAAGAATAGGCACCCGACGGTTTTAAATTCGAAACCCACGGAACTATTTATCAGATAACAAAAAGCAAGGGAGAGGGATCGAAAATAATCAATAACCAAGAATCAGTTGGCAGCGGATGGGTGGCAGAATGATCAAATAAAAATTTTTGCCACTGTGTGACACAGAGTGTTGGACTGGATAGGCCATTGGCCTGATCCAACGTGGCTTCTCTTATGTTCTTAAGTATCGTTTCACAGAGATTGGGCAGGCTGAGGTAAAACAGAACAATTTATTTATTCATTTAAATTTCTAGCCTTCCCGCTCTGCAAAGGGACTCAGGGCAGCTATTTACAATTTAAAACCGATAAAATACCGTTACAATTAAAACCATTCTGGTGCTACACAACTTCAATACAGGCAGATCTTTAACATAACAAACAGGCAGGCTTCAGAATCCTACTAGATTCTACGTCAGCCTTCTGGGCACTCCGAATGCTCTCCAGCTCAGGGATTTAGCCCTGGCTTTGGCTACTTAAAATTATAAAAACAACAAACTCACAGTCACTCTCCACACACACACACATATAGAGAGAACTCCTGACTGGTGTCAGTTAATTCTCCCTCACAGACCCTCCTCACTAGCCTCCAGGACTCACACCCGGTGTGTCTCAGCTCTCACTAGTTTCCTGGTCTGAGTCTTGGGTAACCCTGCTGACCCCCAGAATCCAGCCCTCCCTTTAGTGTGTCTTTGTGTGATCTTAGTTTGTACACAGGAGACTGCCTGATGTGCTGGCCGGTCTCCCTCAGAGAACCTCTCCTCACAGAAGGGCTTGGTTTTTGCCCCCTCCTGGCTTCAACTTTCTCTTCAGACAGACTACACACAGCTCTGTCTCCCGCAAGAAGCTCAGCCTCGCTGGCTTTTCTCACACAATTGTGCTCTCACACAACTGACCAGCCTAAGCCCACAGTCTTGCCTTCAGATTCTGTCTCTGAAGACTTCCCCGCCTAAGGCTCCCATCCTGAGGTGTTTTTCTGCTAAGCCAGCCTCATTTTGTTACTTTTTCGTTGCAAGGGCAACCTTCCAGCCAATAGTTGTAAGCCTGTTCCCCCAGCTGCCCAGGCTAAGTTCCTGAGTCCGTCACACTTCCCTTATCTTTAAAAGAACAAGAAACATGTTTAGAGGTGAGGATGCCAGACTCCAGGTGGGACCTGGGGATCCCCTGGAATGACAGCTCATCTCCAGACCCCAGAGATCAGTTCCCTGGAAGAATATGGCTGCTTTGGAGGGTGGGCTTAGTGGCAGGACCCTGCTGAGGTCCGTGGCATTCCCAGGCTCCATCCTCAAATCTCCAGGAATTTCTCAACCTGGAGCTGGCAACCCTACCCCCCAGCCTCTGCCGGTAGAAGAAGAATTGCAGATTTATACCCTGCCCTTCTCCCTGAATCAGAGACTCCGAGCGGCTTACAATCTCCTATGTCTTCTCCCCCCACAACAGACACCCTGTGAGGTGGGGGCGGATTTATACCCCACCCTTCTCCCTGAATCAGAGACTCCGAGCGGCTTACAATCTCCTATGTCTTCTCCCCCCACAACAGACACCCTGTGAGGTGGGGGCGGATTTATACCCCACCCTTCTCCCTGAATCAGAGACTCCAAGCGGCTTACAATCTCCTATGTCTTCTCCCCCCACAACAGACACCCTGTGAGGTGGGGGCGGATTTATACCCCACCTTTCTCCCTGAATCAGAGACTCCGAGCGGCTTACAATCTCCTATGTCTTCTCCCCCCACAACAGACACCCTGTGAGGTGGGGGCGGATTTATACCCCACCCTTCTCCCTGAATCAGAGACTCCAAGCGGCTTACAATCTCCTATGTCTTCTCCCCCCACAACAGACACCCTGTGAGGTGGGGGCGGATTTATACCCCACCCTTCTCCCTGAATCAGAGACTCCGAGCGGCTTACAGTCTCCTATGTCTTCTCCCCCCACAACAGACACCCTGTGAGGTGGGGGCAGATTTATACCCCACCCTTCTCCCTGAATGAGAGTCTCAGAGCGGCTTACAATCTCCTATGTCTTCTCCCCCCACAACAGACACCCTGTGAGGTGGGTGGGGCTGAAAGGGCTCTCAGAGCAGCTGCCCTTTCAAGGACAGCTCCTGCAATAGCTATGGCTAACCCAAGGCCATTCCAGCAAGTGCAAGTGGAAGAGTGGGGAATCAAACCCGGTTCTCCAAGATAAGAGTCCACGCACTTCACCACTGCACCAAACTGGCTCTCTCAGGGGAGACCTGTCAATCCAAATTGGAGGACACAAATATTGAAGCTGCAAGCTTAGGAAAAAAGGAATTGGAAGTCATGCAAAAAAAAAAAATCCTCTGGAAACTGTAATTACCTTCGAGAATTCTCTAAGCATTCACTTCTTGAAACCTTCATGCTAGTGGAAGATCAGTAATAAAACCAAGAAAGAGTTTCCCTGGCCAGCCCGATCTTGGCAGATCTCGGAAGCTAAGCAGGGCAAATCCTGGCAAGTATTTGGAAGAGAGACCTTCAAGGAATACCAGGGCTGGGATGCAGAGGTAGGCAATAGAAGCCGTCTCTCTGAAAAAATGTCTGGGCCCCAGTAGGGGTCGCGAGAGGTCACCCTGACTTCCACACAGGGAAGCAAGCACTCACACACATGCTCAAAAAACACTAAAAAAGAGAAGATAAACAGATTTCTTTCAGCAGAAGCAGTTCTGGGCTAGAGCCCGTTGGTTGGCATTCTGTAGCCCACAGAGAAAGAAGCCACAAGAGAGAGATCGTGGATTGGCATCTGCTATTGAAGATGCACCCCAGAGAATGAGAAGCTGGACCCATGGGATAGGGGAGGGGGGGGATGCAGAGAGAAAGAGCGTCTTTTGCAGACTCTGTACCTACCGCTCTCTCCTCTCGCAGTGTGTAGGGCTGAAAGCTCAGCTGGTGCCGTGCAGCTTTTCACTACAATTGGCAGGGTGTGGTCCCGTCTGGCTCAAAGCGCTTCATTTGAAGCGACGGGGCAGATGTCGGGTGCCCGGCCACACCTGGGGCTTGTGGAAGTTTTTTTTTCAAAAAGAGAGCCGGGCCCTCCAACAGGGTGGCCTTTGTGCTGAGACGCTAATTCTCCCCACACCACAAAAGCAGGAAGCTGAGAATGAGGAAAGCTTGTGATACCACCCGGGGGTTGCTCCTGGGTCAAGGGTGAGGGATTTGGCGTGCCGTCTGTGTCATTCCCTTCCTGTCATGCCCTTCTCCTTCCAAAGGGCTCAGGGATGGCCTACGCTGTTCGCCCCACCCCCTTTTGCCATCACAACAACCCTGTGAGGTTGATTCTGCTTTTAAATTTTCAGCACAGGTCAATTTCCCACCTCCCCAGCGTGCCCAATGTGCCGTTGGACATCATCCATGCTCTGAAGATGGAGAGGCTGCTGAAGTCTAGTGTCCAGATCACGTGAAATGATGGTATCGCTTTACTCCGCTCTGGTAAGACCTCACCTGGAGTCTTGAGTTCAGTTTTGGGCACCACATTGTAAGAAGGATATATAGACAAGCTGGAACGGGTCCAGAGGAAGGCAACAAAGATGGTGAGGAGGCTGGAGACCAAATCCTATGAGGAAAGGTTGAAGGAGCTGGGGATGTTTAGCCTGGAGAGGAGGCGGGATGTTTAGCCTGGAGAGGAGGCGGCTGAGAGGTGATATGATCACCATCTTCAAGTCCTTGAAGGGCTGTCATATAGGGAATGGTGTGGAATTGTTTTCTGTGGCCCCGGAAGTGGGGTGGGGGTGGGGGGTGGGCTCCCTCTGGGAATCCTACCCCCCCAGGGAAAGTGCATGCGCAATACATAGCCTCTCCTCTCCCGGTGTAGTGAACGCCGCGTGGTCACTGTCTGGCTATGCCTGGCAGATGGTCACTGCAATGGCCTCTCCTGCATTACTGCATCCGTAGCAACACCTTCTCGCTGGTCCCCCCCGTTTTCACAGAGTTTGCTACGTCATGGTGCGACCGAAGTGTCCGGCGGTATAACCGGATGGGCAGGCTGGGCCCACCAACCTCGTCAGCCTAAGAGAAGGAAAACTCTAACATCAAACCCGGGCAGATTGAGCTCGTTAATGTAACACCTACCACCTGGAGGACTCACTGCCGGCGTCCCGGCTTACTGGGCCATGGCAGATGACCCCCAGGTGAAAGGGTGGAGCCAGTACCGCGCACACTGCGCTTCACCTAAAAAATTCCTCTGCGCAGGCCTGAAGGGCATATCCACACACACAACCCACAACGCATCAAGTCCTGCAGCGATAGGCAAGGGGCGAAACGGCAGGTGGAAGGTGCCACTGGAAGCCGCAGTCCCGATCCTGCATGTAGGCGGTTCAGGATATTGGTCGCCTGATGCTAACCCGGAGACGAAAGCATCTTTCGGCAGCACCCTGAACGACCAAGCAGCCTTATCTAGGGACAGCACTGCTTGCTCCACACGGAGAGGGGCCTAGAAAAGGTGGCCTAAACAAAGCTCGTCTCCCCCACCCCAGTTGGCTAGCCGCGGTCAACGGGCATCCTTACTTGCGGTCGAAAAATAACAACAAAGAAAAGGCATGCACCTGCCTCACAAAGTGTGCAAAGACTAAAGCTTGCGTGTTGGAACATCAGAACCATGCTTGACACAGTAGGCAGTGGTCGCCCTGAACGACGCTCTGCTCTAGTTGCCCACGAACTTCTCAGGTTGAATATCGACATAGCAGCTCTCAGTGAGGTCCGTTTCCCTGAGGAAGGTAGTCTTCAAGAACACGGTGCTGGCTATACCCTCTACTGGTCGGGTAAGTCAAAGGCTGAGAGCCGCCTTTCTGGCATTGGCTTCATGGTCAGGAACTCCATTGCCTCCAAACTCGAAAACCTGCCAACAGGTCACTCAGATCGCATCATGTCCATGCGCCTCCCACTTCAAAACAAGCAGCATGCAACACTCTTCAGTGTGTATGCCCCAACCCTTCAAGCAGATCCTGCAGAAAAGAACAAGTTCTATGCTGATCTACGCAACCTCGTACGGAAGACCCCTACAGAGGACAAGGTGATCATCCTTGGCGACTTCAATGCCAGAGTAGGTAAAGACTCGGAAGCCTGGAAAGGAGTACTTGGCAAACACGGCATTGGCAACTGCAATGACAACGGGCGCCTCCTGCTAGAATTCTGCATGGAGCACCAGCTCACCATCACCAACACTATCTTCCAGCAGAAGAACAGTCTGAAGACAACCTGGATGCACCCACGGTCCAAGCATTGGCACCTTATCGACTACATTCTGGTGCGCCAGAGAGACCTTCGAGATGTCTTACACACCCGAGTAATGCCCAGCGCAGAATGTCATACGGATCATCGTCTTGTACGCTGCAATCTCCGTCTTCACTTTAAACCCACACCCAGGAGAGGAGGTATCCCTCGGAGGAAGTTTCAGGTTGGCAGCCTCCAGTCAGCCGAAGTTAAAGCTGCCTTCCAGGCAAAACTCCAGTCAAGAATTGAGGACCTCAGTTGCCCCACAGACCCTTCTCCAGAAGCACTCTGGGAACACCTAAAAACTACCATCCTGCAGATCTCTGAAGAAGTCCTCGGGTTCTCCACAAGGAAGAACAAGGACTGGTTTGATGAGAACAATCAAGAGATCCAAGAATTACTGGCAAAAAAGAGATCTGCCTACCAAGCACATCTTGCTCAGCCCTCCTGTCCTGGGAAAAAAGCAACCTTTCGCGCTGCATGTAGCAACCTCCAGCGCAAGCTTCGAGACATTCAGAACGAGTGGTGGACCAAGCTTGCAGAGAGAACCCAGCTGTGTGCAGACACTGGTGATTTAAGAGGGTTCTACGAAGCCCTGAAGGCAGTATATGGTCCATCATATCAGGCTCAGAGTCCCTTGCATAGTGCAGACGGCCAAGTGCTCCTCACAGACAAGGCATCCATATTGAACCGGTGGTCGGAGTATTTTCAGGTTCTCTTCAGTGCCAACCGCGTAGTTCAAGATTCAGCAATCCACCTCACCCCACTTCAACCGGTGAAAACAGAGTTGGATGAGATCCCCACACTAGAAGAGACTGTTAAAGCCATCAAGCAACTGAAAAGTGGCAAGGCAGCAGGAGTTGATGGAATTCCACCAGAGATCTGGAAGCATGGGGGCACAGTACTACATAGCTCACTTCACAAAGTACTTGTCACCTGCTGGGAACAAGGCAAATTACCACAGGACTTTCGCGATGCAATCATCATCACCCTATACAAGAACAAAGGGGAAAAGTCAGACTGCTCCAACTACCGGGGGATAACCCTGCTCTCCATCGCAGGCAAAATCCTTGCCAGAATACTCCTGAACAGACTGGTGCCCACCATTGCAGAAGAACTCCTCCCAGAGAGCCAGTGCGGCTTCAGAGCTAACAGGAGCACCACCGACATGGTATTTGTTCTCAGGCAGCTCCAAGAGAAATGCAGGGAACAGAACAAGGCTCTGTATGTGACTTTTGTCGACCTTACCAAAGCTTTCGATACCGTTAGCAGGAAAGGCCTGTGGCAAATCTTGGAACGTTTAGGATGTCCCCCAAGGTTCCTCAGCATGATCATCCAGCTACACGAAGACCAGCGAGGCCAAGTCAGACACTGCAACGACCTCTCGGAGCCCTTCCCAATAGGCACAGGTGTAAAGCAAGGCTGCGTTCTCGCGCCAACTCTCTTTACGATCTTCTTTAGCATGATGCTTCAAAGAGCCGCAGTAGATCTAGATGAGGACGATGGTGTCTACATCCGCTATCGCACCGATGGCAGCCTGTTCAACCTGAGGCGACTAAAGGCACACTCCAAGACAATGGAAAAACTCATCCGAGAGCTACTGTTTGCTGATGATGCTGCACTCGTCTCCCACTCGGTATCAGCTCTGCAGCATATGACGTCCTGCTTTGCAGAGGCTGCCAAGCTATTCGGCCTAGAAGTTAGTCTGAAGAAGACAGAAGTTCTCCACCAGCCTGCACCCCAGGAAGATTATCACCCTCCCTGCATCACTGTGGGTGAATCAGTTCTGAAGACAGTCCAGCAGTTCAGCTACCTGGGGTGCATCATCTCCTCAGATGCCAAGATCGACAAGGAGATTGACAACAGGCTGGCAAAGGCAAACCGTGCATTTGGCCGACTGCACAAAAGAGTGTGGAGCAACAAGCATCTGAAAAAAGGCACAAAGATCAATGTTTACAAAGCGGTTGTGATGACAACCCTCATCTATGGCTCCGAATCGTGGGTTTTATACCGTCATCACCTGCGACTCCTTGAGCGCTTTCATCAGCGCTGCCTTCGCACCATCCTCAACATCCACTGGAGTGACTTTGTGACCAACACTGAAGTCCTCAAGCGGGCAGAGGTTACCAGCATCGAGGCACTGCTGTTGAAGACGCAGCTGCGCTGGGCAGGGCATATTTCTAGGATGGAAAACCACCGCCTTCCCAAGATTGCCCTGTATGGCGAACTCTCCACCGGCCATCGAAATAGAGGGGCACCAAAGAAGAGGTACAAGGACTCCTTGAAGAAATCTCTTAGCACCTGTCACATCAACCATCACCAGTGGTCTGACCTAGCCTCAGATCGCAAAGCATGGAGGCACACCATCCACCAGGCTGTCTCTTCCTTTGAGAACGCACGCATAGCTGGTCTTGAGGACAAAAGGAGATTGAGGAAGAATCGCACTGCTACAGGACCAACCCTAAATCAGACTTTTCCCTGCAGCCGCTGTGGCCGGACCTGCCTGTCCCACATTGGTCTTGTCAGCCACCAGCGAGCCTGCAGCAAACGTGGACTATTGCACCCTTCTTAAATCTTCGTTCGCGAAGCCAAGCCGAGAGAGAGAGAGAGAGAGGCCCCGGAAGGTAGGACCAGTGGGTTGAAATTAAATCAAAAGAGTTTCTGGCTCACCATTAGGAAGAACTTCCTGACCGTCAGTGGAACAGGCTTCCTTGGGAGGCGGTGAGCTCTCCTTTCTTGGAGGTTTTAAAACAGAGGCTGGATGGCCATCTGACAGCAATGAGGATCCTGTGAATTCAGGGGGAGGTATTTGTGAGTTTCCTGCATTGTGCAGGGGGTTGGACTAAATGACTCTGGAGGTCCCTTCCAACTCTATGAGTCTATGATACCACACGTATCCCGAGGCCCTGAAAGCTGTCATCTCAGTGCACAGATGATGCTGATTGAAAGACTTCCTTCCTTTCATTCATTCATTCATTCATTCATTCATTCATTCATTCATTCATTCATTCATTCATTGTTTGCTTCCTTTACCCCTTGCCTTTCTCCCTAAGGAGGAACAAAAAGTGGCTGACTTCATTTTCCTCTCTTTTCCTCTCCTGATTTATTCTCACCACACCCCAGTGAGGTAGGTTAGGAGAAGAGCGAGGGACAAGCCCAAGGATGCTCAGAGAGCTTCCATGGCACAAGTGGGAATTCGAACCCGGGTCTCGCCATTATTAGTCGGACTCTCTTAACTTACTACAGGATACAGGCTCTTTCAGCCATCTTTACCATGATGGCCTAATTTAACTCCTCCCTGCCTTTCTTGTGTTAGTTAACTCACAGCCTGATGAAGATTTCTGGAGAACTTGACTGAAGGTCACTTCTCGGAAGTGGGCAAAGAGCTTTGGGGATCCCTTTTGTATTCACAGAAACACACAGATCTCTCCCTTTCCTTAGTTTCCTCCTTTCCTTCAAACACTCTATAATGTTGCATCCTGGGGAAAAGAAGGGCTGATGAGAGCTCTGGGGCCTTTTACGTCCAGTATTTACCTCTGACGGATCTGACAGCGCATCTAGCTCCTTCCCAGGTAAGGGGACAAACCAGGGGGTCATTTATTCCCGGGGCGAGAGGACTTAAAGATCATCATAATAATAATTACTAAACCCACAGACATTCAAAGTCACTCCTGATCTCGTCCTTGCCTCCAGCCCAGCAAAATATTTGGTTTCTCCTCCGGCAGCCAACGGTTGCGTGGCCACCTGCTTTCTTCCGCCATCCATCAATGCACCTGAATTGCATTGTGCACGGCTACTAATTAGAGGCAATCGCTGCAAATATCTTCCGGGGTTGGATTTTTCCGAGCCTGGCGCAGAAACAGTGGCGCTCCAAGTAAGAATCTTCCAGCTGCAGATTTGGAGTTGAAGATCTGTGTAGTCATGCAACTGAAACAGTCAGGGCTGTTTTTGTAGCGGGAACTCCTTTCCATATTAGGCCACATACCCCTGATGTAGCCAATCCTCCAAGAGCTTGCAGGGCCTACTGTACTAAGGGGTGAGACTGACCCAGGATCACCCAGCCAGCTTCCAGGGTAGAGAGGGGCTCGAACCCAGGTTCCCTGGATCCTCATCTGACACTCTAATCCCCACACCACCCTGGATCTCAATAAAGCTAATGTGACATGTTGAATGGAACCCTGAAGCAATCCGGCATTGTGGCGACTGCTTTGGAATGGATCTAGCGGCTGCGTTTTTCAGCAGAAACCATGTCTGGGTGACCTTCAAAGGTAGTCCCATTAAGCCCATTCTGATACACAAGTTAGTTCTCCTCCAGGTGATCTGTGAATGTGGCGGCTGTGTGAACATGCCATTGTGGGCGTCCCCATGTGACATCCATTTTGCCCTTCAGAACCCACCCATGGGAGCGGCCTGAGAAAGGCCTTAGATCCTTAGTGGTTGATGGGATCAAAGCTGGGTGTGCCCCCCGGGGTCATGCGGAGGTAAGCGGTTGACTCATGCCCCCACCCTGCCCTTTTAAAATAGACCCGTCGCTCTCCCAACCCGTCAGTTTTCACACTCGACACTTCTTCCGTCAGCAGACCCTCTGCTGTCCTTGTGAAAGAGACCCGTGACTCAGTTCCAGGGTGCAGAACAATCCCCGAGCAACACCCAGAGTGCCACCCCCGTTGTCGTGACTTCCCCAAAACTGAGCTATGTTCCTCACCCTCTGCAGCTGGAGCAATGGCAAGGAAATAAAAATTGGCTTGGTGTTAACTCCCCCAAAATGCTGCAAGCAGAGGGTGCATTTTACCCAGAGGCGACGTTTTATAGATTGCTAACTGTGAAGGGGTGCCCCTTTCAAATATCATTTATGTATTTTATTTATTAATTTATATCCCAGTTTTTTTCCTGGCTGCTTTTGATCTCGCCTCCATTTTACCCACACAACACCCCTGTGAGGTAGGCAAGGCTGGGAATGTGGAACTCCCAGATTGTCATCTGGCACTCTGCCTGCTATACCACATTGGTGGGCCAAATTAGGCAAGGGATAGAGAAGGCAGAGAAAGAAGTCCTCTTCTCCCTTTCACACAATGCAATATCTCAGAGGAAAGGGAAAAGGAAAGGTCCCCTATGCAAGCACCAGTTGTTTCCGACTCTGGGGTGACGTTGCTATCACAACGTTTTCACGGCAGACTTTTGACGGAGTGGTTTGCCATTGCCTTCCCCAGTCATCTACGCTTTCCCCCCAGCAAGGTTGGGGATTCATTTGACCGACCTCGGAAGGATGGAAGGCTGAGTCAACCTGGAGCTGGCTACCTGACAAACCCAGCTCCACCGGGGATCGAACTCAGGTCGTGAGCAGAGCTTAGGACTGCAGCACTGCAGCTTTAACACTCTGCGCCACGGGGCTTTTAATATCTCAGAGACCATACATGAAATGAAGGAGCAGGAGGCTGAGAACAGATTTAAAAAAAAGTTCTTCACCCAAAGAGTCATTCACATGTAGTATTCACTGCATAGGAAGTGGTGGTGGCTACAAACAGAGATGGCTTTAAGAGGGGATTGGAGAAATATCTGGAGCAGAGGTCCATCAGTGGCTATTAGTCACAAAGTATAGATGACACACTCTGTCTGGGGCAGTGATGTTCTGTCTTCTTGGTGCTTGGGGGGCAACAGTGAGAGGGCTTCTGGCGTTCTGGCCCTGCTGGTGGACCTCCTGATGACACTTGGGTTTTGGCCACTGTGTGACACAGAGTGTTGAACTGGAGGGGCCATTGGCCTGATCCAGCAGGGCTTCTCTTATGTTCTTATGTCTGGGGCAGTGATGCTCTGTCTTCTTGGTGTTTATGGGGTCACAGCGGAGTGTTTCTGGAGTTCTGACCCTGCTGGTGGACCTCCTGATGACACTTGGGTTTTGGCCACTGTGTGACACCGAGTGTTGGGCTGGATGGGCCATTGGCCTGATCCAACATGGCTTCTCTTATGTTCTTATGTCTGGGGCAGTGATGCTCTGTCTTCTTGGTGCTTGAAGCAATAGTGTGTTTGGGGGCTTCTAGAGTTCTGGCCCTGCTGGTGGACCTCCTGATGGCCCCTGAGTTTTGGCCACTGTGTATCATAAAGTGTTGGACTGGATGGGCCATGATTGGCCTGATCCAATATGGCTTCTCTTCTGTTCTTATGTCTGGAGCTGTGATGCTCTGTCTTCTTGGCACTTGGGGGGCCACAATGGGAGGGCTTCTGGAGTTCTGACCCCACTGGTGGATCTCTTGAGGTCCCTTGGGTTTTGACCCCTATGTGACTCAGAATGTGGAACTGGATGGGCCACTGGCCTGATCCAACATGGCTTCTCTTGTGTTTTGATGTTTTGTTGCCAAGTTCTAGGGAAACTTCTGGCCTGCAGAAAAATCTAACTTTTTGGTGGTAGGTAGGATTGTGGGTAATCCCTCTCACAAATCACATTCAAACAACAGAGTTTGGGCCTCACTTCTCCTTCTGAGAAGCCCTAGCCAAGGTGCTCAGTAGTAGGGACTACCAAGAAAGACAGCATAGTGTGGGGTCTAGAAGACCCAAGTTCAAATCCTCACTCTGCCTTAGAAGCTTGCTGGGTGACGGTGCAGAGATCCGTTCTCCTGGACAAAATGGCTGCTTTGGAGGGCGGACTCTATGGCATTGTGCACTCCACTGCTTGCATCGTTGGTTGGACTCATGCCCGTGAAATTGTATTTTGAGCTGTGGTTCCGGATTTAATGATGGTGATTTGAAGAAGGGAGAGCCTTTCGAAACACATCCAGTTTAAACCTGGGAGACATGTCATCACCTATCTAAACCCAAGAGCTCAGAGGAACTCTACTGGAAACTGACCAGAGTTTATCAGCTATCTAAAGTCAACTGCTCAGAGGAACATCGCTGGAAATTGACCAGAGATTGTCACCTCTCTAAAGCCAGGAGCTCAGAGGAACCCTACTGGAAACTGACCAGAGTTTATCAGCTATCTAAAGTCAGGCTCTCAGATGAAGACTGCTGGAAACTGACCAAAGTGTTGGAAACTGACTAGAGACTTCTACAGGGACTTTTTTGCATTCTAGACGTGAATTATGTAACTTTGTATTTTTGAGTGGATGAGCGCGTGAATAACAATTATTACACACTAATTTAAGTAAGACACAGTGTTGTTTATTTTGTGGTTGCTCAGCCTGTATACTGTAGTTTTGTGTTTTGATAAGCTTGTAGGTGAGGCCTGGAGATCTCCCAGAATACAGGTCTCCGTTCCCCTGGACAAAATGGCTGCTTTGGAGGGGGGACTCTATGGTGTTGTGCACCCCACCGAGGTCCTGCCTCTAATCCCACCCTTCTCAGGCCCCTACCCCAAATCTCCGGGAACCCTAAGTAGATCTCATCCACTCCAATTCCAGAGGGCAGCTGCCCATGAAGAGAAACTTCCTAACTGTAAGAGAAGTTTGATGCTTGGCAATGAAACCAATTATGTGTGTGTGTGTGTGTGTCTCCTAGGAGGTCTAATTGGGGCTGCCAGCACTGGGTTGGGAAATACCTGGAGATTTGTAGGGGTGGGGTCTGGAGAAGATAGGATTTGGGGAGGGAAGGGACCTCCTTGGGCCCATCCTCCAAAGCAGCTGTTTTCTCCAGGAGGACTGTCCTCCATTGTCTGGGGATCAGTTGTAATAGAGGGAGATCTCCAGGCAGTGTCTGGAGGTTGGCAACCCTTGAAGTCTGGGTGGTCTTTTGCCAGGAATGCTCTAGCGTTGGACTTAAGAACAGAAGAGAAGCCATGTTGGATCAGGCCAATGGCCCCTCCAGTCCGACACTCTGTGTCACATAAGAGAAGCCATGTTGGATCAGGTCAATGGCCCATCCAGTCTGACACTCTGTGTCACATAAGAACAGAAGAGAAGCCATGTTGGATCAGGCCAATGGCCCCTCCAGTCCGACACTCTGAGTCACATAAGAACAGAAGAGAAGCCCTGTTGGATCAGGCCAATGGCCCCTCCAGTCCGACACTCTGAGTCACATAAGAACAGAAGAGAAGCCATGTTGGATCAGGTCAATGGCCCATCCAGTCCGACGCTCTGTGTCACACAGTGGCCAAAAAACCCCAGGTGCCATCAGGAGATCCATCAGTGGGGCCAGAAGCCCTCCCACTGTGCCCGCCCCCAACAAGCACCAAGAATACAGAGCATCACTGCTCTAGACATTAGCATCTCCTAGCCACAGTGTATTGTTGGAACTCTCTGTCTGGGGCAGTGATACATCCACCCTGAGAGATTCTGCCACCTTTGCTTCCTGCCAGGTCCATATTTTCACCCAATCCCCTCTTGAAGCTGTCTATGCTTGCAGCCGCCACCACCTCCTGTGGCAGTGAATTCCACGTGTTCATCACCCTTTGGGTGAAGGAGGACTTCCTTTTATCCGTTCTAACCTGGCAGCTCAGCAATTTCATCGAAAGCCCACGAGTCCTCGTATTGTGAGAAAGGGAGAAAAGGACTTCTTTCTCTACCTTCTCTATCCCATCATACTCTTCCTTAGCCCAGGATTGGGCTAGATGGCTTTGAAGGTCCCTTCCATCTGTAGGCCTCTGAAAAGAAGACAACCTTGGAAGTTCTTTTCTGCTCTCGCGTGAATCAGATGACTTCGGGAAATTCTGACGCGGCAACTTGTGTAACCCCTTGTCCCTGTACATTAGAACTTCCTCGGATGTGGTGCGAGAAGACTCGGAGCTGTCATTCTGGACACACCCGTGTCAATCTTCAGCCTAACAGGCTTGTTGAGACAGGGCCGTGGCCTGGGAGAGACCCCTCTGTCGAGCTGAAAGAGAGCCCTTTCCTTGATTTCCAAGAGCTTCTTTCTCAAGGCAACCCGCAAATACGAGCAAGGATAACAGGTTGGGGCAGAGCAAAGCCCCAGAGACAATGAGCCATAAGCCTCGAAAGCTCCTTTTAACCTTCACTGCGAATCCAGGGGCATCGCCTTGAACGGCCTGGTGACAGGCTTTGACCCGGAGGGCTAGGTGGAGTTGCCAACCTCCAGATGCTGGCTGGAGATCAACGGGGATGACAACGGACCACCGGGCAATGGAAATCAGTTCTCTGGGGGGAAGTGGCCGCTTTGAAAGGTGAACTCATGACATTGTACCCCGCTGAGTTCTAGGGATGTCAGGTGTGTGTTGCAGGGCTTTTTATTTGTAGCAGGAACTCCTTTGCGTATTAGGCCACACCTCCCTGATGTAGCCAATCCTCCAAGAGCTCACAGGGCTGTTCATACAGGGCCTACTGTAAGCCCCAGGAGGATTGGCTACATCGAGGGGGTGTTGCCTAATATGCAAAGGAGTTCCTGCCACAAAAAAAGCCCTGCTGTGTTGTAAAATACCTGCAGACTTTGGGGGTGGATCCAGAAGAGGGCGGGGTTTGGGAAGGGGAGGGGCCTCAGCATGGTACAATGCCCTCGAGCCCACCCTTCCAAGCAGCCATGATCTCCAGGGGGGCTGATCTCTGCCAGCTGGAGATCCGCTGGGACAGCGGGAGATCTCTGGGGCCCACCTGGAGTTCCCTCCCCTCCCCAAGCCCCACCTTCCTCGTGCTCCATCCCCAAAATCTCCAGGTATTTTCCAACCTGGAACTGCCCGTTCTGAAGGGTGCTGTGCCTGAGGGAACAGACCTGGAACCTGGGCAGGAAGCCAGCAGGCAGACAGGCCTCCTTGCCTCGGAGGAATCCTTAAACCCCCAAATCTTTGTCATCCCATTCAAAAGAAGGACTCCTCTGCCCTGGGGACTGGTTGCTGGTGGGTGGGTGGGTGGAGGAAGGCAACCCCTGCCTGAGAGGGGCAGAGAGCCAATTTGGTGTAGTGGTGAAGTGCGCGGACTCTTATCTGGGAGAACCGGGTTTGATTCCCCACGCTTCCACTTGCAGCTGCTGGAATGGCCTTGGGTCAGCCGTTGCTCTCACCAGGGGTGGAATTCTAGCAGGAGCTCCTTTGCATATTAGGCCACACCCCCTGATGTAGCCAATCCTCCAAGAGCTTACATTTTTGTAACCTCTTGGAGGATTGGCTACATCAGGAGGTGTGGCCTATTATGCAAAGGAGCTTCTGCTAGAATTCCACCTCTGGCTCTCACAGGAGTTGTCCTTGAAAGGGAAGCTTCTGGGAGAGCTCTCTCAGCCCCACCCACCTCACAGGGTGTCTGTTGAGGGGGGGGGGGTAAAGGAGATTGTGACTGCTCTGAGTCTTTGAGATTCAGAGTACAGGGCGGGATATAAATCCAATATCTTCTTTTTAGGGAGGTCACTGGCTGAGAAATTGTTCCCCCGGGGCAGAGCCACAATCCAGGCTGGAGGCCTACAACTATAGGCAACGCACCTTAGGGTTGCCATCTTCCAGGTGGGGACTGGAGATCTCCCGGAATCGCAACCGATCACCAGGTGAGATTGATCAGTTCTCCCGATCTGCTTTGGAGAGGGACCCCTGTGGCGTTTGAGACCCGCCTCTCCCCAAACCCCGCCCTCCCCAGGCTCCGCCCCCAAATCTCCAGGTGTTTCTCAGCCCAGCCCTGGCTGTCACTGTGGGATCACTCTCAGTAGCAGCTGGCCTGGCTTGTCCGCACAAGGAAGAGCAGGGAGGAATGTGTGCAGGAAGCAAAGGTGGTGGAATCTTTCTCTTGGGGTGGATGGATCATCGGCCCCCTCCAGATCCTTTCTTGATCCATTCCTGCAAAGGGCACAGCATCTGGGCCCCTTCTGAGAGCCAGTTGGGTGTCGGGGTTAAGAGTGCCGGACTCTAATCCCCCACCCCTCCTCCACAAGCAGCCAGCTGGGTGACCGTGAATCAGTCACAGTTCTTTCTCAGAACTCTCTCAGCTCCACCTACCTCACAGGGTGTCTGTCCCGAGGAGAAGAAAAAGGGATTTAAGTTCCTCTGAGGCTCTGAGTGAAGGATGGGGCATAAATCCAGTCTCCTCCTTCTCCACTGAAATGAAACGCTGACTCAGTCAGACTATGTAGGGATGCCAACTCTGGGTTGGGAAATATTTGCGAGTGTGGGTTAGAATCATAGAATCATAGACTTGGAAGGGACCTCCAGGGTCATCTAGTCCAATCCTCTGTTCTACAGCAGGCGTGTTTGAAAGGGGATGAGGAGAGCCAGTTTGGTGTAGTGGTTAAGTGTGCGGACTCTTATCTGGAAGAACCGGGTTTGATTCCCCCACTCCTCCACTTGCACCTGCTGGAATGGCCTTGGGTCAGCCATAGCTCTGACAGAGGTTGTCCTTGAAAGGGCAGCTGCTGTGAGAGCCCTCTCCAGCCCCACCCACCTCACAGGGTGTCTGTTGTGGGGGAGGAAGGGAAAGGAGATTGGGAGTCGCTCTGAGACTCTTCGGAGTGGAGGGCAGGATATAAATCCAATATCTTCATCTACCTCACAGGGTGTCTGTTGTGGGGGAGGAAGGTAAAGGAGATTGTGTGCCGCTCTGAGACTCTTCGGAGTGGAGGACGGGATATAAATCCAATATCTTCATCTACCTCACAGGGTGTCTGTTGTGGGGGAGGAAAGGAAAGGAGATTGTGAGCCGCTCTGAGACTCTTTGGAGTGGAGGGCGGGATATAAATCCAATATCTTCTTCTTCTATCATACCCAAGACTCCACCCTCCCAAGCCGTCGTTTTCTCCAGGGGACCTGCTCTCTGCAGTCTGGGGGTCAGTTGTAATTCCTGGAGATCTCCATGCCCCACCTGGAGGTTACAACAAGTAACTATCATGAATGAATAACTAATACGATATCACTACAAATACTTTTTCAAACATTCAATTAATCAACAATGCGATACTCATTTCATCCATATATTGATCAGCTGCACAGTCCACAGCATAAAGTATCATAAATGTCTCTTAAAGTGCAAATGTTTTCACAGCCACTCAAAAGAGCAAGCAAAAAGTGCTTTGTTGATTTAATGAATGCTTGAAAAGGTAGTTGCAGCGATATTATAGCAGTTATTCATTCCTGACAGTTGTTTATTGTAGCTCGATCTCTTTCTCCCATGGATCTCTTAGTTTGTCACCCACTTGGAGGCTGGCAATTAGGGATAACTGGGAAATACCTGGAGATTTTAAAGGCAGAGTCTGGGGTAGTCGCGGGGGAGAGTTTGGGTAGGGCTGGGACCCCTGTGGAGTTTAATGCCAGAGAATCCACCCTCCAAATCTGCCACATTCTCCAGGGGAACTGATCTGTGTCACCCCAGACACCAGTTATTAATCCCAGGAGATCTCCAGCCACAACCTGGAGGTTGGCAACCCTCCTTCTCAGCCACACCCATCGGCGCAAAAGCTTCCGGCTGCACTAGGGTTGCCAATCCCCAGGTGGGGGCAAGGGATCCCCCAGTTTGGCAGTCCTTCCTCGTCCCTGCTTCAGGGTCATCAGAAGGCGGAAGGGGGAGGGGAAGGGAAGTGTCTGCTGGGCACTCCATTGTTCCTTATGGAGACTGATTCCCATAGGGTATAATAGAGAATTGATCCGTGGGTATCTGGGGTGCTGGGGAAGCTGTTTTGTGAGGTAAAGGCACCAAATTTATAGCACAGCGTCTGGTGTTTCTCCACAAGACACCCTCCAAGTTTCAAAAGGACTGGAGCAGGCAGTCCAATTCTATGAGCCCCCCAAAAAGGTGCCCCTAGCCTTCATTATTTCCAGTGGAGGGGAGGCATTTAAAAAGGTGTGCGGTCCCTTTAAATGTGATGGCCAGAACTCCCTTTGGAGTTCAATTACGCTTGGCACACCCTTGCTCTTGGCTCCACCCCCAAAGTCTCCTGGCTCCACCCCCAAAGTCTCCTGGCGCCACCCCCAAAGTCCCCAGATATTTCTTGGATTGGATCTGGCAACCCTAGGCTGCACTGGCCAATGCACTTGTAGGGAACAATCCAGAATGGTGCTGGCCAGTGGCGTAGCTAGGGCTTTGGGGGCCCGGGGCCCAAGATTTATGTGGGCCCCCCTATGTGTGTGCACGCCTCCAGAAACAGGATATGATGTCACTTCTGGTGATGTCACTTCCGCAAGATGGCCACCACTTGCGAGGGAGCCCTGCTGGAAACAGGAAGTGATGTAACTTCCCCAAAATGGCCACCACTTGTGGGGGGGGAACAGGAAGTGGTGTCACTTTGGGGGCGGCACCCCCCCCCCAAGATGGCACTGCTGGTGCGATCTAGGTAATGTGATTGATAACCTGATTACCCCACCACACCATGTGACAGGGAGAAATGCCACAAGCAGCCTGCTGGCCCAGCTGTTCCCCTTGTGCCCTGAACTTGTGGGACTTCTATATTAAGCAAGCTTACAAGAAAAACAAGGAAAACAAAAACAGGCATACTGATGTGGTTTTCAACAAGCAAAGCTATAAGGAGGTCCCCATGGAACGTCTAATCACTTAGATTTTCTCCCAAGCTAGGATTTCACTTGCCTTTATGCTAGTTGCTACTATCAGATCTTTCCAGGGATCCCTGGATGTCCCATAAGTAAGAATAAGCCAGTCAGCTATTTGTTAAATGCAGTTCTTTATCTATAACTTATAAACATATAGATACACACAATGCAGGTTAAGATGTAACACATTACTGTTTCAGATGTTATGGAATAAGAATCAATTAAGGGGCTATCTGAGGGGTAGCTCAGGCAGTGTCAGGTGACCACTAGCCAGAACTCCAAAGTCCCTTAGTAGCTCTGCCCTTTTATACTGTTCTGTCCAATGGGGTCCGGGAAGCCCTCTTGACTGTAGTCTATCAGGTACTCCTTGCATATCTCTGGCTCAGTGAGTATTTTATACTGACAGTGCCAACTCTATGTGTTGCTTAGGAGGCCTAGGGACTTAAAAGGGGCCTTTCCTATCCTTTTAGAAGGACAGGCCTATATGATTTTATATATGGCTGTATAATTTAAATGGCTATATCTGTTATGTAGGTGCATATAGCTTCGATTTACTCAAAGCACTTCAATGTATATGTAAGGCAAGGCTGAGACTCAGTATATCTCTATACCATAGCTGTAATGTAGATAAGCTAACCTAAGAGTATGGTGTTGCCCTTTCAACTTTCAGGCACTTCCTGGCTGGGAGACTACTTCCCTGTATCTGATTTCTCTGTAGGGGAATTCAAAGGCTGTATGTTTTAGTTGTCAGGCAGAGCACCTCTCCCCCACAAAAAAGCTCAGCTTTGCAGGGTTTGGCACTGCTTCCATAGCTGCTGTATCAAGGGTGGCCAAACTGTGGCTCGGGAGCCACATGTGGCTCTTTCATACATATCATATGGCTTGCAAAGCCCCATTGGCCAGCTTGGAGAAGGCATGCCTCTTTAAATTACTTCTCCAAACCAAGCCAGCTGGTGGCTTGGAATGAACTTAAAGTTAAAGTTGCTTTCTTTTCACTTCTCTCTTCCTCCTCCTCCATCTATTTGCCTCCTTCCTTCCTTGTGGCTCTCAAACATCTGATATTTATTCTATGTGGCTCTTACATTAGGTAAGTTTGGCCACGCCTGCGGCTGAATAATGCACTTTAGCAATTATTTGCAAGTGGATCTTGCCTTTTCGAACACAGTAAACATGCAAAATAGCATTGATAATGCATTATTCAGTGTGTGTGAAAGCACTGCTGATTTGCCGTCGTCTTCTACTGTGCCCGGGGCATTCCTTTCCTGTTTTCCTGCCCTAGTGATTCTCCCTGACTCAGGGGTGGCTGTCTTTGTTTCATTGGTTTTGGCTAGGGGCAGGATGCCAGCAGGGCTCTTGCAGCAGGCACAAGTGACTTGGTGGCAGCAGCTGCCAGAGGCTCCAGTGGCGCAAAAAGCCACAAGGCTGACAGGTCTAATGGTGCCTCTTGCAGCAGCCGAAAGATGCCTTTGGGTTTGGGCACCACACTGCACGCTCCTTCCTCTCCGCCCATGCAGTGTTAACAGCTCCTCATTGGGAAGGACCTGGAGAGAGATTTCTATGGCCATGGCAGGGGTGGCTTAACTGCGGCTCAGGAGCCACGTGTCTCATTCACACATATTGTGTGGCTCTCAAAGCCCCCACTGACCTATTGGCTGGCTTGGAGAAGGCATTTGTCTCTTTAAATCACATCTCCAAGCCACATCTCTTCACTACCCGGCTGTTTGGATGGTGTTTATTGACGCTACCTGGTTCTCCTCTTTCCTCCATGTTATGCTCTGTGATTTGCTGAGCTGAATAGCTCCATGACCTGAAGCCTTCGGGACAGATGGTGAATATCTGGACCAGGTTTTGACAGAAGGAGATTGCATACCGACACGGATCAGGAGGGGATTAACTTTTGGAACTCACTGCCACTGGATGCACTGATGGCCTGCAGCTTAGATGTCTTCAAAATCAGATTAGTCTAATCCATGGAATAGAACTCCATCAGTAACAGTTCACCATGATAGCTAAATGGAACTTCCATGTTCAGAGGCATTGTATCTCTGAAGGTCAGTGGGTGGGGGAGATTTTGGCCTCTGTGTCCCTACTTGTGGGTTTTGGGGGGTATCAAGTCGGCCAGCGTGAGGAACAAGATGCTGAACTAGGTGGACCCCAGGTCTCTGCAAGCTGTTCTATGTGGCAGTGCTAACATATTGGATAAACATCTGGAGCAGAAGTCCATCAGTGGCTATCGGAGAGTATTGATGGAACTCTCTGTCTGGGGCAGTGATACTCTGTATTCTTGGTGCTTGGAGGGGGCAACAGTGGGAGGGCTTCTAGTGTCCTGGCCCCACTGTTGGACCTCTTGATGGTGCCTGGTTTTTTTGGTCACTGTGTGACACAGAGTGTTGGACTGAATGGGCCACTGGCCTGATCCAACAAAGCTTCTCTTATGTTCTTATGTTCAACCTGGTAACTGTTCTTGGCAAAGGGCATAGAGTGGTGTTTGGTAGCTGGACTGCTCTGGGACTGCCCGGCACTTGACTAGGGAGAGAGGCCAGAAGGGATGCTGTGCTTTTTGCAGTAGAGGACCGCCCCACATAATTGTGCACAGCTGTCTGCGGTCTTTTTTAGCAGGGCTGAGACAAATTTAGACCGGGAAAGAGAAAGAGAAGCAGGGCAAGCGAAGGGACACCTTCTCTTGAAGGATATGGGGAGCTGGTATGTGGGAAGAGAAGGACTGGGAGGGGCTTCTTAAGAAATAAGCTGTAATGATAGCGTGTGGGACTCAGCATGGTGTGGGGAAAGGGGGCGGAGGGAGGGTTGCCAACTGGCCTGGAGAAAGATGCCTTGTCCCTTTAATAGAGGCTTAATGAGATGTTATTTACCAGGTGACTTTATCGACCTGCATGTCATGAAAAGCTGCAAGGGCCCATTTCTACACATACACCTCTATTAAAGGGATGGGATGTTTTTCTCCAGGCCCACTGGCAACCCTTCAGTCCCCTTTTGTGATACTGGAAGTCAGAGTTCTCCAATGCAACTGATGGGCAGAAAGAAAGAAGCCCCAACGTACTTCGAGGTTTGTCCAGTCTGAAGAAGCAGAAATATACCCCGCCCTTCTCCCTGAATCAGAGTCTCAGAGCAGCTCACAATCTCCTATATCTTCTCCTCCCACAACAGACACCCTGTGAGGTGGATGGGACTGAGAGGGCTCTCACATCAGCTGCCCTTTCAAGGACCATTCTGTTGGGGCAGAGTCTGGCTTCCCCTCCTCCCTCCAAGGTTGCCATCGATGGGGAATGTGGGGTAGCATAGGGTTGCCATCTCCAGACTGGGAAATTGCTGGAGATCTGGGGATGGAGCCTGGGGAAGATAGGGACCTCAGTGGGGCACAACCATCAAGTCCACCCACCAAAGCATCCCTTTTCTCTAGGGGGACTGATGTAGTCTGGAGATGAGCTGTAATTCCAGGGGATCCCCAGGTCCCACCTGGAGGCTGGTGTGCCTAGCTTTCAGCCCAGCATGTGGTCTCTTAAAATCCTTGTTATGGCCACTGGACAGACTCAATTATTTTTCACTGCAGCCACGTTTCAATCCGCCTCCTTCTACTATCTTGCAGCCTTCTTCGCTGCAGGTTTTGAAAAGCCAAAAAGCGGGCATGTTTCCTGGCTACTTTAAATAAGCAATCGCTATGACAGATCTCATTTTCAGATACTACTGAAGCTGTGATCGGTGCTACTAACCGGGAATACATTTAACCTTCCATCTCCCAAAAGAGGGCATTTTCCTCAGGAGGGACACGCGCACAAGAGGACATGTGTCACGTCCCCCCCCCCCACACCAAAAATAAAGCCATCTGCATCTGGTCACTCACCCCGTTCTTAAAGGGGGGGGCGCCCCTTCGGCGAGAGCCCGGGGAGCGCGCGCCTGTCTGCTGCAGGCCGGCTCTCCTCCTCCCCCCCCCCGCCTCCTCCTTCCCTTCGTGGGAGCGGACTCCTGCTTCCGCCCGCGCAAAGCAGCCGCGGCGATGTGGCTCTCCTGGCCGGGAAGCCCCGGCCGGAACACGCTGCTGCAACTCTTGGCGGCTCTTGTTGAAGCAGCGGCGCCCCAGCAAGTGAGAGAGAGGGGGAAAAAAAGGGGGAGGGGGGAAGGGAAGGGAACGAGGAGCCCCGACGTGCGCCACACCCCCTTCCTCCGCCGCGCGCGCTCTCCCTCGCTGTCGGGCGCCTGCATTCTTTTTCTCCCCCCCCTTGCAGCGCAGCAACATACACGGTCATTGTTTGGGGGGCCCCCTTGCCAATGTGGGGACCCCTAGACCTGGGGCGGAGCGCCCTCCCCGCCCCCCCCTCCTTACGCCACTGCTAACACTCACTTTGGCCAAGCGTTCAGTTATACTCAGCAAAATGTTATTTTGGTCACCCCTCATCCACGACGGGACTTGGATCTTGTTGTCTCTGTGCATTTGACATCTGTCTTTGTGTGTCTGACAGCCAGCTGGGTGACCTTGGGTCAGTCCCAGTTGTCTCAGAGCTCTCTCAGCTCTCTCACAGGGTGTCTGTTGTGGAGAGGGAAAGGGAAGGTCCCTTCCATCCCCAAAGAGCAGAGTGCAAAAGCCAAGTCTTTTTTTTTTTTTTGTAGCAGTTCCTCAAGCCTCTAGGCGCAGCTGTTGACCAAGGTTTCGTGACTGCTGGGGAGCAGGAATGAGTCAGAGAGCAGCGAATGGAAACAGTGCTTCAAAACTCAGAGACGGTTTGTTTCTCAGGTCCTTGGCAGGGAAAACTACACTGTCGGTTAAGAACATAAGAACATCAGAAGAGCCCTGCTGGATCAGACCAGCCTCCTGTCTCACACAGTGGCCAGCCAGTTCCTTTGGAGGCAAAGAGGCTGAGGCCTTCCCCTGAGAAGAACATCAGAAGAGCCCTGCTGGGTCAGACCAGGGAGGGTCCATCCAGTCCAGCCTCCTGTCTCACACAGTGGCCAACCAGTTCCTCTGGAGGGCCAACAACAGGGCAGAGAGGCCGAGGCCTTCCCCTGAGAAGAACATCAGAAGAGCCCTGCTGGGTCAGACCAATGAGGGTTCATCTAGTCCACCCTCCTGTCTCACACATTGGCCAGCCAGTTCCTCTGGAGGGCCAACAACAGGGCAGAGAGGCTGAGGCCTTCCTTTGAGAAGAACATCAGAAGAGCCCTGCTGGGTCAGGCCAGGGAGGGTCCATCTAGTCCAGCTTCCTCTCTCACACAGTGGCCAGCCAGTTCCTCTGGAGGGCCAACAAGAGGGCAGAGAGGCTGAGGCCTTCCCCTGAGGAGAACATCAGAAGAGCCCTGCTGGGTCAGACCAGGGAGGGTCCATCTAGTCCACCCTCCTGTCTCACACATTGGCCAGCCAGTTCCTCTGAACAGCCAACAACAGGGCAGAGAGGCTGAGGCCTTCCTTTGAGAAGAACATCAGAAGAGCCGTGCTGGGTCAGGCCAGGGAGGGTTCATCTAGTCCAGCCTCCTCTCTCACACAGTGGCCAGCCAGTTCCTCTGGAGGGCCAACAACAGGGCAGAGAGGCTGAGGCCTTCCTTTGAGAAGAACCTCAGAAGAGCCCTGCTGGGTCAGGCCAGGGAGGGTTCATCTAGTCCAGCCTCCTCTCTCACACAGTGGCCAGCCAGTTCCTCTGGAGGGCCAACAAGAGGGCAGAGAGGCCGAGGCCTTCACCTGAGAAGAACCTCAGAAGAGCCCTGCTGTTATAGCTAGCAGCTATCACTGCACTTTGTGGCAGTGAGTTCCACAAGATAATAATTCCACAATAATTATTTCCTTTTGTCCATCCTGAAATTATTTCCTGCCAGGTGCACTGGATTACCCCAGGAGCTAATGGAGAGGAAGAAAACTTTATTCTTTATATCTCTGTGCAGGACTCAAGATTCCAGGGTTTCTCACACTTCTAGTCACCACTGGGCAAGACTTCCATCAGTAGTTTTTGCTGTTAGACAGCACGCCGGTCACCAAAACAGCCAGTTTCTCCAGAGAAACTCATCTCTCTTAATGTGGAGATCTGCTGAAATTCAGAGAGAACCCCGTAACAAATTTTATTCCGTTGGAGGCAGGTCTAGACATACAAAATAAGGTCTTGCTTTTGTTCAGTAAAGTAAACTTTTGCTGCAATTGCTTTGCACATTACATAATGTATTGTTGTAAGCTCTTAAACATAAGTGGTGGGGTGTTTTATTCCAGTTCTCAACAATCAAGGTGTTCATGCATACACTGTCCCCTCCCAAAAGCTGTCGGTAGTTGTTATTTTAAAATGTGGGCACAAAGCAATGTGCAAATAGTTAACACCAAAGTTTGTAGTAGCGCGCCCTGCTAAAGATCGCTTGCTAGAAGAGGTTACAGTGATTTTTGTGGGCACTCTTGGAAAGATAGTGCATTCGCGATCCCACAGGGCCTTTGTGCGAGAGGGAAGATGGAGAAGTATGGGAAATGTAGCTCCAAAGTCCAGAGAATGGCACATTCCAGACCAGGAAAATTAGCTCAAAAACAGCAAAATAAAATTGAATGGCAGTATAATTTAAACAGAGAATGACACACACCCTCAGTTGCTCTTTTGGGCAAGCACTTTACAGACCCTCTCAAACTGCAAAATTTGCTAGGAAAAATGGCTTTTCTAAACTGAAATTGTTTATTCAAGGAAGTCTATGCATGTAGGCTTTTAGACAAAAGAATAGAAGAATTAAAATATATGAGAAAAAAACAGTTGAAGAAGTAAATATTGAATGCATTTTACACGAGTAAAAAATAGGAAGAAGTAAATATTGAATACATAATTTCAACTATCGAATTGAAATTAAAATAGGCTAAATTATAATTCCTTTGTCTGGACTCCCACATTGTTCCAAACAGATGTTTTGGTGTTTTCTTCTGGGGGGGAATGTTGTTTCCATACGTGTTCCACCCTAGCTACTTAACCTGTCTCTTCTTTCTGAATTTTGCATTAAAAAGATGTTGTGTGCGTGCATGCAATCTGAATTCAATGTGGTTCGAGACTAAAATTTAAAAAATAGTTCTTTTCTCTTTTTTTAAAGCCGAGATCCAAGGAAGAAGTCCTTGTGTCCAGGAAACACGTGCCAATTAAATATCAGACCACATGGACATGGCACGAGATGTAACCAGACACTCTGGGGCAAACAAACACACCTCCCATCAAGGGATAAGTGCAGCCAGCAACACCCTGCCCTCCTTCCCCCCACACATTGGGGACTTGAGCTGAACGTTTCACGCCCAGCAGCAGCATCCGTGGTATGAAGCGCCTGAACCGGTCGATGACGTCGTCCTAGGAGCTGACCCAGCCACAAGACCGGATAATCAACCGATTCCTTGGTCAACTTCTCTTGGTTGGGGCTTTCTTCTCCTTCTGGATGAATCGAGGGGTCTCCTGTGTGGGCAGACGCAAATTTATATATTTCATTTATGACCCTGCCTTCCTTCCCCAGGGGGACCAGCGATGGCTTCCATTCTTTTCCTCTCCTCTATTATATCCTCACAACAGCCCTGTGAAGTGGGTCGGGCTGGGAGAGGGAATGGCCTGCCCAAAGTTAAGCTCTGTAGCTAGGGTCTACAGGTTTCTCCTGACAATCGAAAGGGGGGGGACTTACAAGAAGAATGAGAAAGACTTAATAATAATAATAAACTTTTATTTATACCCCGCCCTCCCCGCCTGGGCAGGCTCAGGGCGGCTAACAAGACATGGTAAAACCATGATACAATAAAACAGAATACAATAATTAATAATTTAAACAGTAAAACCAATAAAACAGTATATAACATTATAGTACAAGCAAAATATGTGCAAGCAAAATATGTGCAAGATGGCTCGGTGTTATTGATATTATCAGGAGTTCCGTCTTAAAAAGCTAATTGGAAGAGGGCGGTTTTGGAGGCCCTACGGAACTGGTTAAGATCCCGTAGGGCCCGCACCTCCTCCGGCAGTTGATTCCACCATTGGGGGGCCTTTGTAGAGAACGTCTGTTCTCTGGTAGTTTTTAATTTGGTTTCCTTTGGCCCAGGGATTTCTAAAAGATTTTTTGCGCTGGATCGCAGTGCTCTCTGGGGAACATATGGAGAGAGGCGGTCCCTAAGATAGACAGGTCCTCGACCATATAGGGCTTTAAAGGTAATAACCAGCACCTTGTAACAAACCCGGTAAACAATTGGCAGCCAGTGCAACTCCCGCAGCCCAGACTGCACATGTTCCCACCGAGGCAGTCCCAATAGCAGCCTGGCCTCCTTGCTAGCATCGCACAGGAAGTGTCATCATCACGCCAGCAACATCTGGTGGGTGTGATGATGTCACTTCCTGTGCGACACCAGCCACAAGGCTTAGGCCTTCTCCTTTGTTCTGGTAAGCCCCTCCCTGCCGTCCCAGTGCTGGGGTTGCGGGCAGAGCCAGTCAATAAAGCTAGTTCACAATCAAGAGTCCCGTCCAGAGGCTAAGAACCAATTCAGCAACAGACATTCCAGGGAATGTGGACAAAACACCACAGGAGACATTTGGAAGGGTCGACTGTGGTGCTTTGTCCACATTTCCTGGAATCCTATTAAAAAAAAACCCGAACATAAGAGAAGTCATGTTGGATCAGGCCAATGGACCCTCCAGTCCAACACTCTGTGTCACACAGTGGCCAAAAAAACCTCCAGGTGCCACCAGGAGATCCATCAGTGGGGCCAGGACACTAGAAGCCCTCCCACTGTGCCCCCGCAAACACCAAGAATACAGAGCATCCCTGCCCCAGACATAAGAACATAAGAGAAGCCATGTTGGATCAGGCCAATGGCCCTCCAGTCCAACACTCTGTCACACAGTGGCCAAAAAACCCAAGTGCCATCAGGAGGTCCATCAGTGGGGCCAGGACACTAGAAGCCCTCCCACTCCCACTCCGGCTCCCCAAGCACCAAGAAGACAGAGCATCACTGCCCCAGACATAAGAACATAAGAGAAGCCATGTTGGATCAGGCCAATGGCCCTCCAGTCCAACACTCTGTCACACAGTGGCCAAAAAACCCAAGTGCCATCAGGAGGTCCATCAGTGGGGCCAGGACACTAGAAGCCCTCCCCCTGTTGCCCCCCCAACACCAAGAATAAAGAGCATCACTGCCCCAGACAGAGAGTTCCAACAATATGCTGTGGCTAATAGCCACTGATGGACCTCTGCTCTTCTCCACATGTTGATCCAATCCCCTCTTGAAGCTGGTGATGTTAAGATCTGATGTTAAGCTGCAGGGATGGAAAAAGCCCTTATCCGATATCTTGGAACTCCTCCTGCAGTCAGAGACAACCAAAGGGCTTGCTCAAATGTGACAAAGATCAGCTTATGGAGCCTCAATTTTCCTTGGGTCATGCAGGAAAGAGAGAGGAATTTTTAACTCCCGTCCTCCTCTTGGTTTTGCTCTTTGAAACCAGCTCTCTCCTTTACTGTCACCATTTTAAAAGGAGAAACGAGATGACCTTGCAAAAACAAGCCTGTCTCCTTTAACCAAGCATCGGGCCTGGCTTCAAAGAGCAAAATGGAGGAGTCCTCAAAGAGTTAATCCCCCCTCTGGCTTCCTACACAGCCCCAAGGCAATAGCGCAGCCTCGCTTTAAGGATAGGCCATGCGAGCTTTCAGGCAGCTTCAGGTGTTCCCCTTGCCAATCAAAAGCAGGAAGCCAAGAAGGAAGAGCCGGCTGTTGCTGGAGAAGAGTTGGAGAGGATAACATCCAAACCATTTTCCAGGCAAGTTCCAAATCGTTTGAAGCCTTATACGAAATAGTGTTCACGGTGTGCTAAACTGAAGCTGTGTTTAGCTATCCTGGCTCCCTGTTTAGGAACAGAGACAGGCAATGGATCTCTCATAAGAAGTTCTTGGGAGCTAACAATTTGTGGAGCTCTTAGGGAGGGGGGAAAGGTGTGGCAACTGAAGTTCTTTTACGTAGACTTAAGGGGCGTTGTTGTGCCAGCTGGAAGAGGTGGTACATTTAAAGAAAACTTTTTTCCCCCTTCCAAATCCATTGACTCATTCATCACCTCTGTTGCGTGTTTATTTTCTTTCCCTCCTCACTGAATTGAATTCTTCGGCTGCTTGGCCACTGTCAGGCCTCCTCCTCCTTTGGCTTAGATAAACAAGAGTCAGCGGATTTCCAGATCTGCAAGTGAGCATGAAAAGGTGTCAATTAATCTGATGAAACTGGTGGGAAGTGGGGGGGAGTCTGATTCCCCCTCCCTCCCCCCCAAAAAAATCCCCCAGAGAAGTCCTTTCAGCAGTTGGAGATCAGATTGTTTTAGGGTTGCCAATCCCCAGGCTGGGGCAGGGGATCCCCTGGTTTGGAGAGACCCTCCCCCCGCTTCATGGTCATTAGAAAGTGGAAAGGGGTGGAGGGAAATGTCTGCTGGGCACTCCATGATTCCCTATGGAGACTGATGGAGAATTGATCGGGGGGGGGGGCTGTTTTCTGAGGTAGAGGCACCAAATTTTCAGCATAGCATCTGATGCCTCTTCCCAAAAAACCCTCCAATTTTCAAAAGGATTGGACCAGGGGGTCCAGTTCTATGAGCCCCAAATGAAAGTTGGGGAGGGATGGTGGCTCAGTGATAGAACATCTGCTTGGTCAGCAGAAGGTCCCAGGTTCAGTCCCCGGCATCTCCAACTAAAAAGGATCCAGGCAAATAGGTGTGAAAAACCTCAGCTTGAGACCTTGGAGAGCCATGAATGGGGCTGTGGCTCAGTGGTAGAGCATCTTCTTGGTAAGCAGAAGGTCCCAGGTTCAATCCCCAGCATCTCCAACTAAAAAGGATCCAGGCAAATAGGTGTGAAAAACCTCAGCTTGAGACCCTGGAGAGCCGCTGCCAGTCTGAGTAGACAATACTGACTTCGATGGACGGAGGGTCTGATTCAGTATAAGGCAGCTTCATACGTTCATATATGTTCATATCCCTATCCTTCCTTATTTCCAATGGAGGGAAAGCATTTAAAAGGTGGGCGGTCCCTTGAAATGTGACGGCCAGAACTCCCTTTGGAGTTCAATGATGCTTGCCACACCCTTGCTCCCGGCTCCACCCCCAAAGTCCCCAGGTATTTTTTGAATTGGATTTGGCAACCCTAGATTGTTTTGGAATATCTTTAAGTCTCGAACAGGTAGAATAAATATTTTGTGTGGAAGCAAATGTGATAAGATAGGGTTTTCCCTCCCCATTAGGGAAAAAGAGGATCTAGAACAGAGTAGTTTGTGCTGTTTTCTGCCTGCCTGAGGTTGCCAGCCTCCAGGTGAGGCCTGGAGATGTCCTGATAGACTTCTGCTCCAGATTCCCACCAATCTCCAGATTGCACAGGTGGGCTCCCCTGGAGGAAATGGCTGCTTTGGAGGGAGGGCTCAAAAGCATCAGATCCTGCTGAGGCCCTTCTCCAAGATCCACGTCCAAACCCACAAGGATTCTCCAGCCAGGAGTTGACAACCCCTATGACCTGTCATGAGCAAACGTAAGATGAACATTTGAGCCATCTGGTTCAGCTTAGGTAGTCAGTAAGGTCGAGGAATTTGAGCGGAGAGCCACGTTCAGCGCCCCCACCCCAGCCCTAAAGCTCCCAGGGTAACTATGGGCCACCGGGCCTACCTGTTGGGGTTGTTGTGAGGATAAGAGAGAAGAGGGGAGGAGAATGTGCACTGCCCCAAGTTCCTTGGAAACAGGGAAGAGGAAAAATATCATGCAACACATTTGGTCTTCCTTTGGCCACAGATTTACCAACCTTCAGGTGGTAATATCAAAAAAGATATATCCTTATAGCTAGTCTAGAAGTTTACTACTTACGGGTTGAAAGAGAGTGAAGACATTTATTGTTTCAATAAGTATATTATATGTTCCCGTCCCCCCTTCCCACTTTTCCCACTTCCCCTCCCCCCTTGGTTTCACCCCCAATTATACTACTACTAGTAATAATAATATTTGAAAATAGAAAAAAATATCTATACTGTGATTGAATACCTAAAGATATGTTCTGTTGCCTAAATGTCAAATTGATATAATTCCAAATCAATACATATAACAAGTCTTATTAGTCCATTGAGTATGTACACAAGGTACAAATTCCAATTAATTTAGCCTGGAGATGTTTAGCCTGGAGAGGAGGCGGCTGAGAGGGGATAGGATCACCATCTTCAAGTACTTGAAGGGCTGTCATATAGAGGATGAGGTGGAAGTGTTTTCTGTTGCCCCAAAGGTAGGACCAGAACCAATGGGTTAAAATTAAATCAAAAGAGTTTCCGGCTCAACATTTGGAAGAACTTCTTGACCATTAGAGCGATTCCTCAGTGGAACAGGCTTCTTTGGGAGGTGGTGGGCTCTCCTTCCCTGGAGGTTTTTCAACAGAGGCTAGATGGTCATCTGACAGCAATGAAGATCCTGTGAATTTAGGGGGAGGTGTTTGTGAGTTTCCTGCATTGTGCAGGGGGTTGGACTAGATGACCCTAGATGTCCCTTCCAGCTCTATGATTCTAATTTCTACAGCACAAGCACTTTAATCGACTGAGAATGGACATAATTTGGACCATGAACTGAGCTTTGTACCTTGAATACATACTGAATGAATAAGACTAGTTATACAGGTATTCATTTGGAAATGTATGGATTTGACATTTACATCTGTAGTCATTCGTCAGAGAATATATCTATTTTGGCCTTCTCTTCTTTTCCATGGATTTCTTCTGGGTTAACCTTCTTCTGGGTTAACCTTCTGGGTGCCTGGAGACCTCCTGGGATAAAAGCTCATCTCAAGGCAACAGAAAATGGGGAAAATGGCCATTCTGGAAGGTGGACTCTATGGCATTATATCTCACTGAAGTCCCTCCCCTCTCCAAATTCGGCCTTTCTCTGGCTCCACCCCCAAAATGTCCTGATTTCCCAACTCAGAGGTGGCAATCTAGCCGCAGAATAGTCTTTCGTGGTTTGAAATCTATTCATTTACTTCATTGACCTTTATTTACTGCCTTCCTTCTGAACAGGCTGACTTCATTCCTCTCTCTTCCCTTTTATCCTCACAACAACCCTGTGAGGTAGGTTGGGCGGAGAGTGTTGGCTACCCATGGTCATTCAGCAAGGTCCCAGGGCAGAGGAGGGATTCGAACCTGGGTCTCCCAGATCTTCACCCTAGAGTCCAGGGGTGGCCAAACTTGCTTAATGTAAGAGCCACACAGAATAAACGTCAGATGTCTGAGAGCTGCAAGACAGGCAGGCAAATAGATAGGGGGAGGGAGGGAGAGGTGGAAAGAAAACAACTCGAACTTTGAATGCATTGTCCAAGCCGCCAGCTGCCTTCGCTCGCTGAAGTGATTTAAAGAGAGAAATGACTTATCCAAGCTGGCTGATGGGGCGGTGGGGGCTTCGAGAGCCACACAATATGTGTGAAAGCCACAGTTTGGCCACCCCTGCTATAGTATGTGCGAGCGAGTTTGCGGGACGCAGTATTTCCCCTCGGGAGTCTCCGGCCCCACCCCCCCCACCCCGGTCTTCCCCATAGCCCTCTTGGGCCTCACCTGTTGAGGGAATCAGGTGAGACTACTGTCACGGTATGCCAATGCAAAATGCTCCTTGTTTGAGAGAGGAGTGCTTCTGTGACAACAAAACCCCTGCATATGCTCTGTGGGATGTGCCTTTGAGTACAAGGAGGATTTGCGGCCATTGTTGCCTTGACAGTTTGAGAGAGGGAGGGTCCCCTGCTGGAAAGTGACCTGAATTCCGGGGCCATGAACTGGATGCCTTGCGAGGTGAGGGAGGGGGCTCTGTGTTTGGGCTCCAAGCGGGTCTGTGCAAGCAGGCAAGAACAGGGCCTTAGGGGCAGAATTCTGCTTTCCTGGATAGGGTTGCCAGCCTCCAGGTGGGGCCTGGAGATCGCCCGCTTTTACAACTGATCTCCAGTTGGCAGAGATCAGCTCCCCTGGAGAAAATGTGTAAATAAAAAAAAAAAAACGCTAAGAGACACCCAACATTTTAAACAACCAGATAGTGTAATGTAGAGGTCAGTGGTGTTCTGACCAAGCTTGCCCATGGAACTTCAAATAAACAAGAGCATGTAGCAAAAAAGATATTCACAGAGGACAGTTCAAAAACAGTCTTTCCAATCACAAAGGAGTAACAATATTCCAGCATTTAGTTCATAGAACTAAAGGAAGCCCTTCCAAAGATGTCTGTTCTAGATATCAAGACATTTCATCTGCTTTTCTTCAGTCTGGAGGCTTATTTATCACTGGAACCCAATCTTTACAATACATTCACAGAAGACCAACAAGGTTCAAAACATATCTGTTAGATTTCCAGGTTCTTCTATGAACTAAATGCTGGAATATTGTTACTCCTTTGTGATTGGAAAGACTGTTTTTGAACTGTCTTCTGTGAATATCTTTTTTGCTACATGCTCTTGTTTATTTGAAGTTCTGTGTGCAAGCTTGGTCAGAACACCACTGACCTCTACGTTACACTGTGTGGTTGTTTAAAATTTAGGGTGTCTCTTAGCGGTTTTTTATTTACACAGCCGTACGCTAAGATCCTATCGTTTTGCTACACTCCTGGAGAAAATGGCTGCTTGGAAGGGTGGACTCTAGGGCACTGTACCATGTGGAGGCTTCTCCCCTCCCCAAACCACGCTCTCTCCTGGATCACCCCCAAAATCTCCAGGCATTTTCCAGCACAGACCTGGTAACTCTATTCTCTGCCGCTTAGCCTTCCCCAAAGAAAATGCAGGCAGGTGGCTTGAAGGCCCCCCAGAACCCCTCTCACGGTGAGGACTAGCGGCCTCCAAAGTCGCAAGTGAATAGGAGGTCTACGGATTCTGCACGCCAGTTCTCCCTCGCCACGGTTCACAGATCACAAGTGCTCCAGTAATGCTCTTGGTATTTCAAGAAACGTGACCCGAAGTGTGACTTTAGGAAACCAGCATTGCCTGAAGGCCAAATGCTGTGACTCAGCCCAGAATTCAAAGGAGGAGAAAAAAAATTCTTGTTTGCTCTATGGCTCACGCAGCATGGGGTTCTGTGGTGATTTTTTTCCTTGCATACTTTTTGGAAAAGCTGAAATCAGCTCCACCTGCTTCACTCCCAAATCCCCAGGAATTTTCAAGGCCAGATTTGCAACGAGGGTTTCCAAGTTCCCAAAGCATCCAGCGGGGGATGGGGTGGGGGTGTCAGGTTGCCAGCTCCGGGTGGGGAAACCCCTGGAGATTGGGAGATGGAGCCTGGGGGTGGGGGGGACAGGGACCTCAGTGGGGTACAGTGCCCCAAATGTCTGTAGTTCAGGGAAGCAAAACCTACTGTCCATCCCTAGACCAAAGGAGGCCAGGATACGTTCCACATGGGCTAGGGCCTTCTCAGTGGCAGCACCAGAAATGTGGAATGCCCTCCCAGAGGTCATAAGGGCCCTGCGGGAGCTCTCTACTTTCCGCAGGATCTACAAAACTGAATTGTTTTGACAGGAGGGGATTGCCACCCCACATCGCTAAAGAGCTACGGTTACGATAGGATCACCATCAGGAAAGAAGAGCCCGCCTATATCGAAGTGTACAGCACCGTAGAATGTTTTTAAATTGTAATTACATTTTATTGGTTTTAAACTAGGGTTGCCAAGTCCAATTCAAGAAATATCTGAGGACTTTGGGGGTGGAGCCAGGAGACGCTGGGGGCGGAGCCAGGAGCAAGGGTGTGACAAGCATAACTGAACTCCAAGGGAGTTCTGGCCATCACATTTAAAGGGACAGCACACCTTTTTAAAAGACTTCCTTCCATAGGAAATAATGAAGGATAGGGGCACCTTCTTTTGGGGCTCATAGAATTGGACCCCCTGGTCCAACCTTTTTGAAACTTGGGAGGTATTTTGGGGAGAGGCACTAGATGCTATACTGAAAATTTGGCGCCTCTACCTCAAAAGACAGCCCCCCCCAGAGCCCTTGACACCCGTGGATCAATTCCCCATCATTCCCTATGGGAATCGTTCCTGGAGGTTCATAATAGCTATGGGGGTGGAGCTTCCCCCGCCGGCCAGCTGGCTGGGGGAGGGGGGAAGCCTGTAAAACCAGGGGATCCCCTGCTGGGACCTGGGGATTGGGAACCCTATTTTAAACAGCAATTATAAATGTCTGAATTGAATTGATTGTTAGCCGCCCTGAGTCTGCTTGCGGAGAGGGCGGGTTAGAAATTTAAAGTAATAAATTTCTTCGGGACCGCCTTTCTCCACATGTTCCCCAGAGAGCACTGCGTTCAGGGACACAACATCCATTGTCCATCCCCGGACCAAGGGAGGCCAGGCTGTGCCCTACACAGTCCAGGGCCTTCTCAGTGGCAGCACCTGAAATATGGAATGCACTCTTGGAGGCCATAAGGGCCCTGCGGGATTTCTCTCAGTTCCGCAGGGCCTGCAAAACCGAGTTATTTCGAGAGGCCTTTGGCACCTAAGCCAGGAGAGGATTACCACCCTCCACTACTGAGAAATTGGAATCACTACGGGTTCACTGTTAGTAAAGGACGATCCCGCCTAGGTTGTTGCTGACCATAAAATGTTTTAACTGTATTTACTGGTTGAAGTTTTGTACTGTTTAATTGTATTTATTGTTTGAAGTTTTGAACTGATTGTTAGCCACCCTAAGTCCGCTTGCAGAGAGGGTGGGATATAAATTAAAGGTAATAATAATTGTTATTATTATTATCAGAGCTTTTTTTGAGCAGGAACGCACAAGAACGCAGTTCCAGCTGGATTGGTGTCAGGAGGTGTGTCCTATTATGCAACTGAGGTTCTGCAGGGCTTTTTCTACAAAAAAAAAAAAAAAAACCCTGTGGGAAACAATGGCGACATGGGGGGTGTGATTTTCAGTTTCTGCTTCCCTCCCGCTGTCAACGGACTTCTTCCCCCCTGCCATTGTTGGCTAGCGTTGGAGTGGCATGCAGAGGCGATGACGCACCTCTCAAAAATGTCACAGTTTCTGTCCCCGGCGTGATGGATGGCACTGGAGGAACAATGGGAGCTGGGGTGGGAAGAATGTGGGAGGATTAGAAGGAAGCTTTTGAAGAATCTGAACCCTCCGTTGTTTGCAAACTTTGCAAGGCCCCCAGTCAGAAAGCATATCGAGCCATGTTAGGGCTCCCTAGGTGGGAGCATATTCATCTGAGGCTCTGGGGACTGCACTGGCTGCCAATAATATACCGAGTTCGGTACAAGGTGCTGGTTCTTACCTTTAAAGCCCTATATGGCCTAGGACCTACCTACCTTAGGGACCGTCTCTCCCCACATGTTCCCCAGAGAGTGCTTAGATCTGGTTCTCAAAATCTGCAAACAATCCCCAGGCCGAAGGAGGCCCGGCTGAAGTCAACCAGGGATAGGGCCTTTTCAATTACAGCCCCTGGATGGTGGAACCAGCTACCTAGGGCAGCTCCGCAAGGCCTGTAAGACGGTCCTCTTCTGGCTGGCATTTGACTGATTGGGATTTAAAAACTGTGAAGGTTGTAAGAATAGCACCAAACTGATTGGCTGTTTCTCTGTTTTACTGTTTTAATTTTTGTAAATTATTTAATGTATTTTACTAGTTATTAAGCCAATTGCTTAATTTTATGTTGTGAGCCGCCCTGAGCCCGCCTCGGTGGGGAGGGCGGGATATAAATTGAATAAATAAATAAATACCAGGTTGGCTGGAGACCAAAAGGGAGCGGCTTAATTGTAAGGCTGCCAACCTCCAGGGGGCAGCTGGAGATAGTCCACTATTACAACTGATCTCCAGGTGACAGAGTTCGGTTTATTTTGAGAAAATGGCTGTGTTGGAGGGTGGACTCTATGGCATTATACTCATTAGAATCATAGAGTTGGAAGGGACCCTCGGGGTCATTTAGCCAAACCCCCTGCCCAATGCAGGAAATTCACAAATACCTTCCGCATAACAGCTCGCTTTGCAAGCCTTGCTCAATCTTACAGCAGCTACAAAGCAAAGCCTCTATGTTCTCCATTGGCTGAGGCTCCTCCCTTGGGGAGGAAGGGGGGGGAGGGAGAGCTTGCTTTTTCAGGCTCTTTCAATTGCACAGCAGAGCTACTCAGCCAAGGCTCTCTTCTTTCTATTGGCTGAGGCTCCTCCACCTCCTGGCCCCCTGGGGAAGGAAGGAAAGAGCCAGAACTTCCTTTGCCCAATTCCTTGGATCCCATGGGAGAGATACAAAGAAAGCACCTTTAAGATCAATGGGTGCTAATGTTTTAAGTTTTTTTTTTTTAAATCTTTAGTTGTGTTTGTCTATGTCATTTATAAAGTTTATATCTCTGCTACCTACTCTTAAATAGGTACACATACTGCCCAGCCCAACAAGGTCCCAATTATGTCAGATTCGGCCTTCATAACAAATGAGTTCGACATCCCTGGTTTAGCTAATCAGCCTATTGGTTATTGATTACTATTGATCAGTAGCTCTGTCTGATAAACCTTCAGTTGATTAATCGAGGGAGAAACGAAGAGGAAGACCAGTTACTAGTAGCTGGCCAGTTACTAGTAGCAGTGAATTTCTTGCAGTGTGCAGGGGGTTGGACTAGGTGACCCTTGGGGAACCTTTTGGCTCTGTTTCTACATTTCTAGGTCCTGCCTTTCTTTCAAGAGCTCACAGTAGCCTAAAATGCTTCTGTAAATTTGGTTGTTCTGCGTGAATATGACTGCCCCAGGATCACCCAATAAGTTTCAGAGCTGAATGAAGCTTTTGAATCCAGATCCTAAACAACTGCATCACACTGGTATTCAGGAAGGGGGTGAAGTATTTGAGTGCTGAAGGCACTTTTTATAGAATCACGGAATCACATAGTCCAGGGGTGGCCAAACTGCGGTTTGGTATAGTGGTTAAGTGTGAGGACTCTTATCTGGGAGAACCGGGTTTGATTTCTCACTTCTCCACTTACACCTGCTGGAATAGCCTTGGGTCAGCCATAGCTCCCATAGGAGTTGTCTTTAAAAGGACTGCTTCTGTGAGAGCTCTCTCAGCCCCACCTACTTCACAGGGTGTCTGTTGTGAGGTGGGGGGAAGGTAAAAGAGATTGTAAGCCATGCTAGCTCAGAACATAGGGTGGGATATAAATCCAATCTTCCTCTCTTTCACACATACTGTGGCTCTCAAAGCCCCCACCACCTTGTCAGCTCGCTTGGAGAATGCATTTAAAATTAAAGTTGCTTTCTTTCCACCTCTCCCTCTCCCTCCCATCTATTTGCTTTCTTTCCTCCTTCCTTTCTGTGTTGAGGGTATCAGACATCTGACATTCATGTCTTGCAGCTCTCAAACATCTGACGCTTATTCTAGGTGGCTCTTACGTTAAGCAAGTTTGGCCACCCCGACATAGTCCAACTGCCCTGCTCAATGCAGGATCTCGAATTACACCGTCTTGTTATTCTTATGATGACCCTGCAAAAGTAGATAAGCGTTATTATGCCCATTTTACAGATGCAGGGGAAGGACAACTGAGGCTGAAAGATAAGTTTGGCCAAAGACACTTGGTTGGGTTTAAGGTAGAAGCAGTATCAAGCAACTAAACCAATGCAATATCTTTCTGTATTGTAGGTTGACTGCTATTTTACACTGGCTCTCCTAAATAGACTTAAAATCAAGCATTTCCCCCTGCTGTGGTTGAGAGGAAGGTGCGCGTGATATACCTGAATGGCATGAGGACTGTGAACACCTGAAGATGCCTTCAGAGGAAGGGATGGGCCTCGTCTTCTTTTGTTTCGTCACACCTGTATGGGTTTTGCTGCCTGGGTATATAAAAGAGGATGCCCCAGGAACTGATAACTGGTGTGCCTATCTGCTTCTGGATTACACAACACTTTGACGGTAGGATGTTTTGGGGGCAGGAGGGAAATAGATGGGGGGGGCGGTAATGCTGGAGCGCTCTCTTTAATTTATGGAATAGCTGAATTCCAAATGAAACTAATAACTGAGCAAATACTAGCTGTGGGTAATTAGGGAACATCTCAAGGACCGCCGACGGATAGACCAATTAAAGAACTTACTAGGAACTGAATTTGCCCGCTGAAGAAGTTGTGAACCGCCTGTTGTTTGAACTGCACTGTAATGTTGTATTTTACGGTTTTTCGTTTTGTCTTGTTTTAGTGATTTTAGGATGTAATCTTTTTGGATTGTTTGCTAGCTGCCCTGAGTCTGCTCGCGGAGAGGGCAGGATATTAAAGTGAATAAATAAAATAAGAAACGAAACAGTTGATCTGGCTGCAAAGCAGGCTTGCTGTCTAGACAAAGGAAAAAAGATTAAGTTACTGAGGGGGATGAATTTGCACAGAGTGTGAGGTCTGGAATCCTTGGCTCAAATCTCAGTTGTCTACAAACTTCCTTACAATTGTCCTGGGAGAAATAACCATGGATATCAACCTTGGATTCTAAAATAATCACACTGTCCTGCCTCAAAGGACTGTTGTTAGAGTTTTTGAGGTCTCAGGGAAAGGGCTGTATGGAGATCTTATGCATGCACACCTACTGGGGAGGAAGGCCCACTGAATGCTGAGGGATTTGCTTTTGAGTAAAATAGGTACAAGATCTGACTATGTGTGGTGTTCTTGGGCACACAGACATTGTTCCCAGGTTCACTACAGATACAACAGCAGTTTCAATTAGTTATCAGCTTTCCGGACATTTTAAAGAACATAAGAGAAGTCATGTTGGATGAGGCCAATGGCCCATCCAGTCCAACACTCTGTGTCACACAGTGGCCAAAAAAAAAAAGGAGGTTCACAAGTGGGGCTAGAAGCCCTCCCACTGTTGCCCCTCCAAGCACCAAGAAGACAGAGCATCCCTGCCCCAGACAGAGAGTTCCAACAATACGCTGTGGCCCACTGTTGGACCTCTGCTCCATATGGTTATCCACTTCCCTCTTGAAGCTGGCTATGCTTGTAGCTGCCACCAGCTCCTGCGGCAGTGAATTCCACATGTGAATCCCCCTTTGTCCCAATAAGTGAGTCCCAAAGTCTGTGTTTTCTATTTCTCAGACCAGAGAGAAGGAAGTCCATGATAAGAGGGGAGGTTCAGTTTTAGCTAGCATTGCCATGTTGCCCCTGGCCACTGGTAGGAGATGAAGGCATAGGATGCCAACTCCAGGCAGGGAAACTCCTGGAGATTTGGGGATGGAACCTGGGGAGGACAGGGGAGCTCAGCGGGGTACAAGGCCCCAGAATCCACCCTGCTTAGCAGCCATTTTCTCCAGGGGAACTGACCTCTGTCATCTGGAGATAAGCTGTAATTACAGGGGATCCCCAGGTCCCTCCTGGAGATTGGCATCCTTGCTTTCAGCTCTCCAAGATCTAAATCTAAGCCAATGCAACTCGTTTCTAAGGCAAGCAAGAGAAAAGGTTTGAAATTGTGTGGGATTTCAAAAGCTTTCCGCAATGTGGCATGCATCTCTTTTTGTTCCAACAAAGACATTAAAGCAGAACCTTTCTCGCTGAGGTGCTGGATTTCTAAGTTTGGGTGGTTTTGTTTTCTAGAAGTTCTTTTGATCACACTATCCCCCCTCCTGCACCTGCAGGGAGAACTTGTGGCTTGGGTTTGCCACAAGGATATCTGAATGCGTAAGTTAGCTCTGAGATTCTTTTAGCTGAAATATCTACAGTGGGGCTGGAGAGCCAGGGATGGGGGGGGGGGTGTCATAGCAGGGTAGTTTGTGTTTTCCTGTAGGGTATGGCTGGTCTATTCAGGCCCCCTCATTTTCCTGTAGGGCTGCAAAGAAGGTTTGCCCAGGGAAGCAAACAGCGATGAGAGAAGGAGGCGGCCTGCCCCATTTTACCATCCTCCTAATCGTCCTTGTTTTTGGTAAGTTTTCCAAACCACAGCTTTCAAGTTCTAACCCGAGGAGCTTGCAGTTCAACCGGAAGCACCCACCTGAAGCCTTTTTCAGTGAGAGCCAGTTTGGTGTCATGGTGAAGCGCGCGGACTCTTATCTGGGAGAACCGGGTTTCATTCCCCACCTCTCCACTTGCAGCTGCTGGAATGGCCTGGGGTCAGCCAGAGCTCTGGTAGGAGTTGTCCTTGAAAGGGCAGCTTCTGGGAGGGCTCTCGCAGCCCCACCTACCTCACAGGGTGTCTGTTGTGGGGGAGGAAGGTAAAGGAGATTGTGAGCCGCTCTGAGACTCTTCGGAGCGGACGGCGGGATATAAATCCAATATCTTCATCTACCTCACAGGGTGTCTGTTGTGGGGGAGGAAGGGAAAGGAGATTGTGAGCCGCTCTGAGACTCTTCGGAGCGGAGGGCGGGATATAAATCCAATATCTTCATCTACCTCACAGGGTGTCTGTTGTGGGGGAGGAAGGGAAAGGAGATGGTGAGCCGCTCTGAGACTCTTCGGAGCGGAGGGCGGGATATAAATCCAATATCTTCATCTACCTCACAGGGTGTCTGTTGTGGGGGAGGAAGGGAAAGGAGATTGTGAGCCGCTCTGAGACTCTTTGGAGTGGAGGGCAGGATATAAATCCAATATCTTCATCTACCTCACAGGGTGTCTGTTGTGGGGGAGGAAGGGAAAGGAGATTGTGAGCCGCTCTGAGACTCTTTGGAGTGGAGGGCAGGATATAAATCCAATATCTTCATCTACCTCACAGGGTGTCTGTTGTAGGGGAGGAAGGGAAAGGAGATTGTGAGCCGCTCTGAGACTCTTCGGAGTGGAGGGCGCGATATAAATCCAATATCTTCATCTACCTCACAGGGTGTCTGTTGTGGGGGAGGAAGGTAAAGGAGATTGTGAGCCACTCTGAGACTCTTCGGAGCGGAGGGCGGGATATATATCCAATATCTTCTTCTTCTTCTTGCCCTGAAAACTCAACAGAGTTGACATAATTCATCCGTGACTTGTAGGCACATCACACACACACTCCAATTAATAAAAAACCCACATTCCCCTTCCTTCCTAATGGTTCAATCTGTATGTTTAGGGGGACAGACTGAAGGCGGTGGGCACGATGGCCGTTCAAGTTCTGGTCCTCCAAATCAGGTAAGTGAAGGTGTATTTTCATTGGTTTTTTTGGCTTTCGCAATCTGAGCTCTATCCTGAAAGGGAGAAGTGTTGACTGATGTCCAGGAGCTGCTGGGAAGATGTACAAGGTAAACACTGTACAGCGCCTAGCGTACAGGGAGTGCTGATTGAAGGACTGAATTTGTGAGCATTGAACAGCCTTACGCGCCGTTTCTTTGGAAATAGCTGATGCTTTCCCCAGCTATCTGTGCCGACATGTGAAATATCATTTCCATTTTCTAATTGCCGCCTTTTCCTTTCTTCTTTTTAAATCAGTGTCCGGCGTTCCCCATCTGTAAGTACAATTTACTGCAAATCATCTCTCTCATTGTTGGAGCTGGATGAATAGTCTCGAGTGTGTTTAATTCTGTGTTGGGTCATGGCCCATATCTGCTGTTGGATCAGTCAAGGGAAAGGGCTGTCTCTCAGGGGGTAGAGCCTTCTGCTTGGCATGCAGAAGGTCCCAGGTTCAATCCCCGGCATCTGCAATTGAAAGGACCAGGCAGGAGGGGGTGGGAAAGATCCTGTGTGAGACCCTGGAAGAGCAGCTGCCGGTCTGAGAGTAGACAAGACTGACTTTGATGGACCAAAAGTCTGATGCTGTAGAAGGCAACTTTATGTGTATAAAAAGATATCTTGGACCAGAAGGCTGACTTGGTTTTTCTTTTGTTTCTTTAGCACCAAATTATTGCTCCTTTGTTCCCAGGTAGGTACCAAAGAGAATTTTTCTAAAAACTTTGCTTGGGAAGAGAGGCAGACCCCAGAGTGCTGTTCACCTTTTAAAAATCGAAAGCTTTAATCCATCGATTTTTTCCACACTGGTTAAAAATTGAAATGGGTTGGTCTTGAATCATTTGGCAGTAACGCTGTATGTTTCTCTCCGGCTTCCAGTGCAAATCTAAACTCTTCCCTTGAAGACAGTGAACTATGCAATTTCACGCTTCCACAATATGCTTGTGGATTGGTAAGTCACACTATTAGTTTCTGCATATCCTAGAAATCGAGACTTGGTCAGCTACTGAGCCACTCCGAGCCTGTCAGGGGAGGGTGGGATATAAATCTGATAAATAAATAAAAATAAAAAATACCTGGAACCCTGAGTCAGTTATTCTGTAGTTCAGATTAAATTGCTCAGCAGCTAACATCTTGCAAAGGCCCTCTGCTAAGCATCTTGGCTCTTGCAAAGCTTCTCTTAATTTCACCTGTAGGCAATTGATGCTGAATATATTCTCCTGGCTATACTGGCTGCTGTTTCAGAGAATGGATTATTTTGACTGCTGATGTGTTTGCTGAATTCTTTTAGTTGCTTTTTTAATTTTAAATTGTGTTGATTGTCGATTTGGGATGTCAGCTGCCCCAAGCAGGTTCTGAGAAGCGTGGGACCAGAATCTTTTAAATAAAAGATGTTGTTGTTTTTAGTAGTAGTAGTAGTAGTAGTAATAAATAATAGAAATAATAATAATACAAATAATAGAAATAATAAAAATAGAAATAGTAGGAATAGTAAGAATAGAAATAGTAAGAATAGTAAGAATAGAAATAATACTAATATTAAGAATAGAAATAATAATTAATATGTAATAATAATAATAATAATAGTATGGTAGTGGGTGTAGTATAGCCAGGAGATCTGAAGATTATTAAGCAGCTGATGCTAATTTACCTGGCTGATGAAAATGCCACCTGGTGAATCTTTGATGTCATTGCAGGTTTCCAATCTGACCTCAAGCCAGCTGTCTGCCATTCTCCAGTGTCACATCACGGATCCCAACGCCCTGCTGGATCAAGGAGCTTCCTTGCTCCTCTTTGGACGTGTGGACAAAGACACCCTGCAGGATGCTCTGTTGAAGACCAGCGCACAGGTCAGGAACTCTCTTTGCTCTTGCAAAGTGTGGCCAGTGGAATCAGGAGAGAAATGGGGGGGGGGATCTGGGTAGGGATACCACAGCTGTGTGGTTGTGGCAGGAAGGTATTGCAAACAGGGTTGCGGTTATCGCTGTGAGATCCAGGCAAAGAGGCTGAAAAGCAAGCTGTCGTATGTTTAACCAGCAATGCACAATAATGATTTAGGTCTGTATTAAAGTTACATCTTGCAGAGCACAGAAGTGATTTTGATGCATGCTCCAACTCTGTGCTTCAGAAAAGCCTTACAATGCATGCCGGTGTGAACACGATGCACAGTTGTTGTGGCGGGCCAGATACTGATGATAAGACGTTGGAAGGGGCTTTCCTACATGCTGAATAATGTACTTTCAATCCACTCGCAGCGCAATTTTCAGCTGGATTTTACTGTGGGCTTTCCCTCATTTCGTATCACGCATGCTTTGCCCCCTCTAGTGGTTGATTCAATATTACATCTATATAACCTTGCTTCACATCTGGCATTTTCTATGCCGGACACAACGCAGTGTAGTATCAAACTGACCACTAAAGGGAGTAGAACATGGGTGGAACCAAAACCCACCCAAAGCAACAGGAACACCAGAGTAAGGAAAATGAAACTGTAGGAAAACTCTAAGTGAAATGGCAAATAAACCCTACTTGCAAACAGTCACTAAAGGACTAAGAAAGTCACTAAGAAAGTGGAGTAAAGTTAACATTCCTCTTTTCTTTCAGATCCCCCAGGACAAAATCCCAGAGACATTTAAAGGCTTCCTGCTGAATGCGGTATGGGAAAAACTCAAGACAGATCCCCAGGTCCGGAGCGCGAGTTTCCTGGCTCTCTGGTTTCAAGAGCTGATGTATCCCTACCTGACAGCTATCAGCACCAACGTCCTGGACTGCATGTCCCAACTTCCTGTCACTTGCGATGGCTTCGCTGTAGTGTATGTAACAATGTTTCTGGTATTGCTGTTTTGTCATCTGGCAAATCTACGCAGCTTCCCCCCCCCCCGCCTTTCCAAAACACCTTTGATAACCTGGATGTTTAAAAGTGGGTTTAAACTCTTCCCAGAGTGCTCTTTGCACCAGTTTGGTGTGTGGTGGTTAAGAATGGTAGACTCTAATCTAGAGATTCGGCTTTGATTCCCCACTTCTCCCCCATATGCAGCCGGCCGGGCGACCTTCGGTCAATCACAGTTCTCTCAGAACTCTCTCAGCCCCACCTGCTTCAATCACAGGGTGTCTGTTGTGGGGGGAGAGAGAGGGAAGGTGATTGTAAGCCATCCTGAGACTCCTTTGGGTAATAGGCAGGGTATAAAACCAACCCTTCTATTTCAACTCTTCAAAGACGTGTACACCCAAAGGATTTGCAACAGCCAGGTTTCTCATAATTTCTTCCTTGCATTTCCTTCTGGCAGAATCCGAGCTCTGGACAGCAGATATTTGGACTTGGGCAATGGGACGAAGCAAATGGTTGCCAACTGGATTGGAAGATTCCTTCCCATGCACCGTAAGTAGTGAATGGAGGGTTTCTTTTCACAAGGGACATTGTGCTCCCACAACCTCAGAAGCGAGAGAGATGGAATTGGGCCCAGGGCTCATCAAGTCCAGCATACTATTTCAGCCAATAGCCAACCAGATGATTGCTAACCTGGCACATTTCTATCTGCCCCACCCCATCATCTGCATAATATAAGAATGTTGGGCTATAGAGCAAAAAATAAGAATGTAAGAGAAGCCCTGTTGGATCAGGCCAGTGGCCCATCCAGTCCAACACTCTGTGTCACATAAGAGAAGCCATGTTGAATCAGGCCAGTGGCCCATCCAGTCCAACACTCTGTGTCACATAAGAGAAGCCATGTTGAATCAGGCCAGTGGCCCATCCAGTCCAACACTCTCTGTCACATAAGAGAAGCCATGTTGAATCAGGCCAGTGGCCCATCCAGTCCAACACTCTGTGTCACATAAGAACATAAGAGAAGCCATGTTGAATCAGGCCAGTGGCCCCTCCAGTCCAACACTCTGTGTCACATAAGAGAAGCCATGTTGAATCAGGCCAGTGGCCCCTCCAGTCCAACACTCTGTGTCACATAAGAGAAGCCATGTTGAATCAGGCCAGTGGCCCATCCAGTCCAACACTCTGTCACATAAGAGAAGCCATGTTGAATCAGGCCAGTGGCCCATCCAGTCCAACACTCTGTGTCACATAAGAGAAGCCATGTTAAATCAGGCCAATGGTCCATCCAGTCCAACACTCTGTGTCACATAAGAACATAAGAGAAGCCATGTTGGATCAGGCCAGTGGCCCCTCCAGTCCAACACTGGACTGTCACATAAGAACGTAAGTGAAGCCATGTTGGATCAGGCCAGTGGCCCATCCAGTCTAACACTCTGTGTCACAGAAGAACATAAGAGAAGCCCTGTTGGATCAGGCCAGTGGCCCATCCAGTCCAACACTCTGTGTCATACAATGGCCAAGAAAACCAGGTGCCATCAGGAGGTCCACTAGTGGGGCCAGAACACTAGAAGCCCTCCCACTGTTGCTCCTCTCCCCCCCCCAAGCGCCAAGAACACAGAGCATCACTTGCCCCAGACAGAGAGTTCCAACAATACACTGTGGCTAAGAGCCACTGATGGACCTCTGCTCCAGATGTTGATCCAATCCCCGCTTGAAGCTGTCTTTACTTGTAGCCGCCGCCACCTCCTTTTATATAGCGCTTGTCATGTCTATGACTGTCTTCAATAATAACTCTCCGTTTCTTCAGGATTAGTGTTTATTGCAAGACTGGATAGTACCACTGGCAAAGCCAGTGGCAAAATTAAGGTGGGAGGCTAGTGAATGCAGATATATATAGAAGCAGTCAGCCGCTATAAGTGCGCCAGATTTTCTGGCATGTAAAAAGGTCAAGGTAGTCCCCTGTGCAAGCACCAGTCGTTTCTGACTCTGGGGTGATGTTGCTCTCACAACGTTTTCGCGGCAGACTTTTTACGGGGTGGTTTGACATTGCCTTCCCCAGTCATCTACACTTTCCCCCCAGCAAGCTGGGGACTCATTTTACCGACCTCGGAAGGATGGAAGGCTGAATCAACCTGGAGCCGGCTACCTGAACCAGCTTCTGCTGGGATTGAACTCAGGTCATGAGCAGAAGGCTCCGACTGCAGTACTGCAGCTTTACCACTCTGCGCCACGGGGCTCTTTTCTGGCATGAGATTTCAAAAATATGAAAAAGTAACAAGGCAGACATTCTCCCATCACATAGTCCATTAGCAAAAACACTCCAGCAGATAGTGTCGACCTTGAGAGGCAGGCAGTTTTAGAGGGCCTGCATACTTCTGTTTTCCCAGCAGCACAACAGGTGTTTCAGCAGAGCCCGTAATATAAAGAGTAAAACATATAAATGGCAAAGGATCTTGACAGCTCTTTTCGGTGATACGTTCTCAACACAGCGGTGTGACTCTCCTTTTTAATGTCGCTTTAGGGTGTCCGAAGAGTCCGCCCCAGGAGTGGCTACAGAACAACTGGAAGCGGTTTCTCCATTTTGTCTCCTATAGCGATCTCACGAAAGCCTGGGGTGATTCCAACGGGGTAAGGAAGAGAGCACCTTTTGTGGCTCTGGAAAGCCATCCAGCCAGGCCACAAGCTGTTGCGGATGCGGAATGTGCCACATGATGGCCCCAGGGGTAGCTTCTATCGGTCCATATTATTTCATTACAGAAGGGCCTGCAGGGGATGGGAGCTCCTCCTCCCCTAGGCAAGGTTAACTTCCGGTGCTCCCCCTGCACTGATAACGTCACTGAGTCACACGGCGGAGATGGTACCCAGAAGGTCAGAGCCTTCGGTGATTGCCTAGTTTGCCAGCCCTGCGCTCATCTCACCATGTCAGTGCAGGGGGGAACTATGGGCTAGTCAACCTCCAGGGAGTGGCTGGAGGGCTCTCGGAATTACAGTTGCTCTCCAGGCTACAGGGATTAGTTCCCCTGGAGAAAATGGCTGCTGTGGAATGCGGGCTCTCTCTCCCTCTTCTCCACCCTAAAAATCACCAAGGATTTCTCAACCCGTAGCTGGCAGCCAAAGGGAACAAACTAGCAGTCGTGTTCCTTAGGACAGCGGTGTCAAACATGCAGTTCAGGGGCTGAATCAGGCCCCCGGAGGACTCCTATCAGGCCCCCAAGCAACTGGCTGCCATCTGCTTCCTTCTCCCTCTCTCTTGCTTCCTTCTGCATCACAGCTTGCTTTGCAAAGCTTGCTCAACTGCACAGGAGCTAAAGAGCAAAGGCTTTGTTTTCTCAATTGGCTGAGGCTCCTCCCTTGGGGAGGAAGGGGAGAAGAATAGCTTGCTTTGCTAGGCTCTCTCAGTTATAATAATTACATGAGCTACTGAGCCAAGCCTCTCTTCCTTCTATTGGCTGAGCCCTAACCCCCAGTCCCATGGGAAAGGAAGGAAAGAGCCAGAGCTTCCTTTGCCCAGTTCCCTGGATCCCAGGGGAGAAATACAAAGAAAGCATCTTTAAGACCAACGAGTGCTGACATTTTAAGTTTAAATACACACACACACACACACATACATATATGGAAAGGAAAGGTCCTTCGTGCAAGCACCAGTCATTTCCGACTCTGGGGTGACGTTGCTTTCACAACATTTTCACAGCAGACTTTTTATGGGGTGGTTTGCCATTGCCTTCCCCAGTCATCTACACTTTCTCCCCAGCAAACTGGGGACTCATTTTACCGACCTTGGAAGGATGGAAGGCGGAGTCAACCTTGGGCCGGCTAACTGAATCCAGCTTCTGCTGGACTCGAACTCAGGTCATGAGCAGAGTTCAGACCACAGTACTGCTGCTTTACCACTCTGCGCCATGGGGCCGCTATGTATATATATATACACACACACACACACACACACACACACATATACCCACACACCCACACACACATATACACATATACATATATATCTCTGATATTTAATCTGAAATAGGTACATACCTGGCCCGGTCCAACAAGATCTCATTTATGTCAGATCTGGCCCTCATAACAAATGAGTTTGACATCCCTGCCTTATTTATTTATTACTTTAAATTTCTATCCCAGCCTCTCTGCAAGCGGACTCAGGGCAGCTAACAACATTCAAGGAGATCTCTGGCCCATTGCTGGCTTTCTTCTGCATTTGGCTGCCATTACAGCCCAAAACTCTTCCTCATGGTCTCTGCTCTTCTGTTTATTTCACTTCACTTCAATTTCTAGTCCGCCTTTTTTGCGGAGAGCCAAGGCAGAGCTCTGGAACTCATGACCCCCTCCCAGCTTGCTGAAATGACGGCTGCCCACGACGTCCTCTCCAACGTCAGCCTGACAGAAGTTGTCGCCCGAGTCCTGCTCAGCTGGGATGTCCGTCATGTGGAAGACTACTTGGACAAGTTGGTGACCCTTCCCACGCCCCTTGAGCGCAACGCCTCACGTGTGATGCTGAAGACCGTCCTGAGGAAGGTGAACCAGTCTTTCCCTGACCTCTGCTCGCCTTCCCTGAAAGACCTGTTCCAGGTGAAGCTGAAGAGGCTCCTACCTGTGGCTACTGCAGAGATACTGGAGCTTTTCCCAACGAAAATAGGCTGTCCCGACTTCCATGCCATGTAAGCAGTGTTGCAGGGAGGAGTGAGGCTGGAGGGAGAGTTAAGCTCTGAGGGGGGAAAAATGCTATTTCTGTCGAGTTGGCCCAGATGCTTCTTCCCTCTGCTCTATTATATCCCCACAACAACCCCCCTGTGAGGTAGGCTGGGTTGGGGGATTGACTGGCCCATTGTTGTCCAGATGTAGGGTTGCTAGGTCTCCCCTGGCCCACCACTGGGGAAAGGGCATAAGGCTGGGAAGCTCCATGATATCTGGGATGGAAAAAGAAGAAGACTGCAGATTTATACCCCACTCTTCTCTCTGAATCAGAATCTCAGAGCAGCTCACAATCTCGTGGCAGGGGTTGTCCTTGAAAGGGCAACTGCTGTGAGAGCTCTCTCAGCCCCACCCACCTCACAGGGTGTCTGTTGTGGGGGAAGAAGGGAAAGGAGATTGTAAGCCACTCTGAGTCTCTGATTCAGAGAGAAGGGCAAGGTATGAATTTGCTCTTTCTCGTCGTCTTCTTTTTTTTCGTCTTTTTCTTCCCCCACCCCCAAAACAGACACTTTGTGAGGTGGGTGGGGCTGAGAGAGCTCTCCCAAAAGCTGCCCTTTCAAGGACAGCTCTGTGAGATCTATGTCTGATCCAAGGCCATTCCAGCAGGTGCAAGTGGAGGAGTGGGGAATCAAACCCGGTTCTCCCAGATAAGAGTCTGTGCACTTAAGCACTACACTAAACTGGCTCTCAAACTGGAGTGTAAGGAGGGCAGGGACTTCAGTGGGGAAGAACTCTGGGCTGGCAAATTCCTGGAGATTTGGGAACAGAAGCTGGGAAGGGGGTGGGGGAGGTCAGTCGGGTATAATGTCCCTCCAAAGGGTATAATGTCCCTCCAGGGTGACACACCTCTGTAGTCTAGAGTTCAGTTGTGATCCCTGGAGAAGTCCAAGTCTCATCTGAGAATGGCAACCCTATCTACTCCAACCCTATCTAATCTGGTGGGGGGGAGAGAAGGAAATGTCCGAAATAAAACCAAAGTTGCACAAAGTTGGGGAGAAGAGGTGCAAATGGTATTCCCAACGTTGAAGGGAGGTAGAGACCAGACCTGGATGGCCCAGGCTAGCCCAGTCTCATCAGATCTCAGAAGCTAAGCAGAGAAAGAAGTCCAGGGTTGCTATATAGAGGCAGGCAATGGCCAACCACCTCTATTTGTCTCTTGCCATAAGTCAGGGCTGGCTAAAAAAAAGGGGGGGGGGTTACATTTAAGAAATGGAGACACTGTCAGGCTGCAGACGGCAGAAACCTTGCTGAACCAGATTGAAAAGGGGAGAGAGATCTGTGATGAACATATGAAGCTGCCTTCTACTGAATAGACCCTCTTTGGTCCATCAAAGTCAGCATTGTCTACTCAGACTGGCAGCGGCTCTTTCTCCAGGGTCTCAAGCTGAGGTTTTTCACGCCTATTTGCCTGGACCCTTTTGAGTTGGAGATGCCGGGGATTGAACCTGGGACTTTCTGCTTACTGAGCAGATGCTCTACCATTGAGCCACCCTCCCTCCCCTAAAGAGAAACAAATTGATCATATGAAGCTGCCTTCTACTGAATCAGACCTTCGATCCATCGGCAGTCTTGTCTACTCAGACTGGCAGCGGCTCTCCAGGGTCTCAAGCTGAGGTTTTTCACGCCTACTTGCCTGGACCCTTTTGAGTTGGAGATGCCGGGATTGAACCTGGGACCTTCTGCTTACCGAGCAGATGCTCTACCACAATGGAATGCAGGATTGCACCCCCAACATTTTTAGATGCATTTTATTTTTTTGCAGCTGCGAGGGACTAAATTCTGTCTATTCTGAGTTGGAGCCAGAGACCCAGGAGGCCGTCTACAAATTCCGCCTGGATTTTCTGAAAAGGCAGCTGGCAAAAGAAGGTGAGCGGCTTTTAGGGGGTGGGTTTTCTATTCATTCAACTGATAAAGCTGCAGTACTGCAGTCTGAACTCTCTACTCACGACCTGAGTTCAATTCTGGCGGAAGCTGGATTCAGGTAGCCGGCTCCAGGCTGACTCAGCCTTCCATCCTTCCGAGGTCGGTAAAATAAGTCCCCAGCTTGCTGGGGGGAAAGTGTAGATGACTGGGGAAGGCAGTGGCAACCACCCTGTAAAAAGTCTGCCGTGAAAACGTTGTGAAAGCAACGTCACCCCAGAATCGGAAACGATTGGTGCTTGCACAGGGGACCTTTCCTTTCCTTTCCATTCATTCAGAGGGAGAAGTTGAATAACAGAGAAGTCAAAATCGAATAAAATGAATAAAAAGTGCTAACCCCATGACTTTTCCACATTCTCATTTTCCTTGCTTATTAGTTCCTGTTTCTTCGAGGGGTTGTTTTCTGTTCCACATACCTTTTATTCCTTCTAGTGGCCATTTGATATTAAACCAGTTTATGTTTGGGGAAAAAAGCCCAAAGATTGAGTGAAGAAGAAGAAGAAGATATTGGATTTATATCCCGCCCTCCACTCTGAAGAGTCTCAGAGCGGCTCACAATCTCCTCTACTTTCCTCCCCCACAACAGACACCCTGTGAGGTGGGTGGGGCTGGAGAGGGCTCTCACAGCAGCTGCCCTTTCAAGGACAACCTCTGCCAGAGCTATGGCTGACCCAAGGCCGTTCCAGCAGGTGCAAGTGGAGGAGTGGGGAATCAAACCCGGTTCTTCCAGATAAGAGTCCGCACACTTAACCACTACACCAAACTGGCTCTCCGCAGGCGCATTCCATTCTGTCATTGTTCCGAATTCTCATTGTCCACCCCTTCCCATTCCAACTAGCCATGGTTTCCCTGGGAAACTAAATTCACACTAAATTTAGATGGTTTATTGTAAATAAATGTATGAGTAGAGAAAGTCGTCTGGTAGGTACGGGATGGGGCAAGGAAGGAGAGAGCTTGGAGCGGCGGAATCATGTCCGAAAGAGGGATAGAGCGCTGGAGAAAGTCGATGAATGCACATCAAGTGTTGATTTATCGAGGGGCCCAAACTTCCCACGGGCTGCCTCGGTGTTCACATTCCTATATTCTCTGCAGGAGTTGCATGTACGTTCACCGCCTCCGACAGCAGAGAGTGGCTTCAGAAAAACTTCGGTCACTCCAGCGTTTTCGCCTCCTACGATGTCTTCATGCGCTTGAATCCCGCTTTCAGTGGTGTAAGTAACAACGTCATCCTGTCTTGAAAGAGCTGAAGCCAGCCTCTTCTCTACATGGGGGGCGGGCCGTGATCTCATTTTAGAGGACACGATCATGCACTGCAAAGACAAATTCATGCAGCCTGGGTTGCTTTGTTTCTGTTTGCCGCAACGGCAGAATGAAACTTTCGGAGGCAGTACATCTGAATGCTGAGTTCAATCCATGTTGACCACATGGGTGGTTTCCCAGAGGCCTTTGCTTCGCCACGAATGCTGGGCTTGAATGGCTTCTTGGTTCCGATACTGCGAGGCTGTTCTTATGCATCCACGTCTCCCCCCCTGTAAAAACACGAAGCTATTCTCTCTTTTGCCAGTTCGAAGTGCTGGATTTACTGACGGCTACACAGATGGCCTCTCTGGTGGTCAACGCCGGCATCCTTACGGACAGTGCCAGACTCAGTGCGGAGACGGAGGCGGGAAAAATCATGGAGGCTCTGCAGGGGCGGATCATATCTGAACTCCAAGCTTTCCTTCGTGAAGTCAATGTGCTTACCAAACAGGTAAGCAGCTTTGGCCTGCGAAAGCACAAACTTGGTGGGGCTGATGTGCCGTTTCCAAGGATGCCAGCATGCCTGATTGCCCTTGCTTCCTCCAAACAACAGATGGGGATGCCCTTGGTTTATCTTCTCCCATTATGGCCTGGGACCTGCCTACCTTAGGGACCGTCTCTCCCCACATGTTCCCCAGAGAGTGCTGAGATCGGGGTCTCAGAACCTCCTTATAATCCCTGGGCCAAAGGAGGCCCGTCTGAAAGCGACCAGAGACAGGGCCTTTTCAATTGCAGCTCCCTGTTGGTGGAACCAGCTCCCGGAGGAGGTGAGGGCCCCGCGGAGCCTTGAACAGTTCCGCAGGGCCTGTAAAACAGCCCTCTTCCGGTTGGCATATAATTAATTGATATCGGTATGCCTGAATATTTAAATCTCGAACATCAGATCATTGAATACTGGAATATTTGAAGAGATTTAAGGAAAAGGTAGCATAGTGCATATTGATGTGAGTTTTATGTGTTTTTATGTATTTTATTGTATAATTATTAACGTGTTTTTAAACTGATCCTTGTTAGTCTTTTGTATTGTAAGCCGCCCTGAGCCCGCCTCGGTGGGGTAGGGCGGGATATAAATCGAATAAAATAAATAAATAAATAAATTTCTGTGTCACAACAGTCATGCAAGGTAGAAAGAATTGACTCAAACTTGGCCTTCCCAAAACTCTGCGTATTGTACCACATCGACTCTCTCAGAGTACACATGTCTGGGACAGTGCACAATTTGAAACTTTAACTTCGATTAAAAAACTAGCTATTGGTTCAAAACGGTACCCTTTGAGGGGGTATTTTTGTGTGACACTGTGTGTGCATATGAATGTTTGTGTGTGCACCTGGAAGTCATGGTGACTGACCCCTACTGGGGGCCTGAAGGATATTGAGAGAGGTGGCTGAATAAAGCCTGCCCCTGCCTCCCAGCTCTGGTATTCCAAGGTGGTCTCCCATCCAAGGACTTAGTTTCTGAGATCTGTTGAGAATTGGGCTTTATCCAGGTCAGGTTGCTATTTGATATTTAATGAAGAGTTTATTATTTGTTTTGCTAGCATTATTTTTATTTTAATCTTTAAATCCTGGAATGAGTTCCCATTGCGTTTGGCAAACACAAGATGTCTTTGCCTACAGAGGAACATCACAGTGATCTCCAATGCGAAAGTTCGTGACGTCATGCTGCAGGGAATTATGCAAACCTTGAAGCTCCATTTTGCCTCCATGATAACGGGTGATTTCGAATCCTGGTTTGGCGGGATCCTGACTCTGTTCCTGCCCTCTGTGACGGTGGAACAGCTCCAGGCTCTACCTCCTCCGTCCAACTGCACGCAGTTACAAACCGTGTAAGTAAAACTTTCCAACCAAACTGTCAAAGAAGTGGTGGGAAGGGGAAAGTTAGATTTTAAAAAATATATATCCATGAGTTTTTCTGCATTCTAATTTTACTTGCTGTTAAGTACCTGTTCCTGCACACATTTTTCTCCCTCTACAGGTGGATTTGATAGAAAACACTCTATTTCCAGTTTATTTCTCTGCAGATTTCAACAGCAGGGAGAAAAACTGGAAGCAAAGCTGGTTGATATTGAGTTGGCTGCTAGAGGGAGCAAAGCACATGTGGAACAGGAAAGAAATGTTTTTGGCTCAACGTTAGGAAGAATTTCCTGATAGTGAGAGCGGTTCCTCAGTGGAACAGGCTTTCTTGGGAGGTGGTGGGTTCTCCTTTCTTGGAGGTTTTTAAACAGAGGCTAGAGGGCCATCTGACAGCAATGAGGATCCTGTGAATTTAGGGGGAGGTGTTGGTGAGTTTCCTGCATTGTGCAGGGGGTTGGACTAGATGTCCCTTCCAACTCTATGATTCTATTAGGAAGAACTTCCTGACCATTAGAGCAGTTCCTCAGTGGAACAGGCTTCCTCCTTGGGAGGTGGTGGGCTCTCCTTCCTTGGAGGTTTTTAAGCAGAGGCTAGATGGCCATCTGACAGCAATGATCCTGTGAATTCAGGGGGAGGTATTTGTGAGTTTCCTGCATTGTGCAGGGAGTTGGACTAGATGACCCTAGATGTCCCTTCCAACTCTATGATTCTATGAGTGGAGGGCAGAATATAAATCCAATGTCGTCGTCTTCTTCACTCTGTCGAGCTGGGCATGTGTGCCATAAAATATAACATCAGGTAAAAAGGTAAAAGTCGTCCCCTGTACAAGCACCAGTCGTTTCCAACTCTGGGGTGACGTCGCATGACGACGTTTTCACAGCAGACTTTTTACGGGGTGGTTTGCCCTTGCCTTCCCCAGTCATCTACACTTTCCCCCCAGCAAGCTGGGGACTCATTTGACCGACCTTGGAAGGATGGAAGGCTGAGTCAACCTGGAGCCGGCGACTTGAACCCAGCTTCTGCCGGGATCGAACTCAGGTCGTGAGCAGAGCTTAGGATTGCAGTACTGCAGCTTTACCAAGCATAGACAGGCAGGTCATGAGAGGAAGGGCAGGAGGCGCTTAGTTCTTGTGGCCGTTTCTTTTACGCCCAGGGATATGCTGATTACCACTTTGGGAATCAGGAAGCAATTTGTCTCCAGGCCAGTGTGACCAGGGGTCCTGGAGGTTTCCCCCCATCTTCTGGGCATGGAGCAGGGGTCACTCTGTGTGTGTGGGGGGGGGGGGCGGATTTGTGAATTTCCTGCATTGTGCAGGGGGTTGGACTAGATGACCTTGGAGGTCCGTTCTATGAAAAACCTAAAGAAACAGGAACTTAACAGAGTAAAATGAGAATGTGGCAAAGCCCTATATCAGTGATGAATGTTGGAAAGAAATTTTGGAAAGTCCGTCACTCCTTATTTTTGATACCTTACAGGGTCAAAGGGCTGGATGGTGCCTTTGAGCCCATGTCGACGGAAACGAGGACCGAAGTGACCCGGTGGATTGTCCAGGACTTTGCAAAACAAGGTGATTGTTTTGCTTCTAGCTACTGTTCAGCCCTGTCTCGCTGCAAAAGCTGCCCAAGTGGCTCTCTGCCGTGGCGGTCTGAGGATCTGCTCCAAGAGACATCCCCAAAGGATCCTTTGCATCGGAGAATCTTGGGACTATTTTGACCCCTGTCCTTATTGGAATTGCAGGGTGCCAGACTGCAGGGGATTGGATCTCCCGCAGCTTCCTGAGGTTCAAGTCCTTTGTTAGCCTCACTGACTTTATGGCAATGGATCAAAACTTCAGTGGGGTAAGATGAGACAAGACACTCTTGCTTTCTGCAAGCAGGGTGCAAATAACAACTCCCAAGTGATGGAGAGGCAAATCCCCCCCCCCCGCATGACCTGGGGCAAATTGAGGCTTCCCAAGCATCTCATTGGGGTTTTATGGATCACCCAAGATGCACAGCCTTCATCAGAGGGATCTGAACCCAGGACTTCCCAGTCCTAGCAGAATACTTTCTCTACTAAAAAAAGCAATTCCGCTGGATCTTCAGCAACGCTGCCTGTCAGCTCCTTTTTGACACGTTGTCTTTTTGTTTCAGCTGGCCCACCTGAAGGCCCTTTCGGCAGTGCAGCTTGCTCAGCTGACCTTAACGGAAGAGGTCTACCGTTCCACGGCCAATGTGGAAGCCGTTCTCGACCAACTGGCTCGCTTGTCCGCCCAGGAAGATCTGGAAGTCTATTGGGATGAGTTCAACCGCGTCTATGAAAAGGTAATGCCCTCCAAAGAGGGGGGGCTTCAAGTAGGGTTGCAGGCTCTGAGTTGGGTGGGAAACACCTGGAGATTTGGAGACAGAGCCGGGGGTTGGGGAAGGGACCTCAGCTATACAGAAATATATAGAAAGCTATACAGTCCACCCCCCAAAGCAGCGAAGTTCCTCCAGGAGAACTGAGCTCTGTAGGCTGAAGATCAGCTATAATTCATGGATTGAATTATAACATAATTCCAGGCACAAACAGAAAATGGTTTTAAATCCAGGGCTGCCATGTTTATTTGTTGAGCGGCAGGCAATACTCCCGCATAGCTGTGGAGTCTTGTGAGCAACAATTCTATTTTGTGAGCTACTGGCATTAATGGTGTGAGCTACTGCAGAAATCAGAAGAGCCCCATGGCGCAGAGTGGTAAAGCTGCAGTTGGAGCCCTCTGCTCACGACCTGAGTTCGATCCCAGCAGAAGCTGGTTCAGGTAGCTGGCTCCAGGTTGACTCAGCCTTCCATCCTTCTGAGGTTGGTAAAATGAATCCCCAGCCTTGCTGCGGGGAAAGCGTAGAGGACTGGGGAAGGCAATGGCAAGCCGCCTTGTAAAAAGTCTGCCGTGAAAACGTTGGGAAAGCAACGTCACCCCAGAGTCGGAAGCGACTGGTGCTTGCACAGGGGACCTTTCCTTTCCTTCCTTTTCCAGAAGAGCCCCGTGGTGCAGAGTGTTAAAGCTGCAGTACTGCAGTCCTAAGTTCTGCTCATGACCTGAGTTCGATCCCAGTGGAAGCTGGTTCAGGTAGCTGGCTCCAGGTTGACTCAGCCTTCCATCCTTCTGTCGGTCAAATGAGTCCCCAGCTTGCTGGGGGGAAAGTGTAGATGACTGAGGAAGGCAATGGCAAACCGCCCCGTAAAAAGTCTGCATTATGAAAGCAACGTCACCCCAGAGTTGGAAACGACTGGTGCTTGCACAGGGGGCTACCTTGACCTTTACCATTTTTTCTGCATAAATTAGTTTGCCATTTTTCTTGAGCGAAGACAAAAATGTGTGCGCCAGAGGCTACAAAACTGCGAGCTAGCTCACACTCACTCAGCCTAGAGGGAACACTGTTGGCATAAATAGCCCATCCCTTTTGTGGCGCATTACGAACTATCCTTATTGGGTGAAAGATGCTTAGTGGAACTTTGTGTGTTGCTAAACTCTCTGCCCAGATTGCTGGGGGGGTGGGGCAGGGTTTTGGCTCAGCCGACCACAAATTGGGAGGGGGCACAGTAGGATGAGGTCATTGGGCAAGGGCATCATGCTCATGCCAGAAGTGTGAAATTTCGCAGGGATGCTACAAATTTAACCTGGTTGCAACCTGGTGTGACCCAGAGCATTGAACTGGATAGGCTGTTGGCCTGATCCAACATGGCTTCTCTTATGTTCTTATGAAGTCCTGTTGAGCTATTATGGCAAATAACAGAGGTACATTTCTTTTGTTTGTCCTGAACATCAATGATCACAGGCAGTGTTCCCTCTAAGCTGCAGAGTCTTGTGAGCAAAAATTCTACTGTGAGCTTCTGGCATTAAAGTTGTGAGCTCCTGCATCAATGATTGTGCTCTGGGGTCCTCCTTCCTGAGCTAAGACAAAAATGTGTGAGCCAGAGGCTAAAAATCTGTGAGCTAGCTCACGCTAGCTTAGTTCAAAGGGGACACTGATCACAGGTACTAGTATTATGAGGCAGGATCTCTTAGGAGATGGAACCCTGGACTATTTTCAGCAGTTCGAAACTGGTTTAAGCTTGCCATGTAGATGTCTTTAAGGAAGGGCAGTATGGGAAGGGAAATTGGTATTTGGAGGAAGGCTGATTTTGTGTGTACACCTGCTTGGCACCTCTCCCCCCCTTCAGTACCCATGAAGCTGCCTTCTACTGGTCTATCAAAGTCATTACTGTCTACTAAGACTGGCAGCCACTCTCCAGGGTCTCAAGCAGAAAGAGGTCTTCCCCACCCCCTCCTGCCAGCTCAGTCCTTTTAACTGAAGATGGCAGGATTTGAACTTGGGACCTTCTGTATGCCAAGCACATGTTCTACCACTGAGCCACAGCACCTCCCCTAAGCATGATAATAACT